>NW_027394276.1:9941383-10249749 GCF_049309525.1 Garra rufa
AGCTTCAGGTCATGCTTGTCACAACACACACCAAGTTTGGTCTCAATAAGACAAACCGTTGCGGAGATATGGCCTCACATCCGTTTTTGCGCACTTTTCGTAGAATTAATTAGCGCGTTATTCGATAACGGTTTGTCCAATCAACTTGAATTCCATAACTTTTTGCCTGCATGGTCTGAAGATGATCTGAGCCAATTTTGGTGAAAATCAGACAAACCGTCTAGGACGAGTTCGAAAAAGTAGGTTTTATAAACAAAAAATTATAGAAAAAAAACTAAACCTTAGGATTTTTGAAATTTGGTGTTCATTCGACTCGGCATGACCCAAGGATTCAGGGAAAATTGGAATTTTGATTTTATGGCTTACGGTTCAAAAGTTATTAGCAAAAAGAAAGTGAAAGTTTGGACAAGTGGTGGCGCTAGAGAGTTTGAGTTAGAGACTCCAAACTTGCTATGGTTAATTTTGGGACGGTCCACTATTAGTGTGCCAAATTATACAACTTTCCCGCAAGCGGTTCTATGGGCTGCCATAGACTTGCGGCGGAATAATAATAATAATAATAATAAGAATTCTAACGGATACAATAGGTGCCTTCGCACCTTCGGTGCTTGGCCCCTAAATATAGCTGCAAGCAGCAATTACGGGGCCAAGCACTCAAAGCGGAA
This sequence comes from Garra rufa, assembly GCF_049309525.1. NCBI lineage: Eukaryota > Metazoa > Chordata > Actinopteri > Cypriniformes > Cyprinidae > Garra > Garra rufa. Next base: position 9,942,049 of record NW_027394276.1, read on the forward strand.
AATGAGGAGCTAAGGATGGCAGGAACAGCAGACCAACTGCAACAATAAGGAAAAGGAAGCAATTTTAAGAGGATTTTAGTGAAAATTACAGAAAAATGGTGTAGAACGCCTACTGATATGATTTAATGCTTATTACGTTTGACCAACAGGTGGCGCTGTTCTCAAATCCATGTGGTGTGTTTAGTGTGAGGTGACAAACGTGCACACAAAGTTTGGTGTCATTATGTCAAAATTTTCCAAAGATATAGCCTTAGAGTCATTTTCACATCAAGCCTTAAATTTATAGAGGCGCTATACGAAAACGGTTTCATCTATCATCATGAAATCCATAACTTTTTGAAGGCACAGTCTGAAGATGATCTGACTCGAGTTTGGTGAAAATCGGACGAACGGTCTAGGACTAGTTTGAAAAAGTAGGTTTTCAACATAAATCAAAATGGCGGACAGGGAGTTTGGCCAACTGTTGCATAATTGGTATCTATGTTGTCGGCATGACCCAAGGAATATTTTGAGACCAGTTTCATTACAATAGGCTAATGCTATCTACAGTTATTAGCATTTTTGTTCATTTTAAAACTAATAGTTAATGAATGCTTCATTACTCTTGACCAATAGGTGGCGCTGCTACCAAATTGATGTGGTGTCATCAGTGTGAGGTGTTAATGCCACATACCAAATTTGGTGCAAATATCTCAAAGCTTTGCAGAGATACAGCTTCCGATGCGCTTTGGCATCTTACCTGCAAATTCGTTGATGCGTTAAATGAAAACGGTTTTGAACATCGACACGAAATCCATAACTTTTTGTCAGCATGGTCTGAAGATGATCCGAGTCAAATTTGGTGAAAATCCGACTAACGGTCTAGGAGGAGTTCGAAAAAGTAGGTTTTCGACATTCATCAAAATGGCGAACAGGAAGTTAGGCCAATTTTGGCATAATTGGTATCAATGTTCTCGGCCTGACCCAAGGAATATTTTGAGATCACTTTTATTACAATAAGCCATTTTTTTCAGAAGTTATTAACATTTTTCGAAATTTCGTTATAACTTTTGACCACAAGGTGGCGCTGGCCCCAAAATTGGTATGTACATTCAGGGCATGGTGCCGAACATTTTTGTAATTATGGTCGAAACGATACGTTAATCCGTTCTCAAGATACAGCATTTTAAAGCTAAATTCAAAATGGCCGACACCCAAAATGGCTGACATGGGAAAATCAGATATGGGTCGACTCGGCATGCTCCTCCGAATCTAACAAGACCAGTTTTGAGATTTTTGGTCAAACCACTGAGAAGTTATAAGCAAAAATAGCCATTTTTCATATCTCCTGACCACTAGGTGTCACTATGACGAAACACTGCAGGTAGCCTCAGGTCATGCTTGTTACAACACACACCAAGTTTGGTCTCAATAAGACAAACCGTTGCGGAGATATGGCCTCACATCCGTTTTTGCGCACTTTTCGTAGAATTAATTAGCGCGTTATTCGAGAACGGTTTGTCCAATCAACTTGAATTCCATAACTTTTTGCCTGCATGGTCTGAAGATGATCTGAGCCAATTTTGGTGAAAATCAGACAAACCGTCTAGGACGAGTTCGAAAAAGTAGGTTTTATAAACAAAAAATTATAGAAAAAAAACTAAACCTTAGGATTTTTGAAATTTGGTGTTCATTCGACTCGGCATGACCCAAGGATTCAGGGAAAATTGGAATTTTGATTTTGTGGCTTACGGTTCAAAAGTTATTAGCAAAAAGAAAGTGAAAGTTTGGACAAATGGTGGCGCTAGAGAGTTTGAGTTAGAGACTCCAAACTTGCTATGGTTTATGTTGGGAGGGTCCACTATCAGTGTGCCAAATTATACAACTTTCCCGCAAGCGGTTCTATGGGCTGCCATAGACTTGCGGCGGAAGAATAATAATAATAAATATAGCTGCAAGCAGCAATTACGGGGCCAAGCACTCAAAGCGGAAAATGAGGAGCTAAGGATGGCAGGAACAGCAGACCAACTGCAACAATAAGGAAAAGGAAGCAATTTTATGATGATTTTGGTCAAAAATACAGAAAAAAAGTATGTACAATGCCTACTGATATGATTTAATGGCTTATTACGTTTGACCAACTGGTGGCGCTGTTATCAAATCCATGTGGTGTGTTTATTGTGAGGTGACAAACGTACACACAAAGTTTGGTGTCGTTATGTCAAAGCTTTGCAGAGATAAAGCCTAAGAGTCATTTTCACATCAAGCCTAAAATTTATAGAGGCGCTGTACGAAAATGGTTTCATCTATCAACATGAAATCCATAACTTTTTGTCAGCACTGTCTGAAGATGATCTGAATCGATTTTGGTGAGAATCGGACAAACGGTCTAGGACTAGTTCGAAAAAGTAGGTTTTCAACATAAATCAAAATGGCGGACAGGAAGTTTGGTCAACTGTGGCCTAATTGGTATCTATGTTGTCGGCATGACCCAAGGAATATTTCAAGACCAGTTTCATTAAAATAGGCTAATGCTATCTACAGTTATTAGCATTTTTGATCATTTTAAAACTAATGGTTAATGAATGGTTCATTACTCTTGACCAATAGGTGGCGCTGCTACCAAATTGATGTTGTGTCATCAATGTGAGGTGGTAATGCCACATACCAAATTTGGTGCAAATATCTCAAAGCTTTGCAGAGATACAGCTTCCGATGCGCTTTGGCATCTTACCTGCAAATTCGTTGATGCGTTAAATGAAAACGGTTTCGAATATCGACACGCAATCCATAACTTTTTGTCAGAACGGTCTGAAGATGATCCGAGTAAAATTTGGTGAAAATCCGACTAACGGTCTAGGAGGAGTTCGAAAAAGTAGGTTTTCTACATTCATCAAAATGGCGAACAGGAAGTTAGGTCAATTTTGGCATAATTGGTATCAATGTTCTCGGCCTGACCCAAGGAATATTTTGAGATCACTTTTATTACAATAAGCCATTTTTTTCAGAAGTTATTAGCATTTTTCGAAATTTCGTGATAACTTTTGACCACAAGGTGGCGCTGGCCCCAAAATTTGTATGTACATTCAGGGCATGGTGCCGAACATTTTTGTAATTATTGTCGAAACGATACGTTAATCCGTTCTCAAGATACAGCATTTTAAAGCTTAATTCAAAATGGCCGACACCCAAAATGGCTGACATGGGAAAATTGGATATGGGTCGACTCGGCATGCTCCTCCGAATCTAACAAGACCAGTTTTGAGATTTTTGGTCAAACCACTGAGAAGTTATAAGCAAAAATAGCCATTTTTCATATCTCCTGACCACTAGGTGGCACTGTGACGAAACACTGTAGTTAGCCTCAGGTTATGCTTGTTATAACACACACCGAGTTTGGTGTCAATACGACAAACCGTTGCCGAGATATGGCCTCACATCCATTTTTGCGCGCTTTTCGTAGAATTCGTTTGCATGTTATTCGAAAACAATTTGTCCAATCAACTTGAATTCCATAACTTTTTGCCTGCATGGTCTGAAGATGATCTGAGACAATTTTGGTGAAAATCAGACAAACCGTCTAGGACGAGTTCGAAAAAGTAGGTTTTATAAACAAAAAATTATAGAAAAAAAACTAAACCTTACGATTTTTGAAATTTGGTGTTCATTCGACTCGGCATCACCCAAGGATTCAGGGAAAATTGGAATTTTGATTTTATGGCTTACGGTTCAAAAGTTATTAGCAAAAAGAAAGTGAAAGTTTGGACAAGTGGTGGCGCTAGAGAGTTTGAGTTAGAGACTCCAAACTTGCTATGGTTAATGTTGAGTCGGCCCTCTATCAGTGTGCCAAATTATACAACTTTCCCGCAAGCGGTTCTATGGGCTGCCATAGACTTGCGGCGGAAGAATAATAATAATAAATATAGCTGCAAGCAGCAATTACGGGGCCAAGCACTCAAAGCGGAAAATGAGGAGCTAAGGATGGCGGGAACAGCAGACCAACTGCAACAATTAGTAAAAAGAAGCCATTTTAGGATGATTTTAGTCAAAACGACAGAAAAATGATGTAGAACGCCTACTGATATGATTTAACGGCTTATTAGGTTCGACCAACAGGTGGCGCTGTTATCAAATTGATGTGGTGTGTTTAGTGCGAGGTGACACACGTGCACAGAAAGTTTGGTGTCATTATGTCAAAGTTTTCCAAAGATATAGCCTTAGAGTCATTTTTGCATCAAGGCTAAAATTTATAGAGGTGCTGTACGAAAACGGTTTCAACTATCAACAAGAAATCCATAACTTTTTGTCAGCACAGTCTGAAGATGATCTGACTCGATTTTGATGAAAATCGGACAAACGGTCTAGGACTAGTTCGAAAAAGTAGGTTTTCAACATAATTCAAAATGGCGGACAGGGAGTTTGGCCAACTGTTGCATAATTGGTATCTATGTTGTCGGCATGTTCCAAGGAATATTTTGAGACCAGTTTCATTACAATAGGCTAATGCTATCTACAGTTATTGGCATTTTTATTCATTTTAAAACTAATAGTTAATGAATGCTTCATTACTCTTGACCAATAGGTGGCGCTGCTGCCAAATTGATGTGGTGTCATCAGTGTGAGGTGTTAATGCCACATACCAAATTTGGTGCAAATATCTCAAAGCTTTGCAGAGATACAGCTTCCGATGCGCTTTGGCATCTTACCTGCAAATTCGTTGATGCGTTAAATAAAAACGGTTTCGAATATCGACACGAAATCCATAACTTTTTGTCAGCATGATCAGAAGATGATCCGAGTCAAATTTGGTGAAAATCCGACTAACGGTCTAGGAGGAGTTCGAAAAAGTAGGTTTTCTACATTCATCAAAATGGCGAACAGGAAGTTAGGCCAATTTTGGCATAATTGGTATCGATGTTCTCGGCCTGACCCAAGGAATATTTTGAGATCACTTTTATCACAATAAGCCATTTTTTTCAGAAGTTATTAGCATTTTTCGAAATTTCGTTATAACTTTTGACCACAAGGTGGCGCTAGTGCCAAAATTGGTATGTACATTCAGGGCATGGTGTCGAACATTTTTGTAATTATTGTCGAAACGATACGTTAATCCGTTCTCAAGATACAGCATTTTAAAGCGAAATTCAAAATGGCCGACACCCAAAATGGCTGACATGGGAAAATTGGATATGGGTCGACTCGGCATGCTCCTCCGAATCTAACGGGACGAGTTTTGAGATTTTTGGCCAAATCACTAAGAAGTTATAAGCAAAAATAGGCAACTTTCATATCTCCTGACCACTAGGTGACACTGTGACGAAACACTGCAGGTAGCCTCAGGTCATGCTTGTTACAACACACATCAAGTTTGGTCTCAATATTCCAAAGCGTTGCGGAGATATGGCCTCACTTCCATTTTTGAACGCTTTTCGTAGAATTAATTAGCGCGTTATTCGAGAACGGTTTGTCCAATCAACTTTAATTCCATAACTTTTTGCCTTCATGGTCTGAACATGATCTGAGCCAATTTTGGTGAAAATCAGACAAACCGTCTAGGACGAGTTCGAAAAAGTATGTTTTACAAACAATAAATTATAGAAAAAAAACTAAACCTAACGATTTTTGAAATTTGGTGTTCATTCGACTCGGCATGACCCAAGGATTTAGGGAAAATTGGAATTTTGATTTTGTGGCTTACGGTTCAAAAGTTATTAGCAAAAAGAAAGTGAAAGTTTGGACAAATGGTGGCGCTAGAGAGTTTGAGTTAGAGACTCCAAACTTCCTATGGTTCATGTTCGGACGGTCCTCTATCAGTGTGCCAAATTATACAACTTTCCCGCAAGCGGTTCTATGGGCTGCCATAGACTTGCGGCGGAAGAATAATAATAATAATAATAAGAATTCTAACGGTTTCAATAGGTGCCTTCGCACCTTCGGTGCTTGGCCCCTAATAAATATAGCTGCAAGCAGCAATTACGGGGCCAAGCACTCAAAGCGGAAAATGAGGAGCTAAGGATGGCAGGAACAGCAGACCAACTGCAACAATAAGTAAAAAGAAGCCATTTTAGGATGATTTTAGTCAAAACGACAGAAAAATGATGTAGAACGCCTAGTGATATGATATAATGGCTTATTAGGTTTGACCAACAGGTGGCGCTGTTATCAAATCGATATGGTGTGTTTAGTGTGAGATGACAAACGTTCACACAAAGTTTGGTGTCATTATGTCAAAGTTTTCCAAAGATATAGCCTTAATATCATTTACACATCAAGCCTAAATTTTATAGAGGTGCTGTACGAAAACGGTTTCAACTATCAACATGAAATCCATAACTTTTTGTCAGCACAGTCTGAAGATGATCTGACTCGATTTTGGTGAAAATCGGACAAACGGTCTAGGACTAGTTCGAAAAAGTAGGTTTTCAACATAAATCAAAATGGCGGACAGGGAGTTTGGCCAACTGTGGCATAATTGGTATCTATGTTGTCGGCATGACCCAAGGAATATTTTGAGACCAGTTTCATTACAATAGGCTAATGCTATCTACAGTTATTAGCATTTTTGTTCATTTTAAAACTAATGGTTAATGAATGCTTCATTATTCTTGACCAATAGGTGGCGCTGCTACCAAATTGATGTGGTTTCATCAGTGTGAGGTGGTAATGCCACATACCAAATTTGGTGCAAATATCTCAAAGCTTTGCAGAGATACAGCTTCCGATGCGCTTTGGCATCTTACCTGCAAATTTGTTGATGCGTTAAATGAAAACGGTTTCGAATATCGACACGAAATCCATAACTTTTTGTCAGCATGGTCTGAAGATGATCCGAGTCAAATTTGGTGATAATCAGACTAACGGTCTAGGAGGAGTTCGAAAAAGTAGGTTTTCTACATTAATCAAAATGGCGAACAGGAAGTTAGGCCAATTTTGGCATAATTGGTATCAATGTTCTCGGCCTGACCCAAGGAATATTTTGAGATCACTTTTATTACAATAAGCCATTTTTTTCAGAAGTTATTAGCATTTTTCGAAATTTCGTTATAACTTTTGACCACAAGGTGGCGCTGGCCCCAAAATTTGTACGTACATTCAGGGCATGGTGCCGAACATTTTTGTAATTATTGTCAAAACGATACGTTAATCCGTTCTCAAGATACAGCATTTTAAAGCTAAATTCAAAATGGCCGACACCCAAAATGGCTGACATGGGAAAATTGGATATGGTTCGACTCGGCATGCTCCTCCGAATCTAACAAGACCAGTTTTGAGATTTTTGGTCAAACCAATGAGAAGTTATAAGCAAAAATATCCATTTTTCATATCTCCTGACCACTAGGTGGCACTGTGACGAAACACTGCAGGTAGCCTCAGGTCATGCTTGTTATAACACACACCAAGTTTGGTCTCAATACTCCAAAGCGTTGCGGAGATATGGCCTCAATTCCATTTTTGAACGCTTTTCTTAGAATTAATTAGCGCGTTATTCGAGAGCGGTTTGTCCAATCAACTTGAATTCCATAACTTTTTGCCTGCATGGTCTGAAGATGATCTGAGCCAATTTTGGTGAAAATCAGACAAACCGTCTAGGACGAGTTCGAAAAAGTAGGTTTTATAAACAAAAAATTATAGAAAAAAAAGTAAACCTTACGATTTTTGAAATTTGGTGTTCATTCGACTCGGCATGACCCAAGGATTCAGGGAAAATTGGAATGTTGATTTTATGGCTTACGGTTCAAAAGTTATGAGCAAAAAGAAAGTGAAAGTTTGGACAAGTGGTGGCGCTAGAGAGTTTGATATAGAGACTCCAAACTTGCTATGGTTAATGTTGGGACGGTCCTCTATCAGTGTGCCAAATTATACAACTTTCCCGCAAGCGGTTCTATGGGCTGCCATAGACTTGCGGCGGAATAATAATAATAATAAGAATTCTAACGGATACAATAGGTGCCTTCGCACCTTCGGTGCTTGGCCCCTAATAATAAGAATTCTAACGGTTTCAATAGGTGCCTTCGCACCTTCGGTGCTTGGCCCCTAAATATAGCTGCAAGCAGCAATTACGGGGCCAAGCACTCAAAGCGGAAAACGAGGAGCAAGGGATGACAGGAACAGCAGACCAACTGCAACAATAAGTAAAAGAAAGCAATTTTAAGATGATTTTAGTCAAAACGACAGAAAAGTGATGTAGAACGCCTACTGATATGATTTAATGGCTTATTACGTTTGACCAACAGGTGGCGCTGTTATCAAATCGATGTGGTGTGTTTAGTGTGAGGTGACAGACGTACACACAAAGTTTGGTGTCATTATGTAAAAGTTTTCCAAAGATATAGCCTTAGAGTCATTTTCACATCAAGCCTTAAATTTATAGAGGTGCTATACGAAAACGGTTTCATCTATCATCATGAAATCCATAACTTTTTGTCAGCACAGTCTGAAGATGATCTGACTCGATTTTGGTGAAAATCAGACAAACGGTCTAGGACTAGTTCTACAAAGTAGGTTTTCAACATAGATCAAAATGGCGGACAGGGAGTTTAGCCAACTGTGGCATAATTGGTATCTATGTTGTCGGCATGACCCAAGGAATATTTTGAGTCCAGTTTCATTACAATAGGCTAATGCTATCTACAGTTATTAGAATTTTTGTTCATTTTAAAACTAATAGTTAATGAATGCTTCATTACTCTTGACCAATAGGTGGCGCTGCTACCAAATTGATGTGGTGTCATCAGTGTGAGGTGTTAATGCCACATACCAATTTTGGTGCAAATATCTGAAAGCTTTGCAGATTTACAGCTTCCGATGCGCTTTGGGATCTTACCTGCAAATTCGTTGATGCGTTAAATGAAAACGGTTTCGAATATCGACACGAAATCCATAACTTTTTGTCAGCATGGTCTGAAGATGATCCGAGTCAAATTTGGTGAAAATCCGACTAACGGTCTAGGAGGAGTTCGAAAAAGTAGGTTTTCTACATTCATCAAAATGGCGAACAGGAAGTTAGGCCAATTTTGGCATAATTGGTATCAATGTTCTCGGCCTGACCCAAGGAATATTTTGAGATCACTTTTATTACAATAAGCCATTTTTTTCAGAAGTTATTAGCATTTTTCGAAATTTCGTTATAACTTTTGACCACAAGGTGGCGCTGGCCCCAAAATTTTTATGTACATTCAGGGCATGGTGCCGAACATTTTTGTAATTATTGTCGAAACGATACGTTAATCCGTTCTCAAGATACAGCATTTTAAAGCGAAATTCAAAATGGCCGACACCCAAAATGGCTGACATGGGAAAATTGGATATGGGTCGACTCGGCATGCTCCTCCGAATCTAACGGGACGAGTTTTGAGATTTTTGGCCAAATCACTAAGAAGTTATAAGCAAAAATAGGCAACTTTCATATCTCCTGACCACTAGGTGACACTGTGACGAAACACTGCAGGTAGCCTCAGGTCATGCTTGTTACAACACACATCAAGTTTGGTCTCAATATTCCAAAGCGTTGCGGAGATATGGCCTCACTTCCATTTTTGAACGCTTTTCGTAGAATTAATTAGCGCGTTATTCGAGAACGGTTTGTCCAATCAACTTTAATTCCATAACTTTTTGCCTTCATGGTCTGAACATGATCTGAGCCAATTTTGGTGAAAATCAGACAAACCGTCTAGGACGAGTTCGAAAAAGTATGTTTTACAAACAATAAATTATAGAAAAAAAACTAAACCTAACGATTTTTGAAATTTGGTGTTCATTCGACTCGGCATGACCCAAGGATTTAGGGAAAATTGGAATTTTGATTTTGTGGCTTACGGTTCAAAAGTTATTAGCAAAAAGAAAGTGAAAGTTTGGACAAATGGTGGCGCTAGAGAGTTTGAGTTAGAGACTCCAAACTTCCTATGGTTCATGTTCGGACGGTCCTCTATCAGTGTGCCAAATTATACAACTTTCCCGCAAGCGGTTCTATGGGCTGCCATAGACTTGCGGCGGAAGAATAATAATAATAATAATAAGAATTCTAACGGTTTCAATAGGTGCCTTCGCACCTTCGGTGCTTGGCCCCTAATAAATATAGCTGCAAGCAGCAATTACGGGGCCAAGCACTCAAAGCGGAAAATGAGGAGCTAAGGATGGCAGGAACAGCAGACCAACTGCAACAATAAGTAAAAAGAAGCCATTTTAGGATGATTTTAGTCAAAACGACAGAAAAATGATGTAGAACGCCTAGTGATATGATATAATGGCTTATTAGGTTTGACCAACAGGTGGCGCTGTTATCAAATCGATATGGTGTGTTTAGTGTGAGATGACAAACGTTCACACAAAGTTTGGTGTCATTATGTCAAAGTTTTCCAAAGATATAGCCTTAATATCATTTACACATCAAGCCTAAATTTTATAGAGGTGCTGTACGAAAACGGTTTCAACTATCAACATGAAATCCATAACTTTTTGTCAGCACAGTCTGAAGATGATCTGACTCGATTTTGGTGAAAATCGGACAAACGGTCTAGGACTAGTTCGAAAAAGTAGGTTTTCAACATAAATCAAAATGGCGGACAGGGAGTTTGGCCAACTGTGGCATAATTGGTATCTATGTTGTCGGCATGACCCAAGGAATATTTTGAGACCAGTTTCATTACAATAGGCTAATGCTATCTACAGTTATTAGCATTTTTGTTCATTTTAAAACTAATGGTTAATGAATGCTTCATTATTCTTGACCAATAGGTGGCGCTGCTACCAAATTGATGTGGTTTCATCAGTGTGAGGTGGTAATGCCACATACCAAATTTGGTGCAAATATCTCAAAGCTTTGCAGAGATACAGCTTCCGATGCGCTTTGGCATCTTACCTGCAAATTTGTTGATGCGTTAAATGAAAACGGTTTCGAATATCGACACGAAATCCATAACTTTTTGTCAGCATGGTCTGAAGATGATCCGAGTCAAATTTGGTGATAATCAGACTAACGGTCTAGGAGGAGTTCGAAAAAGTAGGTTTTCTACATTAATCAAAATGGCGAACAGGAAGTTAGGCCAATTTTGGCATAATTGGTATCAATGTTCTCGGCCTGACCCAAGGAATATTTTGAGATCACTTTTATTACAATAAGCCATTTTTTTCAGAAGTTATTAGCATTTTTCGAAATTTCGTTATAACTTTTGACCACAAGGTGGCGCTGGCCCCAAAATTTGTACGTACATTCAGGGCATGGTGCCGAACATTTTTGTAATTATTGTCAAAACGATACGTTAATCCGTTCTCAAGATACAGCATTTTAAAGCTAAATTCAAAATGGCCGACACCCAAAATGGCTGACATGGGAAAATTGGATATGGTTCGACTCGGCATGCTCCTCCGAATCTAACAAGACCAGTTTTGAGATTTTTGGTCAAACCAATGAGAAGTTATAAGCAAAAATATCCATTTTTCATATCTCCTGACCACTAGGTGGCACTGTGACGAAACACTGCAGGTAGCCTCAGGTCATGCTTGTTATAACACACACCAAGTTTGGTCTCAATACTCCAAAGCGTTGCGGAGATATGGCCTCAATTCCATTTTTGAACGCTTTTCTTAGAATTAATTAGCGCGTTATTCGAGAGCGGTTTGTCCAATCAACTTGAATTCCATAACTTTTTGCCTGCATGGTCTGAAGATGATCTGAGCCAATTTTGGTGAAAATCAGACAAACCGTCTAGGACGAGTTCGAAAAAGTAGGTTTTATAAACAAAAAATTATAGAAAAAAAAGTAAACCTTACGATTTTTGAAATTTGGTGTTCATTCGACTCGGCATGACCCAAGGATTCAGGGAAAATTGGAATGTTGATTTTATGGCTTACGGTTCAAAAGTTATGAGCAAAAAGAAAGTGAAAGTTTGGACAAGTGGTGGCGCTAGAGAGTTTGATATAGAGACTCCAAACTTGCTATGGTTAATGTTGGGACGGTCCTCTATCAGTGTGCCAAATTATACAACTTTCCCGCAAGCGGTTCTATGGGCTGCCATAGACTTGCGGCGGAATAATAATAATAATAAGAATTCTAACGGATACAATAGGTGCCTTCGCACCTTCGGTGCTTGGCCCCTAATAATAAGAATTCTAACGGTTTCAATAGGTGCCTTCGCACCTTCGGTGCTTGGCCCCTAAATATAGCTGCAAGCAGCAATTACGGGGCCAAGCACTCAAAGCGGAAAACGAGGAGCAAGGGATGACAGGAACAGCAGACCAACTGCAACAATAAGTAAAAGAAAGCAATTTTAAGATGATTTTAGTCAAAACGACAGAAAAGTGATGTAGAACGCCTACTGATATGATTTAATGGCTTATTACGTTTGACCAACAGGTGGCGCTGTTATCAAATCGATGTGGTGTGTTTAGTGTGAGGTGACAGACGTACACACAAAGTTTGGTGTCATTATGTAAAAGTTTTCCAAAGATATAGCCTTAGAGTCATTTTCACATCAAGCCTTAAATTTATAGAGGTGCTATACGAAAACGGTTTCATCTATCATCATGAAATCCATAACTTTTTGTCAGCACAGTCTGAAGATGATCTGACTCGATTTTGGTGAAAATCAGACAAACGGTCTAGGACTAGTTCTACAAAGTAGGTTTTCAACATAGATCAAAATGGCGGACAGGGAGTTTAGCCAACTGTGGCATAATTGGTATCTATGTTGTCGGCATGACCCAAGGAATATTTTGAGTCCAGTTTCATTACAATAGGCTAATGCTATCTACAGTTATTAGAATTTTTGTTCATTTTAAAACTAATAGTTAATGAATGCTTCATTACTCTTGACCAATAGGTGGCGCTGCTACCAAATTGATGTGGTGTCATCAGTGTGAGGTGTTAATGCCACATACCAATTTTGGTGCAAATATCTGAAAGCTTTGCAGATTTACAGCTTCCGATGCGCTTTGGGATCTTACCTGCAAATTCGTTGATGCGTTAAATGAAAACGGTTTCGAATATCGACACGAAATCCATAACTTTTTGTCAGCATGGTCTGAAGATGATCCGAGTCAAATTTGGTGAAAATCCGACTAACGGTCTAGGAGGAGTTCGAAAAAGTAGGTTTTCTACATTCATCAAAATGGCGAACAGGAAGTTAGGCCAATTTTGGCATAATTGGTATCAATGTTCTCGGCCTGACCCAAGGAATATTTTGAGATCACTTTTATTACAATAAGCCATTTTTTTCAGAAGTTATTAGCATTTTTCGAAATTTCGTTATAACTTTTGACCACAAGGTGGCGCTGGCCCCAAAATTTTTATGTACATTCAGGGCATGGTGCCGAACATTTTTGTAATTATTGTCGAAACGATACGTTAATCCGTTCTCAAGATACAGCTTTTTAAAGCTAAATTCAAAATGGCCGACACCCAAAATGGCTGACATGGGAAAATTGGATATGGGTCGACTCGGCATGCTCCTCCGAATCTAACAAGACCAGTTTTGAGATTTTTGGTCAAATCACTGAGAAGTTATAAGCAAAAATAGCCATTTTTCATATCTCCTGACCACTAGGTGGCACTGTGACGAAACACTGCAGGTAGCCTCAGGTCATGCTTGTTATAATACACACCAAGTTTGGTCTCAATATGACAAACCGTTGCCGAGATACGGCCTCACATCCATTCTTGCGCGCTTTTCGTAGAATTAATTAGCGCGTTATTCGAGAACGTTTTGTCCAATCAACTTGAATTCCATAACTTTTTGCCTGCATGGTCTGAAGATGATCTGAGCCAATTTTGGTGAAAATCAGACAAACCGTCTAGGACGAGTTCGAAAAAGTAGGTTTTGTAAACAAAAAATTATAGAAAAAAAACTAAACCTTAGGATTTTTGAAATTTGGTGTTCATTCGACTCGGCATGACCCAAGGATTCAGGGAAAATTGATTTTTGATTTTATGGCTTACGGTTCAAAAGTTATTAGCAAAAAGAAAGTGAAAGTTTGGACAAGTGGTGGCGCTAGAGAGTTTGAGTTAGAGATTCCAAATTGGCTATGCTGACATTTCAGACTGTCCTCTAACAGTATGCAAATTTATACAACTTTCCCGCCATCGGTTCTATGGGTTGCCATAGACTTGCGGCGGAAGAATAATAATAATAATAATAAGAATTCTAACGGATACAATAGGTGCCTACGCACCTTCGGTGCTTGGCCCCTAATAAATATAGCTGCAAGCAGCAATTACGGGGCCAAGCACTCAAAGCGGAAAATGAGGAGCTAAGGATGGCAGGAACAGCAGACCAACTGCAAAAATAAGTAAAAAGAAGCCATTTTAGGATGATTTAGTCAAAACGACAGAAAAGTGATGTAGAACGCCTACTGATATGATTTAATGGCTTATTAGGTTTGACCAACAGGTGGCGCTGTTATCAAATCGATGTGGTGTGTTTAGTGTGAGATGACAAACGTTCACACAAAGTTTGGTGTCATTATGTAAAAGTTTTCCAAAGATATAGCCTTAGAGTCATTTTCACATCAAGCCTAAAATTTATAGAGGCGCTGTACGAAAACGGTTTCAACTATCAACATGAAATCCATAACTTTTTGTCAGCACAGTCTGAAGATGATCTGACTCGATTTTGGTGAAAATCGGACAAACGGTCTAGGACTAGTTCGAAAAAGTAGGTTTTCAACATAAATCAAAATGGCGGACAGGGAGTTTGGCCAACTGTTGCATAATTGGTATCTATGTTGTCGGCATGACCCAAGGAATATTTTGAGACCAGTTTCATTACAATAGGCTAATGCTATCTACAGTTATTAGCATTTTTGTTCATTTTAAAACTAATAGTTAATGAATGCTTCATTACTCTTGACCAATAGGTGGCGCTGCTACCAAATTGATGTGGTGTCATCAGTGTGAGGTGTTAATGCCACATACCAAATTTGGTGCAAATATCTCAAAGCTTTGCAGAGATACAGCTTCCGATGCGCTTTGGCATCTTATCTGCAAATTCGTTGATGCGTTAAATGAAAACGGTTTCGAATATCGACACGAAATCCATAACTTTTTGTCAGCATGGTCTGAAGATGATCCGAGTCAAATTTGGTGAAAATCCGACTTACGGTCTAGGAGGAGTTCGAAAAAGTAGGTTTTTTACATTCATCAAAATGGCGAACAGGAAGTTAGGCCAATTTTGGCATAATTGGTATCAATGTTCTCGGCCTGACCCAAGGAATATTTTGAGATCACTTTTATTACAATAAGCCATTTTTTTCAGAAGTTATTAGCATTTTTCGAAATTTCGTTATAACTTTTGACCACAAGGTGGCGCTGGCCCCAAAATTGGTATGTACATTCAGGGCATGGTGCCGAACATTTTTGTAATTATTGTCGAAACGATACGTTAATCCGTTCTCAAGATACAGCATTTTAAAGCTAAATTCAAAATGGCCGACACCCAAAATGGCTGACATGGGAAAATTGGATATCGTTCGACTCGGCATGCTCCTCCGAATCTAACAAGACCAGTTTTGAGATTTTTGGTCAAACCACTGAGAAGTTATAAGCAAAAATAGCCATTTTTCATATCTCCTGACCACTAGGTGGCACTGTGACGAAACACTGCAGGACGCCTCAGGTCATGCTTGTAATAACACACACCAAGTTTGGTCTCAATAGGACAAACCGTTGCCGAGATATGACCTCACATCCATTTTTGCGCGCTTTTCGTAGAATTAGTTTGCATGTTATTCGAAAACAATTTGTCCAATCAACTTGAATTCCATAACTTTTTGCCAACATGGTCTGAACATGATCTGAGCCAATTTTGGTGAAAATCAGACAAACCGTCCAGGACGAGTTCGAAAAAGTAGGTTTTATAAACAAAAAATTATAGAAAAAAAACTAATCCTTACGATTTTTGAAATTTGGTGTTCATTCGACTCGGCATGACCCAAGGATTCAGGGAAAATTGGAATTTTGATTTTATGACTTACGGATCAAAAGTTATTAGCAAAAAGAAAGTGAAAGTTTGGACAAGTGGTGGCGCTAGAGAGTTTGAGTTAGAGACTCCAAACTTGCTATGGTTAATGTTGGGACGGTCCTCTATCAGTGTGCCAAATCATACAACTTTCCCGCAAGCGGTTCTATGGGCTGCCATAGACTTGCGGCGGAAGAATAATAATAATAAATATAGCTGCAAGCAGCAATTACGGGGCCAAGCACTCAAAGCGGAAAATGAGGAGCTAAGGATGGCAGGAACAGCAGACCAACTGCAACAATAAGGAAAAGGAACCAATTTTAAGAGGATTTTAGTGAAAATTACAGAAAAATGATGTAGAACGCCTACTGATATGATTTAATGCTTATTACGTTTGACCAACAGGTGGCACTGTTCTCAAATCCATGTGGTGTGTTTAGTGTGAGGTGACAAACGTGCACACAAAGTTTGGTGTCTTTATATCAAAGCTTTGCAGAAATACAGCCTCAGAGTCATTTTATCATAAAGCCTTAAATTTATAGAGGCGCTATACGAAAACGGTTTCATCTATCATCATGAAATCCATAACTTTTTGTCAGCACAGTCTGAAGATGATCTGACTCGATTTTGGTGAAAATCGGACAAACGGTCTAGGACTAGTTCGAAAAAGTAGGTTTTCAACATAAATCAAAATGGCGGACAGGGAGTTTGGCCAACTGTGGCATAATTGGTATCTATGTTGTCAGCATGACCCAAGGAATATTTTGAGACCAGTTTCATTACAATAGGCTAATGCTATCTACAGTTATTAGCATTTTTGTTCATTTAAAAACTAATGGTTAATGAATGCTTCATTACTCTTGACCAATAGGTGGCGCTGCTACCAAATTTATGTGGTGTAATCAGTGTGAGGTGGTAATGCCACATACCAAATTTGGTGCAAATATCTCAAAGCTTTGCAGAGATACAGCTTCCGATGCGCTTTGGCATCTTACCTGCAAATTCGTTGATGCGTTAAATGAAAACGGTTTCGAATATCGACACGAAATCCATAACTTTTTGTCAGCATGGTCTGAAGATGATCCGAGTCAAATTTGGTGAAAATCAGACTAACGGTCTAGGAGGAGTTCGAAAAAGTAGGTTTTCTACATTCATCAAAATGGCGAACAGGAAGTAAGGCCAATTTTGGCATAATTGGTATCAATGTTCTCGGTCTGACCCAAGGAATATTTTGAGATCACTTTTATTACAATAAGCCATTTGTTTCAGAAGTTATTAGCATTTTTCGAAATTTCGGTATAACTTTTGACCACAAGGTGGCGCTGGCCCCAAAATTTTTATGTACATTCAGGGCATGGTGCCGAACATTTTTGTAATTATTGTCGAAACGATACGTTAATCCGTTCTCAAGATACAGCATTTTAAAGCTAAATTCAAAATGGCCGACACCCAAAATGGCTGACATGGGAAAATTGGATATGGGTCGACTCGGCATGCTCCTCCGAATCTAACAAGACCAGTTTTGAGATTTTTGGTCAAACCACTGAGAAGTTATAAGCAAAAATAGCCATTTTTTATATCTCCTGACCACTAGGTGGCACTGTGACGAAACGCTGCAGGTAGCCTCAGGTTATGCTTGTTATAACACACACCAAGTTTGGTCTCAATACTCCAAAGCATTGCGGAGATATGGCCTCAATTCCATTTTTGAACGCTTTTCATAGAATTAATTAGCGCGTTATTCGAGTGCGGTTTGTCCAATCAACTTGAATTCCATAACTTTTTGCCTGCATGGGCTGAAGATGATTTGAGCCAATTTTGGTGATAATCAGACAAACCGTCTAGGACGAGTTCGAAAAAGTAGGTTTTATAAACAAAAAATTATAGAAAAAAAACTAAACCTTAGGATTTTTGGAATTTGGTGTTCATTCGACTCGGCATGACCCAAGGATTCAGGGAAAATTGGAATTTTGATTTTATGGCTTACGGTTCAAAAGTTATTAGCAAAAAGAAAGTGAAAGTTTGGACAAGTGGTGGCGCTAGAGAGTTTGAGTTAGAGACTCCAAACTTGCTATGGTTAATGTTGGGACGGTCCACTATTAGTGTGCCAAATTATACAACTTTCCCGCAAGCGGTTCTATGGGCTGCCATAGACTTGCGGCGGAAGAATAATAATAATAATAAGAATTCTAACGGTTTCAATAGGTGCCTTCGCACCTTCGGTGCTTGGCCCCTAATAAGAATTCTAACGGTTTCAATAGGTGCCTTCGCACCTTCGGTGCTTGGCCCCTAAATATAGCTGCAAGCAACAATTACGGGGCCAAGCACTCAAAGCGGAAAATGAGGAGCTAAGGATGGCAGGAACAGCAGACCAACTGCAACAATAAGTAAAAAGAAGCCATTTTAGGATGATTTTAGTCAAAACGACAGAAAAATGATGTAGAACGCCTACTGATATGATTTAATGCTTATTAGGTTTGACCAACAGGTGGCGCTGTTATCAAATCGATGTGGTGTGTTTAGTGTGAGGTGACAAACGTTCACACAAAGTTTGGTGTCATTATGTCAAAGTTTTCCAAAGATATAGCCTTAGAGTCATTTTCACATCAAGCCTTAAATTTAGAGAGGCGCTATACGAAAACGGTTTCATCTAACATCATGAAATTCATAACTTTTTGTCAGCACAGTCTGAAGATGATCTGATTCGATTTTGGTGAAAATCGGACAAGCGGTCTAGGACTAGTTCGAAAAAGTAGGTTTTCAACATAAATCAAAATGGCGGACAGGGAGTTTGGCCAACTGTTGCATAATTGGTATCTATGTTGTCGGCATGACCCAAGGAATATTTTGAGACCAGTTTCATTACAATAGGCTAATGCTATCTACAGTTATTAGCATTTTTGTTCATTTTAAAACTAATTGTTAATGAATGCTTCATTACTCTTGACCAATAGGTGGCGCTGATACCAAATTTTTGTGGTGTAATCAGTGTGAGGTGGTAATGCCACATACCAAATTTGGTGCAAATATCTCAAAGCTTTGCAGAGATACAGCTTCCGATGCGCTTTGGCATCTTACCTGCATATTCGTTGATGCGTTAAATGAAAACGGTTTCGAATATCGACACGAAATCCATAACTTTTTGTCAGCATGGTCTGAAGATGATCCGAGTCAAATTTGGTGAAAATCCGACTAACGGTCTAGGAGGAGTTTGAAAAAGTAGGTTTTCTACATTCATCAAAATGGCGAACAGGAAGTTAGGCCAATTTTGGCATAATTGGTATCAATGTTCTCGACCTGACCCAAGGAATATTTTGAGATCACTTTTATTACAATAAGCCATTTTTTTCAGAAGTTATTAGCATTTATAGAAATTTCGTTATAACTTTTGACCACAAGGTGGCGCTGGACCCAAAATTCGTATGTACATTCAGGGCATGGTGCCGAACATTTTTGTAATTATTGTCGAAACGATACGTTAATCCGTTCTCAAGATACAGCATTTTAAACCTAAATTCAAAATGGCCGACACCCAAAATGGCTGACATGGGAAAATTGGATATGGGTCGACTCGGCATGCTCCTCCGAATCTAACAAGACCAGTTTTGAGATTTTTGGCCAAACCACTGAGAAG
This sequence comes from Garra rufa, assembly GCF_049309525.1. Classification (NCBI taxonomy): domain Eukaryota; kingdom Metazoa; phylum Chordata; class Actinopteri; order Cypriniformes; family Cyprinidae; genus Garra; species Garra rufa. The sequence continues at coordinate 9,961,612 of NW_027394276.1, forward strand.
TTATAAGCAAAAATAGCCATTTTTCATATCTCCTGACCACTAGGTGGCACTGTGTCGAAACACTGCAGGTAGCCTCAGGTCATGCTTGTTATAACACACACCAAGTTTGGTCTCAATATTCCAAAGCATTGCGGAGATATGGCCTCACTTCCATTTTTGAACGCTTTTCGTAGAATTAATTAGCGCGTTATTCGAGAACGGTTTGTCCAATCAACTTGAATTCCATAACTTTTTGCCTGCATGGTCTGAAGATGATCTGAGCCAATTTTGGTGTAAATCAGACAAACCGTCTAGGACGAGTTCGAAAAGGTAGGTTTTACAAACAAATAATTTTAGAAAAAAAACGAAACCTTAAGATTTTTGAAATTTGGTGTTCATTCGACTCGGCATGTCCCAAGGAATCGGAGAAAATTGGAATTTTGATTTTATGGCTTACGGTTCAAAAGTTATTAGCAAAAAGAAAGTTAAAGTTTGGACAAGTGGTGGCGCTAGAGAGTTTGAGTTAGAGACTCCAAACTTGCTATGGTTAATGTTGGGAATGTCCTCTATCAGTGTGCCAAATTATACAACTTTCCCGCAAGCGGTTCTATGGGCTGCCATAGACTTGCGGCGGAATAATAATAATAATAAGAATTCTAACGGATACAATAGGTGCCTTCGCACCTTCGGTGCTTGGCCCCTAAATATAGCTGCAAGCAGCAATTACGGGGCCAAGCACTCAAAGCGGAAACTGAGGAGCTAAGGATGGCAGGAACAGCAGACCAACTGCAAAAATAAGTAAAAATAAGACATTTTAGGATGATTTTAGTCAAAACGACAGAAAAATGATGTAGAACGCCTACTGATATGATTTAATTGCTTATTAGGTTTGACCAACAGGTGGCGCTGCTATCAAATCGATGTGGTGTGTTTAGTGTGAGATGACAAACGTTCACACAAAGTTTGGTGTCATTATGTAAAAGTTTTCCAAAGATATAGCCTTAGAGTCATTTTCACATCAAGCCTAAAATTTATAGAGGCGCTGTACGAAAACGGTTTCAACTATCAACATGAAATCCATAACTTTTTGTCAGCACAGTCTGAAGATGATCTGACTCGATTTTGATGAAAATCAGACGAATGGTCTAGGACTAGTTCGAAAAAGTAGGTTTTCAACATAGATCAAAATGGCGGACAGGGAGTTTTGCCGACTGTTGCATAATTGGTATCTATGTTGTCGGCATGACCCAAGGAATATTTTGAGACCAGTTTCATTACAATAGGCTAATGCTATCTACAGTTATTAGCATTTTTGTTCATTTAAAAACTAATGGTTGATGAATGCTTCATTACTCTTGACCAATAGGTGGCGCTGCTACCAAATTATTGTGGTGTAATCAGTGTGAGGTGGTAATGCCACATACCAAATTTGGTGCAAATATCTCAAAGCTTTGCAGAGATACAGCTTCTGATGCGCTTTGGCATCTTACCTGCAAATTCGTTGATGCGTTAAATGAAAACGGTTTCGAATATCGACACGAAATCAATAACTTTTTGTCAGCATGGTCTGAATATGATCCGAGTCAAATTTGGTGAAAATCCGACTAACGGTCTCGGAGGAGTTCGCAAAAGTAGGTTTTCTACATTCATCAAAATGGCGAACAGGAAGTTAGGCCAATTTTGGCATAATTGGTATCAATGTTCTCGGCCTAACCCAAGGAATATTTTGAGATCACTTTTATTACAATAAGCCATTTTTTTCAGAAGTTATTAGCATTTTTCGAAATTTCGTTATAACTTTTGACCACAAGGTGGCGCTGGCCCCAAAATTTTTATGTACATTCAGGGCATGGTGCCGAACATTTTTGCAATTATTGTCGAAACGATACGTTAATCCGTTCTCAAGATACAGCATTTTAAAGCTAAATTCAAAATGGCCGACACCCAAAATGGCTGACATGGGAAAATTGGATATGGTCGACTCGGCATGCTCCTCCGAATCTAACAAGACCAGTTTTGAGATTTTTGGTCAAACCACTGAGAAGTTATAAGCAAAAATAGCCATTTTTCATATCTCCTGACCACTAGGTGGCACTGTGACGAAACACTGCAGGTAGCCTTAGGTCATGCTTGTTATAACACACACCAAGTTTGGTCTCAATACTCCAAAGCGTTGCGGAGATATGGCCTCAATTCCATTTTTGAACGCTTTTCATGGAATTAATTAGCGCGTTATTCGAGAACGGTTTGTCCAATCAACTTGAATTCCATAACTTTTTGCCTGCATGGTCTGAAGTTGATCTGAGCCAATTTTGGTGAAAATCAGACAAACCGTCTAGGACGAGTTCGAAAAAGTAGGTTTTATAAACCAAAAATTATAGAAAAAAAACTAAACCTTAGGATTTTTGAAATTTGGTGTTCATTCGACTCGGCATGACCCAAGGATTCAGGGAAAATTGGAATTTTGATTTTGTGGCTTATGGTTCAAAAGTTATTAGCAAAAAGAAAGTGAAAGTTTGGACAAGTGGTGGCGCTAGAGAGTTTGAGTTAGAGACTCCAAACTTGCTATGGTTAAAGTTGAGACTGTCCTCTATTAGTGTGCCAAATTATACAACTTTCCCGCAAGCGGTTCTATGGGCTGCCATAGACTTGCGGCGGAAGAATAATAATAATAATAATAAGAATTCTAACGGTTTCAATAGGTGCCTTCGCACCTTCGGTGCTTGGCCCCTAATAAATATAGCTGCAAGCAGCAATTACGGGGCCAAGCACTCAAAGCGGAAAATGAGGAGCTAAGGATGGCAGGAACAGCAGACCAACTGCAACAATAAGTACAAAGAAGCCATTTTAGGATGATTTTAGTCAAAATGACAGAAAAGTGATGTAGAACGCCTACTGATATGATTTAATGGCTTATTAGGTTTGACCAACAGGTGGCGCTGTTATCAAATCGATGTGGTGTGTTTAGTGTGAGATGACAAACGTTCACACAAAGTTTGGTGTCATTATGTAAAAGTTTTCCAAAGATATAGCCTTAGAGTCATTTTCACATCAAGCCTTAAATTTATAGAGGCGCTGTACAAAAATGGTTTCAACTATCAACATGAAATCCATAACTTTTTGTCAGCACAGTCTGAAGATGATCTGACTCGATTTTGGTGAAAATCGGACGAACGGTCTAGGACTAGTTCGAAAAAGTAGGTTTTCAACATAAATCAAAATGGCGGACAGGGAGTTTGGCCAACTGTTTCATAATTGGTATCTATGTTGTCGGCATGACCCAAGGAATATTTTGAGACCAGTTTCATTACAATAGGCTAATGCTATCTACAGTTATTAGCATTTTTTATCATTTTAAAACTAATGGTTAATGAATGCTTCATTACTCTTGACCAATAGGTGGCGCTGCTACCAAATTGATGTGGTGTAATCAGTGTGAGGTGGTAATGCCACATACCAAATTTGGTGCAAATATCTCAAAGCTTTGCAGAGATACAGCTTCCGATGCGCTTTGGCATCTTACCTGCAAATTCGTTGATGCGTTAAATGAAAACGGTTTCGAATATCGACACGAAATCCATAACTTTTTGTCAGCATGGTCTGAAGATGATCCGAGTCAAATTTGGTGAAAATCCGACTAACGGTCTAGGAGGAGTTCGAAAAAGTAGGTTTTCTACATTCATCAAAATGGCGAACAGGAAGTTAGGCCAATTTTGGCATAATTGGTATCAATGTTCTCGGCCTGACCCAAGGAATATTTTGAGATCACTTTTATTACAATAAGCCATTTTTTTCAGAAGTTATTAGCATTTTTCGAAATTTCGTTATAACTTTTGACCACAAGGTGGCGCTGGCCCCAAAATTGGTATGTACATTCAGGGCATGGTGCCGAACATTTTTGTAATTATTGTCGAAACGATACGTTAATCCGTTCTCAAGATACAGCATTTTAAAGCTAAATTCAAAATGGCTGACACGCAAAATGGCTGACATGGGAAAATTGGATATGGTTCGACTCGGCATGCTCCTCCGAATCTAACAAGACTAGTTTTGAGATTTTTGGTCAAACCACTGAGAAGTTATAAGCAAAAATAGTCATTTTTCATAACTCCTGACCACTAGGTGGCACTGTGACGAAACACTGCAGATAGCCTCAGGTCATGCTTGTTACAACACACACCAAGTTTGGTCTCAATATTCCAAAGCGTTGCGGAGATATGGCCTCACTTCCATTTTTGAACGCTTTTCGTAGAATTAATTAGCATGTTATTCGAGAACGGTTTGTCCAATCAACTTGAATTCCATAACTTTTTGCCTGCATGGTCTGAAGATGATCTGAGCCAATTTTGGTGAAAATCAGACAAACCGTCTAGGACGAGTTCGAAAAAGTAGGTTTTATAAACAAAAAATTATAGAAAAAAAACTAAACCTTAGGATTTTTGAAATTTGGTGTTCATTCGACTCGGCATGACCCAAGGATTCAGGGAAAATTGGAATTTTGATTTTCCGGCTTACGGTTCAAAAGTTATTAGCAAAAAGAAAGTGAGAGTTTGGACAAGTGGTGGCGCTAGAGAGTTTGAGTTAGAGACTCCAAACTTGCTATGGTTAATGATGTTACGGTCCACTATTAGTGTGCCAAATTATACAACTTTCCCGCAAGCGGTTCTATGGGCTGCCATAGACTTGCGGCGGAATAATAATAATAATAAATATAGCTGCAAGCAGCAATTACGGGGCCAAGCACTCAAAGCAGAAACTGAGGAGCTAATAATGGCAGGAACAGCAGACCAACTGCAAAAATAAGTAAAAATAAGACATTTTAGGATGATTTTAGTCAAAACGACAGAAAAATGATGTAGAACGCCTACTGATATGATTTAATTGCTTATTAGGTTTGACCAACAGGTGGCGCTGTTATCAAATCGATGTGGTTTGTTAAGTGTGAGATGACAAATGTTCACACAAAGTTTGGTGTCATTATGTAAAAGTTTTCCAAAGATTTAGCCTTAGAGTCATTTTCACATCAAGCCTAAAATTTATAGAGGCGCTGTACGAAAACGGTTTCAACTATCAACATGAAATCCATAACTTTTTGTCAGCACAGTCTGAAGATGATCTGACTCGATTTTGGTGAAAATCGGACGAACGGTCTAGGACTAGTTCGAAAAAGTAGGTTTTCAACATAATTCAAAATGGCGGACAGGGAGTTTGGCCAACTGTGGCATAATTGGTATCTATGTTGTCGGCATGACCCAAGGAATATTTTGAGACCAGTTTCATTACAATAGGCTTATGCTATCTACAGTTATTAGCATTTTTGATCATTTAAAAACTAATGGTTAGTGAATGCGTCATTACTCTTGACCAATAGGTGGCGCTGCTACCAAATTGATGTGGTGTCATCAGTGTGAGGTGGTAATGCCACATACCAAATTTGGTGCAAATATCTCAAAGCTTTGCAGAGATACAGCTTCCGATGCGCTTTGGCATCTTACCTGCAAATTCGTTGATGCGTTAAATGAAAACGGTTTCGAATATCGACACGAAATCCATAACTTTTTGTCAACATGGTCTGAAGATGATCCGAGTCAAATTTGGTGAAAATCCGACTTACGGTCTAGGAGGAGTTCGAAAAAGTAGGTTTTTTACATTCATCAAAATGGCGAACAGGAAGTTAGGCCAATTTTGGCATAATTGGTATCAATGTTCGCGGCCTGACCCAAGGAATATTTTGAGATCACTTTTATTACAATAAGCCATTTTTTTCAGAAGTTATTAGCATTTTTCGAAATTTCGTTATAACTTTTGACCACAAGGTGGCGCTGGCCCCAAAATTGGTATGTACATTCAGGGCATGGTGCCGAACATTTTTGTAATTATTGTCGAAACGATACGTTAATCCGTTCTCAAGATACAGCATTTTAAAGCTAAATTCAAAATGGCCGACACCCAAAATGGCTGACATGGGAAAATTGGATATGGGTCGACTCGGCATGCTCCTCCGAATCTAACAAGACTAGTTTTGAGATTTTTGGTCAAACCACTGAGAAGTTATAAGCAAAAATAGCCATTTTTCATATCTCCTGACCACTAGGTGGCACTGTGACGAAACACTGCAGGTAGCCTCAGGTCATGCTTGTTATAACACACACCAAGTTTGGTCTCAATATTCCAAAGCGTTCCGGAGATATGGCCTCACTTCCATTTTTGAACGCTTTTCGTAGAATTAATTAGTGCGTTATTCGAGAACGGTTTGTCCAATCAACTTGAATTCCATAACTTTTTCCTGCATGTTCTGAAGATGATCTGAGCCAATTTTGGTGTAAATCAGACAAACCGTCTAGGACGAGTTCGAAAAAGTAGGTTTTACAAACAAAAAATTATAGAAAAAAAACTAAACCTTAGGATTTTTGAAATTTGGTGTTCATTCGACTCGGCATGACCCAAGGATTCAGGGAAAATTGGAATTTTGATTTTATGGCTTACGGTTCAAAAGTTATTAGCAAAAAGAAAGTGAAAGTTTGGACAAGTGGTGGCGCTAGAGAGTTTGAATTAGAGACTCCAAACTTGCTATGGTTAATGTTGAGTCGGCCCTCTATCAATGTGCCAAATTATACAACTTTCCCGCAAGCGGTTCTATGGGCTGCCATAGACTTGCGGCGGAAGAATAATAATAATAATAATAATAATAAGAATTCTAACGGATACAATAGGTGCCTTCGCACCTTCGGTGCTTGGCCCCTAATAATAAATATAGCTGCAAGCAGCAATTACGGGGCCAAGCACTCAAAGCGGAAAATGAGGAGCTAACGATGGCAGGAACAGCAGACCAACTGCAACAATAAGTAAAAAGAAGCCATTTTAGTATGATTTTATTCAAAACGACAGAAAAGTGATGTAGAACGCCTACTGATATGATTTAATGGCTTATTAGGTTTGACCAACAGGTGGCGCTGTTATCAAATCGATGTGGTGTGTTTAGTGTGAGATGACAAACGTTCACACAAAGTTTGGTGTCATTATGTCAAAGTTTTCCAAAGATATAGCCTTAGAGTCATTTTCACATCAAGCCTAAAATTTATAGAGGTGCTGTATGAAAACGGTTTCAACTATCAACATGAAATCCATAACTTTTTGAAGGCACAGTCTGAAGATGATCTGACTCGATTTTGGTGAAAATCAGACAAACCGTCTAGGACGAGTTCGAAAAAGTAGGTTTTACAAACAAAAAATTATATAAAAAAAACTAAACCTTACGATTTTTGAAATTTGGTGTTCATTCGACTCGGCATGACCCAAGGAGTCAGAGAAAATTGGAATTTTGATTTTATGGCTTACGGTTCAAAAGTTATCAGCCAAAATAAAGTGAAAGTTTGGACAAGTGGTGGCGCTAGAGAGTTTGAGTTAGAGACTCCAAACTTGCTATGGTTAAAGTTGAGACTGTCCTCTATTAGTGTGCCAAATTATACAACTTTCCCGCAAGCGGTTCTATGGGCTGCCATAGACTTGCGGCGGAAGAGGAAGAATAATAACGCCAACGGATACAATAGGTGCCATCGCACCTTTCGGTGCTTGGCCCCTAAATATAGCTGCAAGCAGCAATTACGGGGCCAAGCACTCAAAGCGGAAAATGAGGAGCTAAGGATGGCAGGAACAGCAGACCAACTGCAACAATAAGTAAAAAAAAGCCATTTTAGGATGATTTTATTCAAAACGACAGAAAAAATATGTAGAACGCCTACTGATATGATTTAATGGCTTGTTAGGTTTGACCAACAGGTGGCGCTGTTATCAAATCGTTGTGGTGTGTTTAGTGTGAGATGACAAACGTTCACACAAAGTTTGGTGTCATTATGTCAAAGTTTTCCAAAGATATAGCCTTAGAGTCATTTTCACATCAAGCCTAAAATTTATAGAGGTGCTGTACGAAAACGGTTTCAACTATCAACATGAAATCCATAACTTTTTGTCAGCACAGTCTGAAGATGATCTGACTCAATTTTGGTGAGAATCGGACGAACGGTCTAGGACTAGTTCTAAAAAGTAGGTTTTCAACATAGATCAAAATGGCGGACAGGGAGTTTGGCCAACTGTGGCAAAATTGGTATCTATGTTGTCGGCATGACCCAAGGAATATTTTGAGACCAGTTTCATTACAATAGGCTAATGCTATCTACAGTTATTAGCATTTTTGTTCAATTTAAAACTAATGGTTAATGAATGCTTCATTACTCTTGACCAATAGGTGGCGCTGCTACCAAATTGATGTGGTGTCATCAGTGTTGGGTGTTAATGCCACATACCAAATTTGGTGCAAATATCTCAAAGCTTTGCAGAGATACAGCTTCCGATGCGCTTTGGCATCTTACCTGCAAATTCGTTGATGCGTTAAATGAAAACGGTTTCGAATATCGACACGAAATCCATAACTTTTTGTCAGCATGGTCTGAAGATGATCCGAGTCAAATTTGGTGAAAATCCGACTAACGGTCTAGGAGGAGTTCGAAAAAGTAGGTTTTCTACATTCATCAAAATGGCGAACAGGAAGTTAAGCCAGTTTTGGCATAATTGGTATCAATGTTCTCGGCCTGACCCAAGGAATATTTTGAGATCACTTTTATTACAATAAGCCATTTTTATCAGAAGTTATTAGCATTTTTCGAAATTTCGTTATAACTTTTGACCACAAGGTGGCGCTGGCCCCAAAATTGGTATGTACATTCAGGGCATGGTGCCGAACATTTTTGTAATTATTGTCAAAACGATACGTCAATCCGTTCTCAAGATACAGCATTTTAAAACTAAATTCAAAATGGCCGACACCCAAAATGGCTGACATGGGAAAATTGGATATGGTTCGACTCGGCATGCTCCTCCGAATCTAACAAGACCAGTTTTGAGATTTTTGGTCAAACCACTGAGAAGTTATAAGCAAAAATAGCCAGTTTTCATATCTCCTGACCACTAGGTGGCACTGTGACGAAACACTGCAGGTAGCCTCAGGTCATGCTTGTTATTACACACACCAAGTTTGGTCTCAATACTCTAAAGCGTTGCGGAGATATGGCCTCACATCCGTTTTTGCGCACTTTTCGTAGAATTAATTAGCGGGTTATTCGAGAACGGTTTGTCCAATCAACTTGAATTCCATAACTTTTTGCCTGCATGGTCTGAAGATGATCTGAGCCAATTTTGGTGAAAATCAGACAAACCGTCTAGGACGAGTTCGAAAAAGTAGGTTTTATAAACAAAAAATTATAGAAAAAAAACTAAACCTTAGTATTTTTGAAATTTGGTGTTCATTCGACTCGGCATGACCCAAGGATTCAGGGAAAATTGGAATTTTGATTTTGTGGCTTACGGTTCAAAAGTTATTAGCAAAAAGAAAGTGAAAGTTTGGACAAGTGGTGGCGCTAGAGAGTTTGAGTTAGAGACTCCAAACTTGCTATGGTTAATGTTGGGACGGTCCACTATCAGTGTGCCAAATTATACAACTTTCCCGCAAGCGGTTCTATGGGCTGCCATAGACTTGCGGCGGAATAATAATAATAATAAGAATTCTAACGGATACAATAGGTGCCTTCGCACCTTCGGTGCTTGGCCCCTAAATATAGCTGCAAGCAGCAATTACGGGGCCAAGCACTCAAAGCGGATAATGAGGAGCTAAGGATGGCAGGAACAGCAGACCAACTGCAACAATAAGGAAAAGGAAGCAATTTTAAGAGGCTTTTAGTGAAAATTACAGAAAAATTATGTAGAACGCCTACTGTTATGATTTAATGCTTATTACGTTTGACCAACTGGTGGCGCTATCATCAAATCCATGTGGTGTGTTTATTGTGAGGTGACAAACGTACACACAAAGTTTGGTGTCGTTATGTCAAAGCTTTGCAGAGATGAAGCCTCAGAGTCATTTTTTCATCAAGTCTAAAATTTGTAGAGGCGTTGTACGAAAACGGTTTCATCTATCGACATGAAATCCATAACTTTTTGTCAACACAGTCTGAAGATGATATGAATCGATTTTGGTGAAAATCGGACGAACGGTCTAGGACTAGTTCGAAAAAGTAGGTTTTCAACATAAATCAAAATGGCGGACAGGGAGTTTGGCCAACTGTTGCATAATTGGTATCTATGTTGTCGGCATGACCCAAGGAATATTTTGAGACTGGTTTCATTACAATAGGCTAATGCTATCTACAGTTATTAGCATTTTTGTTCATTTTAAAACTAATAGTTAATGAATGCTTCATTACTCTTGACCAATAGGTGGCGCTGCTACCAAATTGATGTGGTGTCATCAGTGTGAGGTGGTAATGCCACATACCAAATTTGGTGCAAATATCTCAAAGCTTTGCAGAGATACAGCTTCTGATGCGCTTTGGCACCTTTCCTGCAAATTCGTTGATGCGTTAAATGAAAACGGTTTCGAATATCGATACGAAATCCATAACTTTTTGTCATCATGGTCTGAAGATGATCCGAGTCAAATTTGGTGAAAATCCGACTAACGGTCTAGGAGGAGTTCGAAAAAGTAGGTTTTCTACATTAATCAAAATGGTGAAGAGGAAGTTAGGCCAATTTTGGGATAATTGTAATCAATGTTCTCGGCCTGACCCAAGGAATATTTTGAGATCACTTTTATTACAATAAGCAATTTTTTTCAGAAGTTATTAGCATTTATCGAAATTTCATTATAACTTTTGACCACAAGGTAGCGCTGTCCCCAAAATTTGTAAGTACAATCAGGGCATGGTGCCGAACATTTTTGTAATTATTGTCGAAACGATACGTTAATCCGTTCTCAAGATACAGCATTTTAAAGCTAAATTCAAAATGGCCGACACCCAAAATGGCTGACTTGGGAAAATTGGATATGGTTCGACTCGGCATGCTCCTCCGAATCTAACGGGATGAGTTTCGAGATTTTTTGGCAAAGCACTGAGAAGTTATAAGCAAAAATAGCCATTTTTCATATCTCCTGACCACTAGGGGGCACTGTGACGAAACACTGCAGGTAGCCTCAGGTCATGCTTGTTATAATACACACCAAGTTTGGTCTCAATATTCCAAAGCGTTGAGAAGATATGGCCTCACTTCCATTTTTGAACGCTTTTCATAGAATTAATTAGCGCGTTATTGGAGAACGCTTTGTCCAATCAACTTGACTTCCATAACTTTTTGCCTGCATGGTCTGAAGATGATCTGAGCCAATTTTGGTGAAAATCAGTCAAACCGTCTAGGACGAGTTCGAAAAGGTAGGTTTTACAAACAAATAATTTTAGAAAAAAAAAGAAACCTTACGATTTTTGAAATTTGGTGTTCCTTCGACTCGGCATGACCCAAGGATTCAGAGAAAATTGGAATTTTGATTTTATGGCTTACGGTTCAAAAGTTATTAGCAAAAAGAAAGTGAAAGTTTGGACAAGTGGTGGCGCTAGAGAGTTTGAGTTAGAGACTCCAAACTTGCTATGGTTAATGTTGGGACGGTCCTCTATCAGTGTGCCAAATTATACAACTTTCCCGCAAGCGGTTCTATGGGCTGCCATAGACTTGCGGCGGAAGAGGAAGAAGAAGCGGAATAATAATAACGCCAACGGATACAATAGGTGCCATCGCACCTTTCGGTGCTTGGCCCCTAATAACGCCAACGGATACAGTAGGTGCCATCGCACCTTTCGGTGCTTGGCCCCTAATAATAATAAATATAGCTGCAAGCAGCAATTACGGGGCCAAGCACTCAAAGCGGAAAATGAGGAGCTAAGGATGGCAAGAATAGCAGACCAACTGCAACAATAAGTAAAAGAAAGCAATTTTAAGATGATTTTAGTCAAAACGACAGAAAAATTATGTAGAACGCCTACTGATATGATTTAATAGCTTGTTACCTTTGACCAACAGGTGGCGCTGTTGTGATGTGATGTGTTTAGTGTGAGGTGACAAACGTACACACAAAGTTTGGTGTCATTATGTCAAAGTTTTCCAAAGATAAAGCCTTAGAGTCATTTTCACATCAAGCCTAAAATTTATAGAGGCGCTGTACGAAAACGGTTTCATCTATCAACATGAAATCCATAACTTTTTGTCAGCACAGTCTGAAGATGATCTGACTCGATTTTGGTGAAAATCGGACGAACGGTCTAGGACTAGTTCGAAAAAGTAGGTTTTCAACATAAATCAATATGGCGGACAGAAAGTTTGGCCAACTGTGGCATAATTGGTATTTATGTTGTCGGCATGACCCAAGGAATATTTTGAGACCAGTTTTATTACAATAGGCTAGTGCTATCTACAGTTATTAGCATTTTTGTTCATTTTAAAACTAATAGTTAATGAATGCTTCATTACTCTTGACCAATAGGTGGCGCTGCTACCAAATTGATGTGGTGTCATCAGTGTGAGGTGTTAATGCCACATACCAAATTTGGTGCAAATATCTCAAAGCTTTGCAGAGATACAGCTTCCGATGCGCTTTGGCATCTTACCTGCAAATTCGTTGATGCGTTAAATGAAAACGGTTTCGAATATCGACACGAAATCCATAACTTTTTGTCAGCATGGTCTGAAGATGATCCGAGTCAAATTTGGTGAAAATCCGACAAACGGTCTAGGAGGAGTTCGAAAAAGTAGGTTTTCTACATTCATCAAAATGGCGAACAGGAAGTTAGGCCAATTTTGGCATAATTGGTATCAATGTTCTCGGCCTGACCCAAGGAACATTTTGAGATCACTTTTATTACAATAAGCCATTTTTTTCAGAAGTTATTACCATTTTTCGAAATTTCGTTATAACTTTTGACCACAAGGTGGCGCTGGCCCCAAAATTGGTATGTACATTCAGGGCATGGTGCCGAACATTTTTGTAATTATTGTCGAAACGATACGTTAATCCGTTCTCAAGATACAGCATTTTAAAGCTAAATTCAAAATGGCCGACACCCAAAATGGCTGACATGGGAAAATTGGATATGAGTCGACTCGGCATGCTCCTCCGAATCTAACAAGTCTAGTTTTGAGATTTTTGGTCAAACCACTGAGAAGTTATAAGCAAAAATAACCATTTTTCATATCTCCTGACCACTAGGTGGCACTGTGACGAAACACTGCAGGACGCCTCAGGTCCTGCTTGTTATAACACACACCAAGTTTGGTCTGAATACGACAAACCGTTGCCGAGATACGGCCTCACATGCATTTTTGCGCGCTTTTCGTAGAATTAATTAGCGCGTTATTCGAGAACGGTTTGTCCAATCAACTTGAATTCCATAACTTTTTGCCTGCATGGTCTGAAGATGATCTGAGCCAATTTTGGTGAAAATCAGACAAACCGTCTAGGACGAGTTCGAAAAAGTAGGTTTTATAAACAAAAAATTATAGAAAAAAAACTAAACCTTAGGATTTTTGAAATTTGGTGTTCATTCGACTCGGCATGACCCAAGGATTCAGAGAAAATTGGAATTTTGATTTTATGGCTTACGGTTCAAAAGTTATTAGCAAAAAGAAAGTGAAAGTTTGGACAAGTGGTGGCGCTAGAGAGTTTGAGTTAGAGACTCCAAACTTGCTATGGTTAATGTTGAGTCGGCCCTCTATCAGTGTGCCAAATTATACAACTTTCCCGCAAGCGGTTCTATGGGCTGCCATAGACTTGCGGCGGAAGAATAATAATAATAAATATAGCTGCAAGCAGCAATTACGGGGCCAAGCACTTAAAGCGGTAAATGAGGAGCTAAGGATGGCAGGAACAGCAGACCAACTGCAACAATAAGTAAAAAGAAGCCATTTTAGGATGATTTTATTCAAAACGACAGAAAAGTGATGTAGAACGCCTACTGATATGATTTAATGGCTTATTAGGTTTGACCAACAGGTGGCGCTGTTATCAAATCGATGTGGTGTGTTTAGTGTGAGATGACAAACGTTCACACAAAGTTTGGTGTCATTATGTCAAAGTTTTCCAAAGATATAGCCTTAGAGTCATTTTCACATCAAGCCTAAAATTTATAGAGGCGCTGTACGAAAACGGTTTCAACTATCAACATGAAATCCATAACTTTTTGTCAGCACAGTCTGAAGATGATCTGACTCGATTTTGGTGAAAATCGGACAAACGGTCTAGGACTAGTTCGAAAAAGTAGGTTTTCAACATAATTCAAAATGGCGGTCAGGGAGTTTGGCCAACTGTTGCATAATTGGTATCTATGTTGTCGGCATGACCCAAGGAATATTTTGAGACCAGTTTCATTACAATAGGCTAATGCTATCTACAGTTATTAGCATTTCTGTTCATTTTAAAACTAATAGTTAATGAATGCTTCATTACTCTTGACCAATAGGTGGCGCTGCTACCAAATTGATGTGGTGTCATCAGTGTGAGGTGGTAATGCCACATACCAAATTTGGTGCAAATATCTCAAAGCTTTGCAGAGATACAGCTTCCGATGCGCTTTGGCATCTTACCTGCAAATTCGTTGATGCGTTAAATGAAAACGGTTTCGAATATCGACACGAAATCCATAACTTTTTGTCAGCATGGTCTGAAGATGATCCGAGTCAAATTTGGTGAAAATCCGACTAACGGTCTAGGAGGAGTTCGAAAAAGTAGGTTTTCTACGTTAATCAAAATGGCGAACAGGAAGTTTGGCCAATTTTGGCATAATGGGTATCAATGTTCTCGGTCTGACCCAAGGAATATTTTGAGATCACTTTTATTACAATAAGCCATTTTTTTCAGAAGTTATTAGCATTTTTCGAAATTTCGTTATAACTTTTGACCACAAGGTGGCGCTTGCCCCAAAATTGGTATGTACATTCAGGGCATGGTGCCGAACATTTTTGTAATTATTGTCGAAACGATACGTTAATCCGTTCTCAAGATACAGCATTTTAAAACTAAATTCAAAATGGCCGACACCCAAAATGGCTGACATGGGAAAATTGGATATGGGTCGACTCGGCATGCTCCTCCGAATCTAACAAGACCAGTTTTGAGATTTTTGGTCAAACCACTGAGAAGTTATAAGCAAAAATAGCCATTTTTCATAACTCCTGACCACTAGGTGGCACTGTGACGAAACACTGCAGGTAGCCTCAGGTCATGCTTGTTACAACACACACCAAGTTTGGTCTCAATATTCCAAAGCGTTGCGGAGATATGGCCTCACTTCCATTTTTGAACGCTTTTCGTAGAATTAATTAGCGCGTTATTCGAGAACGGTTTGTCCAATCAACTTGAATTCCATAACTTTTTGCCTGCATGGTCTGAAGATGATCTGAGCCAATTTTGGTGTAAATCAGACAAACCGTCTAGGACGAGTTCGAAAAGGTAGGTTTTACAAACAAATAATTTTAGAAAAAAAACGAAACCTAACGATTTTTGAAATTTGGTGTTCATTCGACTCGGCATGACCCAAGGATTCAGGGAAAATTGGAATTTTGATTTTGTGGCTTATGGTTCAAAAGTTATTAGCAAAAAGAAAGTGAAAGTTTGGACAAGTGGTGGCGCTAGAGAGTTTGAGTTAGAGACTCCAAACTTCCTATGGTTAATGTTGGGACGGTCCTCTATCAGTGTGCCAAATTATACAACTTTCCCGCAAGCGGTTCTATGGGCTGCCATAGACTTGCGGCGGAAGAATAATAATAATAAATATAGCTGCAAGCAGCAATTACGGGGCCAAGCACTCAAAGCGGAAAATGAGCTAAGGATGGCAGGAACAGCAGACCAACTGCAACAATAAGTAAAAAAAAAGCCATTTTAGGATGATTTTATTCAAAACGACAGAAAAATGATGTAGAACGCCTACTGATATGATTTAATGGCTTATTAGGTTTGACCAACAGGTGGCGCTGTTATCAAATCGATGTGGTGTGTTTAGTGTGAGATGACAAACGTTCACACAAAGTTTGGTGTCATTATGTCAAAGTTTTCCAAAGATATAGCCTTAGAGTCATTTTCACATCAAGCCTAAAATTTATAGAGGCGCTATACGAAAACGGTTTCATCTATCATCATGAAATCCATAACTTTTTGTCAGCACAGTCTGAAGATGATCTGACTCGATTTTGGTGAAAATCGGACAAACGGTCTAGGGCTAGTTCGAAAAAGTAGGTTTTCAACATAAATCAAAATGGCGGACAGGGAGTTTGGCCAACTGTGGCATAATTGGTATCCATGTTGTCGGTATGGCCCAAGGAATATTTTGAGACCAGTTTCATTACAATAGGCTAATGCTATCTACAGTTATTAGCATTTTTGTTCATTTTAAAAC
This sequence comes from Garra rufa, assembly GCF_049309525.1. Lineage (NCBI taxonomy): Eukaryota > Metazoa > Chordata > Actinopteri > Cypriniformes > Cyprinidae > Garra > Garra rufa. The sequence goes on from NW_027394276.1 coordinate 9,977,856, forward strand.
TAATGGTTAATGAATGCTTCATTACTCTTGACCAATAGGTGGCGCTGCTACCAAATTTATGTGGTGTCATCAGTGTGAGGTGTTAATGCCACATACCAAATTTGGTGCAAATATCTCAAAGCTTTGCAGAGATACAGCTTCCGATGTGCTTTGGCATCTTACCTGCAAATTCGTTGATGCGTTAAATGAAAACGGTTTCGAATATCGACACGAAATCCATAACTTTTTGTCAGTATGGTCTGAAGATGATCCGAGTCAAATTTGGTGAAAATCCGACTAACGGTCTAGGAGGAGTTCGAAAAAGTAAGTTTTCTACATTCATCAAAATGGCGAACAGGAAGTTAGGCCAATTTTGACATAATTGGTATCAATGTTCTCGGCCTGACCCAAGGAATATTTTGAGATCACTTTTATTACAATAAGCCATTTTTTTCAGAAGTTATTAGCATTTTTCGAAATTTCGTTATAACTTTTGACCACAAGGTGGCGCTGGCCCCAAAATTTTTTTGTACATTCAGGGCTTGGTGCCGAACATTTTTGTAATTATTGTCAAAACGATACGTTAACCCTCTGGGGCCTGAGGTGTTTTGGGGCCCTGAAGAAGTTTTGACATGCCCTGACATTTGTGTTTTTTTCAGTATCTTAAAAACATATGAATGGTTAAAGTCAGATTACATTGTAATCAGCACATATTGGGCTACAATAATATGCAAGCAACATTAATGTGCATGTTTGTGTTTTTGAGAAAACTATGTTTATGCGTGGTTATTGAAAATTTAAAGTTTTGAAGTCACTGAAATAAGGCCATGAAGCACATACAGGACATTTCTTTACAAGACTTTAGATAATTGGATGTCGTAGGCTAGAATTTTTTCAACCAAATGATGTGAAAATCATCTCGTTCACTCGTTCAGAGAAAACAATATATTGATTTAAATTTTATAAAACATGTTTTGTGATCGAAAGGGATTATTCATAGGTGTGGCAATGGCCCATGAATATTTAGCAATTCACACCTGAAAGACAAAAGGGCCCTCCCTAATGGCCCCATCAATGATGACTGAAACAATGTGAGAAGATTCAGAGAATGGAGTTTTAGATTATTTTTATTTTATTTACTATCACTGTATAAACAAAACATACATAATGAAGGTCCAAGACACATTATTGAGCTCCCTCATCTTACCACACAGATGTGCACAGACTTTGTGGCATTTCTGAAAACTTCTTCTGAATTCTGTTCAACAAATGAAACAAATCTTACCTGCTATTTTGTGTGCCCTTAAAAAAATACAAAAAAAGTCAAAAACTTGTTTTACACTAGAATATCAGTGTAGTTGAACATCTCAAGTTTCTAGTGCTCTCAGAGGAAAACAGTTTGAAGGGACTCATGGGAAAGAGGGCAGGATTCATCTTTTGAGCAGGTTTGAGATCACTACAAAAACAAAACAAACCAAAAATCATATCAGGATCATCTGTCAGAATACAGTCTATACTCTAGAATTTGTACTAATGTAAAAAAAAGGACATGTAATATCTAAGAAACTAATAATTATCGTTTAGCACTATATTACTAATAAACGTGATGTAAACACACATTCAGTGTAAGCACTCATATTACTTTTACACTGTTATACAATAAAATAAATAAATAAAGTATGATTCTACATTCATAAAGATATTGTCATAAATGCATCTCACAGTCATAATCACATCGTTTTTCTAGAACATTATAAATATCCTGCCATTGTAAGAGATGCAATGCAATCAAACGTACTTCATAATGTTTCATTTGATAAAGTCAGGAATTTTAGTTTGGAATAAGTCTAACTAGTAAAATGTGTACATGTTTTGTCAAAGTAAATAACAGCGAAAGCTAGTAGGAAAATGAAAGTAAGACTTACTCATGTAAATGTCTCCTCCTGCTGGGTTTGCGTCGCATCGCGTCCTTCTTAGGATTGAGGTACATATAAGTCTTATTCCTCACAGCATGTCTTCATTCAGTAACAAACTGTAACCAAGATGAACTTGAAGTCATGTTGCTTTGTTGCGGTGATGTGGGAGTTTCCTCGCGTACAGATACTCCGGTCCTTGCCGCTTGTGGCACATGGCTAATTTGCATGGCAAAAGATTTCGCGATAGTGGGCGCGGTCACATTAGAGATAATTAGTTGGAACTGGATAGACTAGACATCTCCTTGGTTTCATATAGATTAATTTATCACAGATTATTTGTTTTTGATAAAACTTACTTTGTTTAAAAGCATAAATCTCAAGCTTTCAGTAGATACCACTTGTATGTTTGTGTGCTAAATATTCACCGAGTTTGAATGATTTAAGTGACGCATTTCTAAAAGCAGTTCACGGAGACAGAGAAAACAGAAATCACCCTGTTTGTTTTCTTTATTCTAAATAAAAAAACACAACTTTCTGCTGTTCTTTTGAGTGTGCCCAAATAAAAGTACACACTTTACAGTTTCCATTGATGTATATCTCTAATGTGTATGACTTAAACCGACAGAGCATTTTTAGTGTCTTTTGCGCTGATCTTAAAAAAAGTAGGTTGGTCACGCCGGCGTGACCGTCGGCCCCAGGGGGTTAATCCGTTCTCAAGATACAGCATTTTAAAGCTAAATTCAAAATGGCCGACACCCAAAATGGCTGACATGGGAAAATTGGATATGGTTCGACTCGGCATGCTCCTCCGAATCTAACAAGACCAGTTTTGAGATTTTTGGTAAAACCACTGAGAAGTTATAAGCAAAAATAGCCATTTTTCATATCTCCTGACCACTAGGTGTCACTATGACGAAACACTGCAGGTAGCCTCAGGTCATGCTTGTTACAACACACACCAAGTTTGGTCTCAATACGACAAACCGTTGCCGAGATATGGCCTCACATCCGTTTTTGCGCACTTTTCGTAGAATTAATTAGCGCGTTATTCGAGAACGGTTTGTCCAATCAACTTGAATTCCATAACTTTTTGCCTGCATGGTCTGAAGATGATCTGAGCCAATTTTGGTGAAAATCAGACAAACCGTCTAGGACGAGTTCGAAAAAGTAGGTTTTATAAACAAAAAATTATAGAAAAAAAACTAATCCTTACGATTTTTGAAATTTGGTGTTCATTCGACTCGGCATGACCCACGGATTCAGGGAAAATTGGAATTTTGATTTTGTGGCTTACGGTTCAAAAGTTATTAGCAAAAAGAAATTGAAAGTTTGGACAAGTGGTGGCGCTAGAGAGTTTGAGTTAGAGACTCCAAACTTGCTATGCTTAATGTTGGCACGGTCCTCTATCAGTGTGCCAAATTATACAACTTTCCCGCAAGCGGTTCTATGGGCTGCCATAGACTTGCGGCGGAAGAATAATAATAATAATAATAATAAGAATTCTAACGAAAACAATAGGTGCCTCCGCACCTTCGGTGCTTGGCCCCTAATAATAATAAGAAGAATTCTAACGAAAACAATAGGTGCCTCCGCACCTTCGGTGCTTGGCCCCTAATAAGAATTCTAACGGATACAATAGGTGCCTTCGCACCTTCGGTGCTTGGCCCCTAAATATAGCTGCAAGCAGCAATTACGGGGCCAAGCACTCAAAGCGGAAAATGAGGAGCTAAGGATGGCAGGAACAGCAGACCAACTGCAACAAGAAGTAAAAGAAAGCCATTTTAGGATGATTTTAGTCAAAACGACAGAAAAATTATGTAGAACGCCTACTGATATGATTTAATGGCTTATTAGGTTTGACCAACAGGTGGCGCTGTTATCAAATCGATGTGGTGTGTTTAGTGTGAGGTGACAAACGTGCACACAAAGTTTGGTGTCATTATGTCAAAGTTTTCCAAAATTATAGCCTTAGAGTCATTTTCACATCAAGCCTAAAATTTATAGAGGCGCTGTACGAAAACGGTTCCATCTATCAACATGAAATCCATAACTTTTTGTCAGCACAGTCTGAAGATGATCTGACTCGATTTTGGTGAAAATCGGACGAACGGTCTAGGACTAGTTCGAAAAAGTAGGTTTTCAACATAAATCAAAATGGCGGACAGGAAGTTTGGCCAACTGTGGCATAATTGGTATCTATGTTGTCGGCATGACCCAAATAATATTTTGAGACCAGTTTCATTACAATAGGCTAATGCTATCTACAGTTATTAGCATTTTTGTTCATTTTAAAACTAATGGTTAATGAATGCTTCATTACTCTTGACCAATAGGTGGCGCTGCTACCAAATTTATGTGGTGTAATCAGTGTGAGGTGGTAATGCCACATACCAAATTTGGTGCAAATATCTCAAAGCTTTGCAGAGATACAGCTTCCGATGCGCTTTGGCATCTTACCTGCAAATTCGTTGATGCGTTAAATGAAAACGGTTTCGAATATCGACACGAAATCCATAACTTTTTGTCAGCATGGTCTGTAGATGATCCGAGTCAAATTTGGTGAAAATCCGACTAACGGTCTAGGAGGAGTTCGAAAAAGTAGGTTTTCTACATTAATCAAAATGGCGAACAGGAAGTTAGGCCAATTTTGGCATAATTGGTATCAATGTTCTCGGCCTGACCCAAGGAATATTATGAGATCACTTTTATTACAATAAGCCATTTTTTTCAGAAGTTATTAGCATTTTTCGAAATTTCGTTATAACTTTTGACCACAAGGTGGCGCTGGCCCCAAAATTGGTATGTACATTCAGGGCATGGTGCCGAACATTTTTGTAATTATTGTCGAAACGATACGTTAATCCGTTGTCAAGATACAGCATTTTAAAGCTAAATTCAAAATGGCCGACACCCAAAATGGCTGACATGGGAAAATTGGATATGGGTCGACTCGGCATGCTCCTCCGAATCTAACAAGACCAGTTTTGAGATTTTTGGTCAAACCACTGAGAAGTTATAAGCAAAAATAGCCATTTTTCATATCTCCTGACCACTAGGTGGCACTGTGACGAAACACTGCAGGTAGCCTCAGGTCATGCTTTTTATAACACACACCAAGTTTGGTCTCAATACTCCAAAGCGTTGCGGAGATATGGCCTCACTACAATTTTTGAACGCTTTTCGTAGAATTAATTAGCGCGTTATTCGAGAACGGTTTGTCCAATCAACTTGGATTCCATAACTTTTTGCCTGCATCGTCTGAAGATGATCTGAGCCAATTTTGGTGAAAATCAGACAAACCGTCTAGGACGAGTTCGAAAAAGTAGGTTTTATAAACAAAAAATTATAGAAAAAAAACAAAACCTTAGGATTTTTGAAATTTGGTGTTCATTCGACTCGGCCTGACCCAAGGATTCAGGGAAAATTGGAATTTTGATTTTGTGGCTTACGGTTCAAAAGATATTAGCAAAAAGAAAGTGAAAGTTTGGACAAATGGTGGCGCTAGAGAGTTTGAGTTAGAGACTCCAAACTTGCTATGGTTAATGTTGGGACGGTCCTCTATCAGTGTGCCAAATTATACAACTTTCCCGCAAGCGGTTCTATGGGCTGCCATAGACTTGCGGCGGAATAATAATAATAATAAATATAGCTGCAAGCAGCAATTACGGGGCCAAGCACTCAAAGCGGAAAATGAGGAGCTAACGATGGCAGGAACAGCAGACCAACTACAACAATAAGTAAAAAGAAGCCATTTTAGGATGATTTTAGTCAAAACGACAGAAAAATGATGTAGAACGCCTATTGATATGATTTAATGGCTTATTATGTTTGACCAACAGGTGGCGCTGTTATCAAATCGATGTGGTGTGTTTAGTGTGAGATGACAAACGTTCACACAAAGTTTGGTGTCATTATGTCAAAGTTTTGCAAAGATATAGCCTTAGAGTCATTTTCACATCAAGCCTATAATTTATAGAGGTGCTGTACGAAAACGGTTTCAACTATCAACATGAAATCCATAACTATTTGTCAGCACAGTCTGATGATGATCTGACTCGATTTTGGTGAAAATCGGACAAACGGTCTAGGACTAGTTCGAAAAAGTAGGTTTTCAACATAATTCAAAATGGCGGACAGGGAGTTTGGCCAACTGTTGCATAATTGGTATCTATGTTGTCGGCATGACCCAAGGAATATTTTGAGACCAGTTTCATTATAATAGGCTAATACTATCTACAGTTATTAGCATTTTTGTTCATTTTAAAACTAATAGTTAATGAATGCTTCATTACTCTTGACCAATAGGTGGCACTGCTACCAAATTGATGTGGTGTCATCAGTGTGAGGTGTTAATGCCACATACCAAATTTGGTGCAAATATCTCAAAGCTTTGCAGAGATACAGCTTCCGATGCGCTTTGGCATCTTACCTGCAAATTCGTTGATGCGTTAAATGAAAACGGTTTCGAATATCGACACGAAATCCATAACTTTTTGTCAGCATGGTCTGAAGATGATCCGAGTCAAATTTGGTGAAAATCCGACTAACGGTCTAGGAGGAGTTCGAAAAAGTAGGTTTTCTACATTCATCAAGATGGCGAACAGGAAGTTAGGCCAATTTTGGCATAATTGGTATCAATGTTCTCGGCCTGACCCAAGGAATATTTTGAGATCACTTTTATTACAATAAGCCTTTTTTTTCAGAAGTTATTAGCATTTTTCAAAATTTCGTTATAACTTTTGACCACAAGGTGGCGCTGGCTCCAAAATTGGTATGTACATTCAGGGCATGGTGCCGAACATTTTTGTAATTATTGTCGAAACGATACGTTAATCCGTTCTCAAGATACAGCATTTTAAAGCTAAATTCAAAATGGCCGACACCCAAAATGGCTGACATGGGAAAATTGGATATGGGTCGACTCGGCATGCTCCTCCGAATCTAACAAGACTAGTTTTGAGATTTTTGGTCAAACCACTGAGAAGTTATAAGCAAAAATAGCCATTTTTCATATCTCCTGACCACTAGGTGTCACTATGACGAAACACTGCAGGTAGCCTCAGGTCATGCTTGTTACAACAAACACCAAGTTTGGTCTCAATAAGACAAACCGTTGCGGAGATATGGCCTCACATCCGTTTTTGCGCACTTTTTGTAGAATTTATTAGCGCGTTATTCGAGAACGGTTTGTCCAATCAACTTGAATTCCATAACTTTTTGCCTGCATGGTCTGAAGATGATCTGAGCCAATTTTGGTGAAAATCAGACAAACCGTCTAGGACGAGTTCGAAAAAGTAGGTTTTACAAACAAAAAATTATAGAAAAAAAACTAAACCTTAGGATTTTTGAAATTTGGTGTTCATTCGACTCGGCATGACCCAAGGATTCAGGGAAAATTGGAATTTTGATTTTGTGGCTTACGGTTCAAAAGTTATTAGCAAAAAGAAAGTGAAAGTTTGGACAAATGGTGGCGCTAGAGAGTTTGAGTTAGAGACTCCAAACTTGCTATGGTTAATGTTGGGACGGTCCTCTATCAGTGTGCCAAATTATACAACTTTCCCGCAAGCGGTTCTATGGGCTGCCATAGACTTGCGGCGGAAGAATAATAATAATAATAAGAATTCTAACGGTTTCAATAGGTGCCTTCGCACCTTCGGTGCTTGGCCCCTAAATATAGCTGCAAGCAGCAATTACGGGGCCAAGCACTCAAAGCGGAAAATGAGGAGCTAAGGATGGCAGGAACAGCAGACCAACTGCAACAATAAGTAAAAAAAAGCCATTTTAGGATGATTTTATTCAAAACGACAGAAAAATGATGTAGAACGCCTACTGATATGATTTAATGGCTTATTAGGTTTGACCAACAGGTGGCGCTGTTATCAAATCGATGTGGTGTGTTTAGTGTGAGATGACAAACGTTCACACAAAGTTTGGTGTCATTATGTCAAAATTTTCCAAAGATATAGCCTTAGAGTCATTTTCACATCAAGCCTAAAATTTATAGAGGCGCTATACGAAAACGGTTTCATCTATCATCATGAAATCCATAACTTTTTGTCAGCACAGTCTGAAGATGATCTGACTCGATTTTGGTGAAAATCGGACAAACGGTCTAGGACTAGTTCGAAAAAGTAGGTTTTCAACATAAATCAAAATGGCGGACAGGGAGTTTGGCCAACTGTGGCATAATTGGTATCCATGTTGTCGGTATGGCCCAAGGAATATTTTGAGACCAGTTTCATTACAATAGGCTAATGCTATCTGCAGTTATTAGCATTTTTGTTCATTTTAAAACTAATGGTTAATGAATGCTTCATTACTCTTGACCAATAGGTGGCGCTGCTACCAAATTTATGTGGTGTCATCAGTGTGAGGTGTTAATGCCACATACCAAATTTGGTGCAAATATCTCAAAGCTTTGCAGAGATACAGCTTCCGATGTGCTTTGGCATCTTACCTGCAAATTCGTTGATGCGTTAAATGAAAACGGTTTCGAATATCGACACGAAATCCATAACTTTTTGTCAGCATGGTCTGAAGATGATCCGAGTCAAATTTGGTGAAAATCCGACTAACGGTCTAGGAGGAGTTCGAAAAAGTAAGTTTTCTACATTCATCAAAATGGCGAACAGGAAGTTAGGCCAATTTTGACATAATTGGTATCAATGTTCTCGGCCTGACCCAAGGAATAATTTGAGATCACTTTTATTACAATAAGCCATTTTTTTCAGAAGTTATTAGCATTTTTCGAAATTTCGTTATAACTTTTGACCACAAGGTGGCGCTGGCCCCAAAATTTTTTTGTCCATTCAGGGCTTGGTGCCGAACATTTTTGTAATTATTGTCAAAACGATACGTTAATCCGTTCTCAAGATACAGCATTTTAAAGCTAAATTCAAAATGGCCGACACCCAAAATGGCTGACATGGGAAAATTGGATATGGTTCGACTCGGCATGCTCCTCCGAATCTAACAAGACCAGTTTTGAGATTTTTGGTCAAACCACTGAGAAGTTATAAGCAAAAATAGCCATTTTTCATATCTCCTGACCACTAGGTGTCACTATGACGAAACACTGCAGGTAGCCTCAGGTCATGCTTGTTACAACACACACCAAGTTTGGTCTCAATACTCCAAAGCGTTGCGGAGATATGGCCTCACTTCCATTTTTGAACGCTTTTCGTAGAATTAATTAGCGCGTTATTCGAGAACGGTTTGTCCAATCAACTTGAATTCCATAACTTTTTGCCTGCATGGTCTGAAGATGATCTGAGCCAATTTTGGTGAAAATCAGACAAACCGTCTAGGACGAGTTCGAAAAAGTAGGTTTTATAAACAAAAAATTATAGAAAAAAAACTAATCCTTACGATTTTTGAAATTTGGTGTTCATTCGACTCGGCATGACCCAAGGATTCAGGGAAAATTGGAATTTTGATTTTGTGGCTTACGGTTCAAAAGTTATTAGCAAAAAGAAATTGAAAGTTTGGACAAGTGGTGGCGCTAGAGAGTTTGAGTTAGAGACTCCAAACTTGCTATGGTTAATGTTGAGTCGGCCCTCTATCAGTGTGCCAAATTATACAACTTTCCCGCAAGCGGTTCTATGGGCTGCCATAGACTTGCGGCGGAAGAATAATAATAATAATAATAATAATAAGAATTCTAACGAAAACAATAGGTGCCTCCGCACCTTCGGTGCTTGGCCCCTAAATATAGCTGCAAGCAGCAATTACGGGGCCAAGCACTCAAAGCGGAAAATGAGGAGCTAACGATGGCAGGAACAACCGACCAACTGCAACAATAACGAAAAGGAAGCAATTTTAAGAGGATTTTAGTGAAAATTACAGAAAAATGGTGTAGAACGCATACTGATTTGATGTAATGCGTATTACGTTTGACCAACAGGTGGCGCTGTTCTCAAATCCATGTGGTGTGTTTAGTGTGAGGTGACAAACGTGCACACAAAGTTTGGTGTCATTATGTCAAAATTTTCCAAAGATATAGCCTTCGAGTCATTTTCACATCAATCCTTAAATTTAGAGAGGCGCTATACGAAAACGGTTTCAACTATCAACATGAAATCCATAACTTTTTGTCAGCACAGTCTGAAGATGATCTGACTCAATTTTGGTGAGAATCGGACAAACGGTCTAGGACTAGTTCGAAAAAGTATGTTTTCAACATGAATCAAAATGGCGGACAGGGAGTTTGGCCAACTGTGGCATAACTGGTATCTATGTTGTCGGCATGACCCAAGGAATATTTTGAGACCAGTTTCATTACAATAGGCTAATGCTATCTACAGTTATTAGCATTTTTGTTCATTTTAAAACTAATGGTTAATGAATGCTTCATTACTCTTGACCAATAGGTGGCGCTGCTACCAAATTTATGTGGTGTCATCAGTGTGAGGTGGTAATGCCACATACCAAATTTGGTGCAAATATCTCTAAGCTTTGCAGAGATACAGCTTCCGATGCGCTTTGGCATCTTACCTGCAAATTCATTGATGCGTTAAATGAAAACGGTTTCGAATATCGACACGAAATCCATAACTTTTTGTCATCATGGTCTGAAGATGATCCGGTTCAAATTTGGTGAAAATCCGACTAACGGTCTAGGAGGAGTTCGAAAAAGTAGGTTTTCTACATTAATCAAAATGGCGAACAGGAAGTTAGGCCAATTTTGGCATAATTGGTATCAATGTTCTCGGCCTGACTCAAGGAATATTTTGAGATCACTTTTATTACAATAAGCCATTTTGTTCAGAAGTTATTAGCATTTTTGGAAATTTCGTTATAACTTTTGACCACAAGGTGGCGCTGGCCCCAAAATTGGTATGTACATTCAGGGCATGGTGCCGAACATTTTTGTAATTATTGTCGAAACGATACGTTAATCCGTTCTCAAGATACAGCATTTTAATGCTAAATTCAAAATGGCCGACACCCAAAATGGCTGAAATGGGAAAATTGGATATGGTTCGACTCGGCATGCTCCTCCGAATCTAACAAGACTAGTTTTGAGATTTTTGGTCAAACCACTGAGAAGTTATAAGCAAAAATAGCCATTTTTCATATCTCCTGACCACTAGGTGGCACTGTGACGAAACACTGCAGGTAGCCTCAGGTCATGCTTGTTATAACACACACCAAGTTTGGTCTCAATATTCCAAAGCGTTCCGGAGATATGGCCTCACTTCCATTTTTGAACGCTTTTCGTAGAATTAATTAGTGCGTTATTCGAGAACGGTTTGTCCAATCAACTTGAATTCCATAACTTTTTTCCTGCATGTTCTGAAGATGATCTGAGCCAATTTTGGTGTAAATCAGACAAACCGTCTAGGACGAGTTCGAAAAAGTAGGTTTTACAAACAAAAAATTATAGAAAAAAAACTAAACCTTAGGATTTTTGAAATTTGGTGTTCATTCGACTCGGCATGACCCAAGGATTCAGGGAAAATTGGAATTTTGATTTTATGGCTTACGGTTCAAAAGTTATTAGCAAAAAGAAAGTGAAAGTTTGGACAAGTGGTGGCGCTAGAGAGTTTGAATTAGAGACTCCAAACTTGCTATGGTTAATGTTGAGTCGGCCCTCTATCAATGTGCCAAATTATACAACTTTCCCGCAAGCGGTTCTATGGGCTGCCATAGACTTGCGGCGGAAGAATAATAATAATAAATATAGCTGCAAGCAGCAATTACGGGGCCAAGCATTTGAAGCGGAAAATGAGTAGCTAAGGATGGCAGGAACAGCAGACCAACTGCAACAATAAGGAAAAGGAAGCAATATTAAGAGGATTTTAGTCAAAACGACAGAAAAATGACGTAGAACGCATACTGATATGATTTAATGGCTTGTTACGTTTGACCAACAGGTGGCGCTGTTATCAAATCGATGTGATGTGTTTAGTGTGAGGTGACAAACGTTCACACAAAGTTTGGTCTCATTATGTCAAAATTTTCCAAAGATATAACCTTAGAGTCATTTTCACATCAAGCCTTAAACTTATGGAGACGCTATACGAAAACGGTTTCAACTATCAACATAAAATCCATAACTTTTTGTCAGCACAGTCTGAAGATGATCTGACTCGATTTTGGTGAAAATCGGACAAACGGTCTAGGACTAGTTCGAAAAAGTAGGTTTTCAACATAAATCAAAATGGCGGACAGGGAGTTTGGCCAACTGTGGCATAATTGGTATCTATGTTGTCGGCATGACCCAAGGAATATTTTGAGACCAGTTTCATTACAATAGGCTAATGCTATCTACAGTTATTAGCATTTTTGTTCAGTTTAAAACTAATAGTTAATGAATGCTTCATTACTCTTGACCAATAGGTGGCGCTGCTACCAAATTGATGTGGTGTCATCAGTGTGACGTGGTAATACCACATACCAAATTTGGTGCAAATATCTCAAAGCTTTGCAGAGATACAGCTTCCGATGCGCTTTGGCATCTTACGTGCAAATTCGTTGATGCGTTAAATGAAAACAGTTTCGAATATCGACACGAAATCCATAACTTTTTGTCAGCATGGTCTGAAGATGATCCGAGTCAAATTTGGTGAAAATCCGACTAACGGTCTAGGAGGAGTTCGAAAAAGTAGGTTTTCTACATTAATCAAAATGGCGAACAGGAAGTTAGTCCAATTTTGGCATAATTGGTATCAATGTTCTCGGCCGGACCCAAGGAATATTTTCACTTTTATTACAATAAGCCATTTTTTTCAGAAGTTATTAGCATTTTTCGAAATTTCGCTATAACTTTTGACCACAAGGTGGCGCTGGCCCCAAAATTTGTATGTACATTCAGGGCATGGTGCCGAACATTTTTGTAATTATTGTCGAAACGATACGTTAATCTGTTCTCAAGATACAGCATTTTAAAGCTAAATTCAAAATGGCCGACACACAAAATGGCTGACATGGGAAAATTGGATATGGTTCGACTCAGCATGCTCCTCCGAATCTAACAAGACTAGTTTTGAGATTTTTGGTCAAACCACTGAGAAGTTATAAGCAAAAATAGCCATTTTTCATATCTCCTGACCACTAGGTGGCACTGTGACGAAACACTGCAAGTAGCCTCAGGTCATGCTTGTTATAACACACACCAAGTTTGGTCTCAATACTCCAAAGCGTTGCGGAGATATGGCCTCACTTCCATTTTTGAACGCTTTTCGTAGAATTAATTAGCGCGTTATTCGAGAACGGTTTGTGCAATCAACTTGAATTCCATAACTTTTTGCCTGCATGGTCTGAAGATGATCTGAGCCATATTTGGTGTAAATCAGACAAACCGTCTAGGACGAGTTCGAAAAGGTAGGTTTTACAAACAAATAATTTTAGAAAAAAAACGAAACCTTACGATTTTTGAAATTTGGTGTTCATTCGACTCGGCATGACCCAAGGATTCAGGGAAAATTGGAATTTTGATTTTATGGCTTACGGTTCAAAAGTTATTAGCAAAAAGAAAGTGAATGTTTGGACAAGTGGTGGCGCTAGAGAGTTTGAGTTAGAGACTCCAAACTTGCTATGGTTAAAGTTGAGACTGTCCTCTATTAGTGTGCCAAATTATACAACTTTCCCGCAAGCGGTTCTATGGGCTGCCATAGACTTGCGGCGGAAGAATAATAATAATAATAATAAGAATTCTAACGGTTTCAATAGGTGCCTTCGCACCTTCGGTGCTTGGCCCCTAATAAATATAGCTGCAAGCAGCAATTACGGGGCCAAGCATTCAAAGCGGAAAATGAGTAGCTAAGGATGGCAGGAATAGCAGACCAACTGCAACAATAAGTAAAAGAAAGCTATTTTAAGATGATTTTAGTCAAAACGACAGAAAAATTATGTAGAACGCCTAGTGATTTTTGAAATTTGGTGTTCATTCGACTCGGCATGACCCAAGGATTCAGAGAAAATTGGAATTTTGATTTTATGGCTTACCTTTCAAAAGTTATCAGCCGAAATAAAGTGAAAGTTTGGACAAGTGGACAATTTTAAGAGGATTTTAGTGAAAATTAAAGAAAAATGGTGTAGAACGCCTACTGATATGATTTAATGCTTATTACGTTTGACCAACAGGTGGCGCTGTTATCAAATCCATGTGGTGTGTTTAGTGTGAGATGACAAATGTTCACACAAAGTTTGGTGTCATTATGTAAAAGTTTTCCAAAGATATAGCCTTAGAGTCTTTTTCACATCAAGCCTTAAATTTATAGAGGCGCTGTACGAAAACGGTTTCAACTATCAACATGAAATCCATAACTTTTTGTCAGCACAGTCTGAAGATGATCTGACTCGATTTTGGTGAAAATCGGACAAACGGTCTAGGACTAGTTCGAAAAAGTAGGTTTACAACATAATTCAAAATGGCGGACAGGGAGTTTGGCCAACTGTGGCATAATTGGTATCTATGTTGTCGGCATGACCCAAAGAATATTTTGAGACCAGTTTCATTACAATAGGCTAATGCTATCTACAGTTATTAGCATTTTTGTTCATTTTAAAACTAATGCTTAATGAATGCTTCATTACTCTTGACCAATAGGTGGCGCTGCTACCAAATTGATGTGGTGCAATCAGTGTGAGGTGGTAATGCCACATACCAAATTTGGTGCAAATATCTCAAAGCTTTGCAGAGATACAGCTTCTGATGCGCTTTGGGATCTTACCTGCAAATTCGTTGTGTTAAATAAAAACGGTTTCGAATATCGACACGAAATCCATAACTTTTTGTCAGCATGGTCTGAAGATGATCCGAGTCAAATTTGGTGAAAATCCGACTAACGGTCTAGGAGGAGTTCGAAAAAGTAGGTTTTCTACATTCATCAAAATGGCGAACAGGAAGTTAGGCCAATTTTGGCATAATTGGTATCAATGTTCTCGGCCTGACCCAAGGAATATTTTGAGATCAAATTTATAACAATAAGCCATTTGTTTCAGAAGTTATTAGCATTTTTCGAAATTTCGTTATAACTTTTGACCACAAGGTGGCGCTGGCCCCAAAATTTGTATGTACATTCAGGGCATGGTGCCGAACATTTTTGTAATTATTGTCGAAACGATACGTTAATCCGTTCTCAAGATACAGCGTTTTAAATCTAAATTAAAAATGGCCGACACCCAAAATGGCTGACATGGGAAAATTGGATATGGTTCGACTCGGCATGCTCCTCCGAATCTAACAAGACCAGTTTTGAGATTTTTGGTCAAACCACTGAGAAGTTATAAGCAAAAATATTCACTTTACATATCTCCTGACCACTAGGTGGCACTGTGACGAAACACTGCAGGTAGTGTCAGGTCATGCTTGTTATAACACACACCAAGTTTGGTCTCAATACGACAAACCGTTGCCGAGATATGGACTCACATCCATTTTTGAACGCTTTTCGTAGAATTAATTAGCACGTTATTCGAGAACGGTTTGTCCAATCAACTTGAATTCCATAACTTTTTGCCTTCATGGTCTGAAGATGATCTGAGCTAATTTTGGTGAAAATCAGACAAACCGTCTAGGACGAGTTCGAAAAGGTAGGTTTTACAAACAATTAATTTTAGAAAAAAAACAAAACCTTACGATTTTTTAAATTTTGTGTTCATTCTACTCGGCATGACCCAAGGATTCAGAGAAAATTGGAATTTTGATTTTATGGCTTATGGTTCAAAAGTTATCAGCAAAAAGAAAGTGAAAGTTTGGACAAGTGGTGGCGCTAGAGAGTTTGAGTTAGAGACTCCAAACTTGCTATAGTTAATGTTGAGACTGCCCTCTATTAGTGTGCCAAATTATACAACTTTCCCGCAAGCGGTTCTATGGGCTGCCATAGACTTGCGGCGGAAGAATAATAATAATAAATATAGCTGCAAGCAGCAATTACGGGGCCAAGCACTCAAAGCGGAAAATGAGGAGCTAACGATGGCAGGAACAACCGACCAACTGCAACAATAACAAAAAGGAAGCAATTTTAAGAGGATTTTAGTGAAAATTACAGAAAAATGGTGTAGAACGCATACTGATTTGATTTAATGCTTATTACGTTTGACCAACAGGTGGCGCTGTTATCAGATCGATGTGGTGTGTTTAGTGTGAGGTGACAAAAGTACACACAAAGTTTGGTGTCATTATGTCAAAGTTTTCCAAAGATAAAGCCTTAGAGCCATTTTCACATCAAGCCTAAAATTTATAGAGGCGCTGTATGAAAACGGTTTCATCTATCAACATGAAATCCATAACTTTTTGTCAGCACAGTCTGAAGATGATCGGACTCGATTTTGGTGAAAATCGGACAAACGGTCTAGGACTAGTTCGAAAAAGTAGGTTTTCAACATAAATCAAAATGGCAGACAGGGAGTTTGGCCAACTGTGGCATAATTGGTATCTATGTTGTCGGCATGACCCAAGGAATATTTTGAGACCAGTTTCATCACAATAGGCTAATGCTATCTACAGTTATTAGCATTTTTGTTCATTTTAAAACTAATGGTTAATGAATGCTTCATTACTCTTGACCAATAGGTGGCGCTGCTACCAAATTTATGTGGTGTCATCAGTGTGAGGTGGTAATGCCACATACCAAATTTGGTGCAAATATCTCAAAGCTTTGCAGAGATACAGCTTCCGATGCGCTTTGGCATCTTACCTGCAAATTCGTTGATGCGTTAAATGAAAACGGTTTCGAATATCGACACGAAATCCATAACTTTTTGTCAGCATGGTCTGAAGATGATCCGAGTCAAATTTGGTGAAAATCCGACTAACGGTCTAGGAGGAGTTCGAAAAAGTAGGTTTTCTACATTCATCAAAATGGCGAACAGGAATTTAGGCCAATTTTGGCATAATTGGTATCAATGTTCTCGGCCTGACCCAAGGAATATTTTGAGATCACTTTTATAACAATAAGCCATTTTTTTCAGAAGTTATTAGCATTTTTCGAAATTTCGTTATAACTTTTGACCACAAGGTGGCGCTGGCCCCAAAATTGGTATGTACATTCAGGGCATGGTGCCGAACATTTTTGTAATTATTGTCGAAACGATACGTTAATCCGTTCTCAAGATACAGCATTTTAAAGCTAAATTCAAAATGGCCGACACCCAAAATGGCTGACATGGGAAAATTGGATATGGTTCGACTCGGCATGCTCCTCCGACTCTAACAAGACCAGTTTTGAGATTTTTGGTCAAACCAATGAGAAGTTATAAGCAAAAATAACCATTTTTCATATCTCCTGACCACTAGGTGGCACTGTGACGAAACACTGCAGGGCGCCTCAGGTCATGCTTGTTATAACACACACCAAGTTTGGTCTCAATCCGACAAACCGTTGCCGAGATACGGCCTCACATCCATTTTTGTGCGCTTTTCGTAGAATTAATTAGCGCGTTATTCGAGAACGGTTTGTCCAATCAACTTGAATTCCATAACTTTTTGCCAGCATGGTCTGAAGATGATCTGAGCCAATTTTGGTGAAAATCAGACAAACCGTCTAGGACGAGTTCGAAAAAGTAGGTTTTATAAACAAAAAAATATAGAAAAAAAACTAAACCTTACGATTTTTGAAATTTGGTGTTCATTCGACTCGGCATGACCCAAGGATTCAGGGAAAATTGGAATTTTGATTTTATGGCTTACGGTTCAAAAGTTATTAGCAAAAAGAAAGTGAAAGTTTGGACAAGTGGTGGCGCTAGAGAGTTTGAGTTAGAGACTCCAAACTTGCTATGGTTAATGTTAGGACGGTCCACTATTAGTGTGCCAAATTATACAACTTTCCCGCAAGCGGTTCTATGGGCTGCCATAGACTTGCGGCGGAATAATAATAATAATAATAATAATAATAATAATAATAATAAGAATTCTAACGGATACAATAGGTGCCTTCGCACCTTCGGTGCTTGGCCCCTAAATATAGCTGCAAGCAGCAATTACAGGGCCAAGCACTCAAAGCGGAAAATGAGGAGCTAAGGATGGCAGGAACAGCAGACCAACTGCAACAATAAGGAAACGGAAGCAATTTTAAGAGGATTTTAGTGAAAATTACAGAAAAATGGTGTAGAAAGCCTACTGATATGATTTAATGCTTATTACGTTTGACCAACAGGTGGCGCTGTTCTCAAATCCATGTGGTGTGTTTAGTGTGAGGTGACAAACGTGCACACAAAGTTTGGTGTCATTATGTCAAAATTTTCCAAAGATATAGCCTTAGAGTCATTTTCACATGAAGCCTTAAATTTATAGAGGCGCTATACGAAAACGGTTTCATCTATCATCATGAAATCCATAACTTTTTGTCAGCACAGTCTGAAGATGATCTGACTCGATTTTGGTGAAAATCGGACGAACGGTCTAGGACTAGTTCGAAAAAGTAGGTTTTCAACATATATCAAAATGGCGGACAGGGAGTTTGGCCAACTGTGGCATAATTGGTATCTATGTTGTCGGCATGACCCAAGGAATATTTTGAGACCAGTTTCATTACAATAGGCTAATGCTATCTACAGTTATTAGCATTTTTGTTCATTTTAAAACTAATGGTTAATGAATGCTTCATTACTCCTGACCAATAGGTGGCGCTGCTACCAAATTTATGTGGTGTCATCAGTGTGAGGTATTAATGCCACATACCAAATTTGGTGCAAATATCTCAAAGCTTTGCAGAGATACAGCTTCCGATGCGCTTTGGCATCTTACCTGCAAATTCGTTGATGCGTTAAATGAAAACGGTTTCGAATATCGACATGAAATCCATAACTTTTTGTCAGCATGGTCTGAAGATGATCCGAGTCAAATTTGGTAAAATTCCGACTAACGGTCTCGGAGGAGTTTGAAAAAGTAGGTTTTCTACATTCATCAAAATGGCGAACAGGAAGTTAGGCCAATTTTGGCATAATTGGTATCAATGTTCTCGGCCTGACCCAAGGAATATTTTGAGATCACTTTTATAACAATAACCCATTTTTTTCAGAAGTTATTAGCATTTTTCGAAATTTCGTTATAACTTTTGACCACAAGGTGGCGCTGGCCCCAAATTTGGTATGTACATTCAGGGCATGGTGCCGAACATTTTTGTAATTATTGTCGAAACGATACGTTAATCCGTTCTCAAGATAGAGCATTTTAAAGCTAAATTCAAAATGGCCGACACCCAAAATGGCTGACATGGGAAAATTGGATATGGTTCGACTCGGCATGCTCCTCCAAATCTAACAAGACCAGTTTTGAGATTTTTGGTCAAACCACTGAGAACTTATAAGCAAAAATAGCCATTTTTCATATCTCCTGACCACTAGGTGGCACTGTGACGAAACACTGCAGGTAGCCTCAGGTTATGCTTGTTATAACACACACCAAGTTTGGTCTCAATACTCCAAAGCATTGCGGAGATATGGCCTCAATTCCATTTTTGAACGCTTTTCGTAGAATTAATTAGCGCGTTATTCGAGAGCGGTTTGTCCAATCAACTTGAATTCCATAACTTTTTGCCTGCATGGTCTGAAGATGATTTGAGCCAATTTTGGTGATAATCAGACAAACCGTCTAAGACGAGTTCGAAAAAGTAGGTTTTATAAACAAAAAATTATAGAAAAAAAACTAAACCTTAGGATTTTTGAAATTTGGTGTTAATTCAACTCGGCATGACCCAAGGATTCAGGGAAAATTGGAATTTTGATTTTATGGCTTACGGTTCAAAAGTTATTAGCAAAAAGAAAGTGAAAGTTTGGACAAGTGGTGGCGCTAGACAGTTTGAGTTAGAGACTCCAAACTTGCTATGGTTAATGTTGGGACGGTCCACTATTAGTTTGCCAAATTATACAACTTTCCCGCAAGCGGTTCTATGGGCTGCCATAGACTTGCGGCGGAATAATAATAATAATAATAATAATAAGAATTCTAACGGATACAATAGGTGCCTTCGCACCTTCGGTGCTTGGCCCCTAATAAATATAGCTGCAAGCAGCAATTACGGGGCCAAGCACTCAAAGCGGAAAATGAGGAGCTAACGATGGCAGGAACAACCGACCAACTGCAACAATAACGAAAAGGAAGCAATTTTAAGAGGATTTTAGTGAAAATTACAGAAAAATGGTGTAGAACGCATACTGATTTGATTTAATGCTTATTACGTTTGACCAACAGGTGGCGCTGTTCTCAAATCCATGTGGTGTGGTTAGTGTGAGGTGACAAACGTGCACACAAAGTTTGGTGTCATTATGTCAAAATTTTCCTAAGATATAGCCTTAGAGTCATTTTCACATCAAGCCTTAAATTTATAGAGGCGCTGTACGAAAACGGTTTCAACTATCAACATGAAATCCATAACTTTTTGTCAGCACAGTCTGAAGATGATCTGACTCGATTTTGGTGAAAATCAGACAAACGGTCTAGGACTAGTTCGAAAAAGTAGGTTTTCAACATAATTCAAAATGGCGGACAGGGAGTTTGGCCAACTGTTGCATAATTGGTATCTATGTTGTCGGCATGACCCAAGGAATATTTTGAGACAAGTTTCATTACAATAGGCTAATGCTATCTACAGTTATTAGCATTTTTGTTCATTTTAAAACTAATAGTTAATGAATGCTTCATTACTCTTGACCAATAGATGGCGATGCTACCAAATTGATATGGTGTCATCAGTGTGAGGTTTTAATGCCACATACCAAATTTGGTGCAAATATCTCAAAGCTTTGCAGAGATACAGCTTCCGATGCACTTTGGCATCTTACCTGCAAATTCGTTGATGCGTTAAATGAAAACAGTTTCGAATATCGACACGAAATCCATAACTTTTTGTCAGCATGGTCTGAAGATGATCCGAGTCAAATTTGGTGAAAATCCGACTAACGGTCTAGGAGGAGTTCGAAAAAGTAGGTTTTCTACATTCATCAAAATGGCGAACAGGAAGTTAGGCCAATTTTGACATAATTGGTATCAATGTTCTCGGCCTGACCCAAGGAATATTTTGAGATCACTTTTATTACAATAAGCCATTTTTTTCAGAAGTTATTAGCATTTTTCGAAATTTCGTTATAACTTTTGACCACAAGGTGGCGCTGGCCCCAAAATTGGTATGTACATTCAGGGCATGGTGCCGAACATTTTTGTAATTATGGTCGAAACGATACGTTAATCTGTTCTCAAGATACAGCATTTTAAAGCTAAATTCAAAATGGCCGACACCCAAAATGGCTGACATGGGAAAATTGGATATGGGTCGACTCGGCATGCTCCTCCGAATCTAACGGGACCAGTTTCTAGATATTTGGCCAAAGCACTAAGAAGTTATAAGCAAAAATAGCCATTTTTCATATCTCCTGACCACTAGGTGGCACTGTGACGAAACACTGCAGGTAGCCTCAGGTCATGCTTGTTACAACACACACCAAGTTTGGTCTCAATAAGACAAACCGTTGCGGAGATATGGCCTCACATCCGTTTTTGCGCACTTTTCGTAGAATTAATTAGCGCGTTATTCGAGAACGGTTTGTCCAATCAACTTGAATTCCATAACTTTTTGCCTGCATGGTCTGAAGATGATCTGAGCCAATTTTGGTGAAAATCAGACAAACCGTCTAGGACGAGTTCGAAAAAGTAGGTTTTATAAACAAAAAATTATAGAAAAAAAACTAAACCTTAGGATTTTTGAAATTTGGTGTTCATTCGACTCGGCATCACCCAAGGATTCAGGGAAAATTGGAATTTTGATTTTATGGCTTACGGTTCAAAAGTTATTAGCAAAAAGAAAGTGAAAGTTTGGACAAGTGGTGGCGCTAGAGAGTTTGAGTTAGAGACTCCAAACTTGCTATGGTTAATGTTGAGTCGGCCCTCTATCAGTGTGCCAAATTATACAACTTTCCCGCAAGCGGTTCTATGGGCTGCCATAGACTTGCGGCGGAATAATAATAATAATAAGAATTCTAACGGTTTCAATAGGTGCCTTCGCACCTTCGGTGCTTGGCCCCTAATAATAATAAGAATTCTAACGGATACAATAGGTGCCTTCGCACCTTCGGTGCTTGGCCCCTAATAAATATAGCTGCAAGCAGCAATTACGGGGCCAAGCACTCAAAGCGGAAAATGAGGAGCTAAGGATGACAGGAACAGCAGACCAACTGCAACAATAAGGAAAAGGAAGCAATTTTAAGAGGATTTTAGTGAAAATTACAGAAAAATGGTGTAGAACGCCTACTGATATGATTTAATGCTTATTACGTTTGACCAACAGGTGGCGCTGTTCTCAAATCCATGTGGTGTGTTTAGTGTGAGGTGACAAACGTGCACACAAAGTTTGGCGTCATTATGTCAAAATTTTCCAAAGATATAGCCTTAGAGTCATTTTCACATCAAGCCTTAAATTTATAGAGGCGCTATACGAAAACGGTTTCATCTATCATCATGAAATCCATAACTTTTTGTCAGCACAGTCTGAAGATGATCTGACTCGATTTTGGTGAAAATCGGACAAACGGTCTAGGACTAGTTCGAAAAAGTAGGTTTTCAACATAAATCAAAATGGCGGACAGGGAGTTTGGCCAACTGTTGCATAATTGGTATCTATGTTGTCGGCATGATCCAAGGAATATTTTGAGACCAGTTTCATTACAATAGGCTAATGCTATCTACAGTTATTAGCATTTTTGTATGTTTTAAAACTAATAGTTAATGAATGCTTCATTACTCTTGACCAATAGGTGGTGCTGCTACCAAATTGATGTGGTGTAATCAGTGTGAGGTGGTAATGCCACATACCAAATTTGGTGCAAATATCTCAAAGCTTTGCAGAGATACAGCTTCCGATGCGCTTTGGCATCTTACCTGCAAATTCGTTGATGCGTGAAATGAAAACGGTTTCGAATATCGACACGAAATCCATAACTTTTTGTCAGCATGGTCTGAAGATGATCTGAGTCAAATTTGGTGAAAATCCGACTAACGGTCTAGGAGGAGTTCGAAAAAGTAGGTTTTCTACATTCATCAAAATGGCGAACAGGAAGTTAGGCCAATTTTGGCATAATTGGTATCAATGTTCTCGGCCTAACCCAAGGAATATTTTGAGATCACTTTTATTACAATAAGCCATTTTTTTTCAGAAGTTATTAGCATTTTTCGAAATTTCGTTATAACTTTTGACCACAAGGTGGCGCTGGCCCCAAAATTTTTATGTACATTCAGGGCATGGTGCCGAACATTTTTGTAATTATTGTCGAAACGATACGTTAATCCGTTCTCAAGATACAGCATTTTAATGCTAAATTCAAAATGGCAGACACCCAAAATGGCTGAAATGGGAACATTGGATATGGTTCGACTCGGCATGCTCCTCTGAATCTAACGGAATGAGTTTCGAGATTTTTGGCCAAATCACTGAGAAGTTATAAGCAAAAATAGCCATTTTTAATATCTCCTGACCACTAGGTGGCACTGTGACGAAACACTCCAGGTAGCCTCAAGTCATGCTTGTTACAACACACACCAAGTTTGGTCTCAATATTCCAAAGCGTAGCGGAGATATGGCCTCACTTCCATTTTTGAACGCTTTTCGTAGAATTAATTAGCGCATTATTCGAGTACGGTTTGTCCAATCGATTTGAATTCCATAACTTTTTGCCTGCATGGTCTGAAGATGATCTGAGCCAATTTTGGTGTAAATCAGACAAACCGTCTAGGACGAGTTCGAAAAAGTAGGTTTTACAAACAATTAATTATAGAAAAAAAACTAATCCTTACGATTTTTGAAATTAGGTGTTCATTCGACTCGGCATGACCCAAGGATTCAGGGAAAATTGGAATTTTGATTTTGTGGCTTACGTTTCAAAAGTTATTAGCAAAAAGAAAGTGAAAGTTTGGACAAGTGGTGGCGCTAGAGAGTTTGAGTTAGAGACTCCAAACTAGCTATGGTTAATGTTGGGACGGTCCTCTATCAGTGTGCCAAATTATACAACTTTCCCGCAAGCGGTTCTATGGGCTGCCATAGACTTGCGGCGGAATAATAATAATAATAAGAATTCTAACGGATACAATAGGTGCCTTCGCACCTTCGGTGCTTGGCCCCTAAATATAGCTGCAAGCAGCAATTACGGGGCCAAGCACTCAAAGGGGAAAATGAGGAGCTAAGGATGGCATGAACAGCAGACCAACTGCAACAATAAGGAAAAGGAAGCAATTTTAAGAGGATTTTAGTGAAAATTACAGAAAAATGGTGTAGAACGCCTACTGATATGATTTAATGCTTATTACGTTTGACCAACAGGTGGCGCTGTTCTCAAATGCATGTGGTGTGTTTAGTGTGAGGTGACAAACGTGCACACAAAGTTTGGTGTCATTATGTAAAAGTTTTAAAAAGATATAGCCTTAGAGTCATTTTCACATCAAGCCTAAAATTTATAGAGGCGCTGTACGAAAACGGTTTCAACTATCAACATGAAATCCATAACTTTTTGTCAGCACAGTCTGAAGATGATCTGACTCGATTTTGGTGAAAATCGGACAAACGGTCTAGGACTAGTTCGAAAAAGTAGGTTTTCAACATAATTCAAAATGGCGGACAGGGAGTTTGGCCAACTGTTGCATAATTGGTATCTATGTTGTCGGCATGACCCAAGGAATATTTTGAGACCAGTTTCATTACAATAGGCTAATGCTATCTACAGTTATTAGCATTTTTGTTCATTTTAAAACTAATAGTTAATGAATGCTTCATTACTCTTGACCAATAGGTGGCACTGCTACCAAATTGATGTGGTGTCATCAGTGTGAGGTGTTAATGCCACATACCAAATTTGGTGCAAATATCTCAAAGCTTTGCAGAGATACAGCTTCCGATGCGCTTTGGCATCTTACCTGCAAATTCGTTGATGCGTTAAATGAAAACGATTTCGAATATCGACACGAAATCCATAACTTTTTGTCAGCATGGTCTGAAGATGATCCGAGTCAAATTTGGTGAAAATCCGACTAACGGTCTAGGAGGAGTTCGAAAAAGTAGGTTTTCTACATTCATCAAAATGGCGAACAGGAAATTAGGCCAATTTTGGCATAATTGGTATCAATGTTCTTGGCCTGACCCAAGGAATATTTTGAGATCACTTTTTTTACAATAAGCCATTTTTTTCAGAAGTTATTAGCATTTTTCGAAATTTCGTTATAACTTTTGACCACAAGGTGGCGCTGGCCCCAAAATTGGTATGTACATTCAGGGCATGGTGCCGAACATTTTTGTAATTATTGTCGAAACGATACGTTAATCCGTTCTCAAGATACAGCATTTTAAATCTAAATTCAAAATGGCCGACACCCAAAATGGCTGACATGGGAAAATTGGATATGGGTCGACTCGGCATGCTCCTCCGAATCTAACAAGACCAGTTTTGAGATTTTTGGTCAAACCACTGAGAAGTTATAAGCAAAAATAGCCATTTTTCATATCTCCTGACCACTAGGTGGCAGTGTGACGAAACACTGCAGGTAGCCTCAGGTCATGCTTGTTACAACACACACCAAGTTTGGTCTCAATATTCCAAAGCGTTCCGGAGATATTGCCTCACTTCCATTTTTGAACGCTTTTCATAGAATTAAATAGCGCGTTATTCGAGAACGGTTTGTCCAATCAACTTGAATTCCATAACTTTTTGCCTGCATGGTCTGAAGATGATCTGAGCCAATTTTGGTGTAAATCAGACAAACCGTCTAGGATGAGTTCGAAAAGGTAGGTTTTACAAACAAATAATTTTAGAAAAAAAACTAAACCTTACGATTTTTGAAACTTGGTGTTCATTCGACTCGGCATGACCCAAGGATTCAGAGAAAATTGGAATTTTGATTTTATGGCTTACGGTTCAAAAGTTATTAGCAAAAAGAAAGTGAAAGTTTGGACAAGTGGTGGCGCTAGAGAGTTTGAGTTAGAGACTCCAAACTTGCTATGGTTAAAGTTGAGACTGTCCTCTATTAGTGTGCCAAATTATACAACTTTCCCGCAAGCGGTTCTATGGGCTGCCATAGACTTGCGGCGGAAGAATAATAATAATAATAAATATAGCTGCAAGCAGCAATTACGGGGCCAAGCACTCAAAGCGGCAAATGAGGAGCTAAGGATGGCAGGAACAGCAGACCAACTGCAACAATAAGTAAAAAGAAGCCATTTTAGGATGATTTTAGTCAAAACGACAGAAAAATGATGTAGAACTCCAACTGTTATGATTTAATGCTTATTACGTTTGACCAACAGGTGGCGCTGTTCTCAAATCCATGTGGTGTGTTTAGTGTGAGGTGACAAACGTGCACACAAAGTTTGGTGTCATTATGTCAAAATTTTCCAAAGATATAGCCTTAGAGTCATTTTCACATCAAGCCTTAAATTTCTAGAGGCGCTATACGAAAACGGTTTCATCTATCATCATTAAATCCATAACTTTTTGTCAGCACAGTCTGAAGATGATCTGACTCGATTTTGGTGAAAATCGGACAAACGGTCTAGGACTAGTTCGAAAAAGTAGGTTTTCAACATAAATCAAAATGGCGGACAGGGAGTTTGGCCAACTGTGGCATAATTGGTATCTATGTTGTCGGCATGACCCAAGGAATATTTTGAGTCCAGTTTCATTACAATAGGCTAATGCTATCTACAGTTATTAGCATTTTTGTTCATTTTAAAACTAATAGTTAATGAATGCTTCATTACTCTTGACCAATAGGTGGCGCTGCTACCAAATTGATGTGGTGTCATCAGTGTGAGGTGTTAATGCCACATACCAAATTTGGTGCAAATATCTCAAAGCTTTGCAGAGATACAGCTTCCGATGCGCTTTGGCATCTTACCTGCAAATTCGTTGATGCGTTAAATGAAAACGGTTTCGAATATCGACACGAAATCCATAACTTTTTGTCAGCATGGTCTGAAGATGATCCGAGTCAAATTTGGTGAAAATCCGACTAACGGTCTAGGAGGAGTTCGAAAAAGTAGGTTTTCTACATTCTTCAAAATGGCGAACAGGAAGTTAGGCCAATTTTGGCATAATTGGTATCAATGTTCTCGGCCTGACCCAAGGAATATTTTGAGATCACTTTTATTACAATAAGACATTTTTTTCAGAAGTTATTAGCATTTTTCGAAATTTCGTTATAACTTTTGACCACAAGGTGGCGCTGGCCCCAAAATTGGTATGTACATTCAGGGCATGGTGCCGAACATTTTTGTAATTATTGTCGAAACGATACGTTAATCCGTTCTCAAGATACAGCATTTTAAATCTAAATTCAAAATGGCCGACACCCAAAATGGCTGACATGGGAAAATTGGATATGGGTCGACTCGGCATGCTCCTCCGAATCTAACAAGACCAGTTTTGAGATTTTTGGTCAAACCACTGAGAAGTTATAAGCAAAAATAGCCATTTTTCATATCTCCTGACCACTAGGTGGCACTGTGACGAAACACTGTAGGTAGCCTCAGGTTATGCTTGTTATAACACACACCGAGTTTGGTGTCAATACGACAAACCGATGCCGAGATATGGCCTCACATCCATTTTTGCGCGCTTTTCGTAGAATTCGTTTGCATGTTATTCGAAAACAATTAGTCCAATCAACTTGAATTCCATAACTTTTTGCCAACATGGTCTGAACATGATCTGAGCCAATTTTGATGAAAATCAGACAAACCGTCTAGGACGAGTTCGAAAAAGTAGGTTTTATAAACAAAAAATTATAGAAAAAAAACTAATCCTTACGATTTTTGAAATTTGGTGTTCATTCGACTCGGCATGACCCAAGGATTCAGTGAAAATTGGAATTTTGATTTTATGGCTTATGGTTCAAAAGTTATTAGCAAAAAGAAAGTGAAAGTTTGGACAAGTGGTGGCGCTAGAGAGTTTGAGTTAGAGACTCCAAACTTGCTATGGTTAATGTTGGGACGGTCAACTATCAGTGTGCCAAATTATACAACTTTCCCGCAAGCGGTTCTATGGGCTGCCATAGACTTGCGGCGGAAGAATAATAATAATAATAATAAGAATTCTAACGGTTTCAATAGGTGCCTTCGCACCTTCGGTGCTTGGCCCCTAAATATAGCTGCAAGCAGCAATTACGGGGCCAAGCACTCAAAGCGGAAAATGAGGAGCTAAGGATGGCAGGAACAGCAGACCAACTGCAACAATAAGGAAAAGGAAGCAATATTAAGAGGATTTTAGTGAAAATTACAGAAAAATGGTGTAGAACGCCTACTGATATGATTTAATGGCTTATTAAGTTTTACCAACAGGTGGCGCTGTTATCAAATCGATGTGGTGTGTTTAGTGTGAGATGACAAATGTTCACACAAAGTTTGGTGTCATTATGTCAAAGTTTTCCAAAGATATAGCCTTAGAGTCATTTTCACATCAAGCCTTAAATTTATAGAGGCGCTATACGAAAACGGTTTCATCTATCATCATGAAATCCATAACTTTTTATCAGCACAGTCTGAAGATGATCTGACTCGATTTTGGTGAAAATCGGACAAACGGTCTAGGACTAGTTCGAAAAAGTAGGTTTTCAACATAAATCAAAATGGCGGATAGGGAGTTTGGCCAATTGTGGAATAATGGGTATCTATGTTGTCGGCTGGACCCAAGGAATATTTTGAGACCAGTTTCATTACAATAGGCTAATGCTATCTACAGTTATTAGCATTTTTGTTCATTTTAAAACTAATGGTTAATGAATGCTTCATTACTCTTGACCAATAGGTGGCGCTGCTACCAAATTTATGTGGTGTAATCAGTGTGAGGTGGTAATGCCACATACCAAATTTGGTGCAAATATCTCAAAGCTTTGCAGAGATACAGCTTCCGATGCGCTTTGGCATCTTACCTGCAAATTCGTTGAAGCGTTAAATGAAAACGGTTTCGAATATCGACACGAAATCCATAACTTTTTGTCAGCATGGTCTGAAGATGATCCGAGTCAAATTTGGTG
Organism: Garra rufa; assembly: GCF_049309525.1. Classification (NCBI taxonomy): domain Eukaryota; kingdom Metazoa; phylum Chordata; class Actinopteri; order Cypriniformes; family Cyprinidae; genus Garra; species Garra rufa. The sequence continues at coordinate 10,006,704 of NW_027394276.1, forward strand.
AAAATCCGACTAACGGTCTAGGAGGAGTTCGAAAAAGTAGGTTTTCTACATTCATCAAAATGGCGAACAGGAATTTAGGCCAATTTTGGCATAATTGGTATCAATGTTCTCGGCCTGACCCAAGGAATATTTTGAGATCACTTTTATAACAATAAGCCATTTTTTTCAGAAGTTATTAGCATTTTTCGAAATTTCGTTATAACTTTTGACCACAAGGTGGCGCTGGCCCCAAAATTGGTATGTACATTCAGGGCATGGTGCCGAACATTTTTGTAATTATTGTCGAAACGATACGTTAATCCGTTCTCAAGATACAGCATTTTAAAGCTAAATTCAAAATGGCCGACACCCAAAATGGCTGACATGGGAAAATTGGATATGGTTCGACTCGGCATGCTCCTCCGACTCTAACAAGACCAGTTTTGAGATTTTTGGTCAAACCAATGAGAAGTTATAAGCAAAAATAACCATTTTTCATATCTCCTGACCACTAGGTGGCACTGTGACGAAACACTGCAGGGCGCCTCAGGTCATGCTTGTTATAACACACACCAAGTTTGGTCTCAATCCGACAAACCGTTGCCGAGATACGGCCTCACATCCATTTTTGTGCGCTTTTCGTAGAATTAATTAGCGCGTTATTCGAGAACGGTTTGTCCAATCAACTTGAATTCCATAACTTTTTGCCAGCATGGTCTGAAGATGATCTGAGCCAATTTTGGTGAAAATCAGACAAACCGTCTAGGACGAGTTCGAAAAAGTAGGTTTTATAAACAAAAAAATATAGAAAAAAAACTAAACCTTACGATTTTTGAAATTTGGTGTTTATTCGACTCGGCATGACCCAAGGATTCAGGGAAAATTGGAATTTTGATTTTATGGCTTACGGTTCAAAAGTTATTAGCAAAAAGAAAGTGAAAGTTTGGACAAGTGGTGGCGCTAGAGAGTTTGAGTTAGAGACTCCAAACTTGCTATGGTTAATGTTAGGACGGTCCACTATTAGTGTGCCAAATTATACAACTTTCCCGCAAGCGGTTCTATGGGCTGCCATAGACTTGCGGCGGAATAATAATAATAATAAGAATTCTAACGGATACAATAGGTGCCTTCGCACCTTCGGTGCTTGGCCCCTAATAAATATAGCTGCAAGCAGCAATTACGGGGCCAAGCACTTAAAGCGGAAAATGAGGAGCTAAGGATGGCAGGAACAGCAGACCAACTGCAACAGTAAGTAAAAAGAAGCCATTTTAGGATGATTTTAGTCAAAACGACAGAAAAATGATGTAGAACACCTACTGATATGATTTAATGGCTTATTAGGTTTGACCAACAGGTGGCGCTGTTATCAAATCGATGTGGTGTGTTTAGTGTGAGGTGACAAACGTTCACACAAAGTTTGGTGTCATTATGTCAAAGTTTTCCAAAGATATAGCCTTAGAGTCATTTTCACATCAAGCCTAAAATTTATAGAGGTGCTGTACGAAAACGGTTTCAACTATCAACATGAAATCCATAACTTTTTGTCAGCACAGTCTGAAGATGATCTGACTCGATTTTGGTGAAAATCGGACAAACGGTCTAGGACTAGTTCGAAAAAGTAGGTTTTCAACATAAATCAAAATGGCGGACAGGGAGTTTGGCCAACTGTTGCATAATTGGTATCTATGTTGTCGGCATGACCCAAGGAATATTTTGAGACCAGTTTCATTACAATAGGCTAATGCTATCTACAGTTATTAGCATTTTTGATCATTTAAAAACTAATGGTTAATGAATGCTTCATTACTCTTGACCAATAGGTGGCGCTGCTACCAAATTGATGTGGTGTAATCAGTGTGAGGTGGTAATGTCACATACCAAATTTGGTGCAAATATCTCAAAGCTTTGCAGAGATACAGCTTCCGATGCGCTTTGGCATCTTACCTGCAAATTCGTTGACGCGTTAAATGAAAACGGTTTCGAATATCGACACGAAATCCATAACTTTTTGTCAGCATGGTCTGAAGATGATCCGAGTCAAATTTGGTGAAAATCCGACTAACGGTCTAGGAGGAGTTCGAAAAAGTAGGTTTTCCACATTCATTAAAATGGCGAACAGGAAGTTAGGCCAATATTGGCATAATTGGTGTCAATGTTCTCGGCCTAACCCAAGGAATATTTTGAGATCACTTTTATTACAATAAGCCATTTTTTACAGAAGTTATTAGCATTTTTCGAAATTTCGTTATAACTTTTGACCACAAGGTGGCGCTGGCCCCAAAATTGGTATGTACATTCAGGGCATGGTGCCGAACATTTTTGTAATTATTGTCGAAACGATACGTTAATCCGTTCTCAAGATACAGCATTTTAAATCTAAATTCAAAATGGCCGACACCCAAAATGGCTGACATGGGAAAATTGGATATGGGTCGACTCGGCATGCTCCTCCGAATCTAACAAGACCAGTTTTGAGATTTTTGGTCAAACCACTGAGAAGTTATAAGCAAAAATAGCCATTTTTCATATCTCCTGACCACTAGGTGGCACTGTGACGAAACACTGCAGGTAGCCTCAGGTCATGCTTGTTATAACACACACCAAGTTTGGTCTCAATACTCCAAAGCGTTGCGGAGATATGGCCTCACTTCCATTTTTGAACGCTTTTCGTAGAATTAATTAGCGCGTTATTCGAGAACGGTTTGTCCAATCAACTTGAATTCCATAACTTTTTGCCTGCATGGTCTGAAGATGATCTGAGCCAATTTTGGTGAAAATGAGACAAACCGTCTAGGACGAGTTCGAAAAAGTAGGTTTTATAAACAAAAAATTATACAAAAAAAACGAAACCTTAGGATTTTTGAAATTTGGTGTTCATTCGACTCGGCATGACCCAAGGATTCAGGGAAAATTGGAATTTTTATTTTATGACTTACGGTTCAAAAGTTATTAGCAAAAAGAAAGTGAAAGTTTGGACAAGTGGTGGCGCTAGAGAGTTTGAGTTAGAGACTCCAAACTTGCTATAGTTAATGTTGAGACTGCCCTCTATCAGTGTGCCAAATTATACAACTTTCCCGCAAGCGGTTCTATGGGCTGCCATAGACTTGCGGCGGAAGAAGAAACGGAAGAAGAATAATAAGAACGCTAACGGATACAATAGGTGCCTACGCACCTTCGGTGCTTGGCCCCTAAATATAGCTGCAAGCAGCAATTACGGGGCCAAGCACTCAAAGCGGAAAATGAGGAGCTAAGGATGGCAGGAACAGCAGACCAACTGCAACAATTAGTAAAAAGAAGCCATTTTAGGATGATTTTAGTCATAACGACAGAAAAATGATGTAGAACGCCTACTGATATGATTTAACGGCTTATTAGGTTCGACCAACAGGTGGCGCTGTTATCAAATTGATGTGGTGTGTTTAGTGCGAGGTGACACACGTGCACAGAAAGTTTGGTGTCATTATGTCAAAGTTTTCCAAAGATATATCCTTAGAGTCATTTTCAGATCAAGCCTAAAATTTATAGAGGTGCTGTACGAAAACGGTTTCAACTATCAACATGAAATCCATAACTTTTTGTCAGCACAGTCTGAAGATGATCTGACTCGATTTCGGTGAAAATCGGACAAACGGTCTAGGACTAGTTCGAAAAAGTATGTTTTCAACATAAATCAAAATGGCGGACAGGGAGTTTGGCCAACTTTTTCATAATTGATATCTATGTTGTCGGCATGACCCAAGGAATATTTTGAGACCAGTTTCATTACAATAGGCTAATGCTATCTACAGTTATTAGCATTTTTGTTCATTTTAAAACTAATGGTCAATGAATGCTTCATTACTCTTGACCAATAGGTGGCGCTGCTACCAAATTTATGTGGTGTCATCAGTGTGAGGTGGTAATGCCACATACCAAATTTGTTGCAAATATCTCAAAGCTTTGCAGAGATACAGCTTCCGATGCGCTTCGGCATCTTACCTGCAAATTCTTTGATGCGTTAAATGACAACGGTTTCGAATATCGACACGAAATCCATAACTTTTTGTCAGCATGGTCTGAAGATGATCCGAGTCAAATTTGGTGAAAATCCGACTAACGGTCTAGGAGGAGTTCGAAAAAGTAGGTTTTCTACATTAATCAAAATGGCGAAGAGGAAGTTAGGCCAATTTTGGCATAATGGGTATCAATGTTCTCGGTCTGACCCAAGGAATATTTTGAGATCACTTTTATTACAATAAGCCATTTTTTTCAGAAGTTATTAGCATTTTTAGAAATTTCGTTATAACTTTTGACCACAAGGTGGCGCTGGCCCCAAAATTGGTATGTACATTCAGGGCATGGTGCCGAACATTTTTGTAATTATTGTCGAAACGATACGTTAATCCGTTCTCAAGATACAGCGTTTTAAAGCTAAATTCAAAATGGCCGACACCCAAAATGGCTGACATGGGAAAATTGGATATGGGTCGACTCGGCATGCTCCTCCGAATCTAACAAGACCAGTTTTGAGATTTTTGGTCAAACCACTGAGAAGTTATAAGCAAAAATAGCCATTTTTCATAACTCCTGACCACTAGGTGGCACTGTGACGAAACACTGCAGATAGCCTCAGGTCATGCTTGTTACAACACACACCAAGTTTGGTCTCAATATTCCAAAGCGTTGCGGAGATATGGCCTCACTTCCATTTTTGAACGCTTTTCGTAGAATTAATTAGCGCGTTATTCGAGAACGGTTTGTCCAATCAACTTGAATTCCATAACTTTTTGCCTGCATGGTCTGAAGATGATCTGAGCCAATTTTGGTGAAAATCAGACAAACCGTCTAGGACGAGTTCGAAAAAGTAGGTTTTATAAACAAAAAATTATAGAAAAAAAACTAAACCTTAGGATTTTTGAAATTTGGTGTTCATTCGACTCGGCATGACCCAAGGATTCAGGGAAAATTGGAATTTTGATTTTATGGCTTACGGTTCAAAAGTTATTAGCAAAAAGAAAGTGAAAGTTTGGACAAGTGGTGGCGCTAGAGAGTTTGAGTTAGAGACTCCAAACTTGCTATGGTTAATGTTGGGACGGTCCACTATCAGTGTGCCAAATTATACAACTTTCCCGCAAGCGGTTCTATGGGCTGCCATAGACTTGCGGCGGAATAATAATAATAATAAGAATTCTAACGGATACAATAGGTGCCTTCGCACCTTCGGTGCTTGGCCCCTAATAAATATAGCTGCAAGCAGCAATTACGGGGCCAAGCACTTAAAGCGGAAAATGAGGAGCTAAGGATGGCAGGAACAGCAGACCAACTGCAACAGTAAGTAAAAAGAAGCCATTTTAGGATGATTTTAGTCAAAACGACAGAAAAATGATGTAGAACACCTACTGATATGATTTAATGGCTTATTAGGTTTGACCAACAGGTGGCGCTGTTATCAAATCGATGTGGTGTGTTTAGTGTGAGGTGACAAACGTTCACACAAAGTTTGGTGTCATTATGTCAAAGTTTTCCAAAGATATAGCCTTAGAGTCATTTTCACATCAAGCCTAAAATTTATAGAGGTGCTGTACGAAAACGGTTTCAACTATCAACATGAAATCCATAACTTTTTGTCAGCACAGTCTGAAGATGATCTGACTCGATTTTGGTGAAAATCGGACAAACGGTCTAGGACTAGTTCGAAAAAGTAGGTTTTCAACATAAATCAAAATGGCGGACAGGGAGTTTGGCCAACTGTTGCATAATTGGTATCTATGTTGTCGGCATGACCCAAGGAATATTTTGAGACCAGTTTCATTACAATAGGCTAATGCTATCTACAGTTATTAGCATTTTTGATCATTTAAAAACTAATGGTTAATGAATGCTTCATTACTCTTGACCAATAGGTGGCGCTGCTACCAAATTGATGTGGTGTAATCAGTGTGAGGTGGTAATGTCACATACCAAATTTGGTGCAAATATCTCAAAGCTTTGCAGAGATACAGCTTCCGATGCGCTTTGGCATCTTACCTGCAAATTCGTTGACGCGTTAAATGAAAACGGTTTCGAATATCGACACGAAATCCATAACTTTTTGTCAGCATGGTCTGAAGATGATCCGAGTCAAATTTGGTGAAAATCCGACTAACGGTCTAGGAGGAGTTCGAAAAAGTAGGTTTTCCACATTCATTAAAATGGCGAACAGGAAGTTAGGCCAATATTGGCATAATTGGTGTCAATGTTCTCGGCCTAACCCAAGGAATATTTTGAGATCACTTTTATTACAATAAGCCATTTTTTACAGAAGTTATTAGCATTTTTCGAAATTTCGTTATAACTTTTGACCACAAGGTGGCGCTGGCCCCAAAATTGGTATGTACATTCAGGGCATGGTGCCGAACATTTTTGTAATTATTGTCGAAACGATACGTTAATCCGTTCTCAAGATACAGCATTTTAAATCTAAATTCAAAATGGCCGACACCCAAAATGGCTGACATGGGAAAATTGGATATGGGTCGACTCGGCATGCTCCTCCGAATCTAACAAGACCAGTTTTGAGATTTTTGGTCAAACCACTGAGAAGTTATAAGCAAAAATAGCCATTTTTCATATCTCCTGACCACTAGGTGGCACTGTGACGAAACACTGCAGGTAGCCTCAGGTCATGCTTGTTATAACACACACCAAGTTTGGTCTCAATACTCCAAAGCGTTGCGGAGATATGGCCTCACTTCCATTTTTGAACGCTTTTCGTAGAATTAATTAGCGCGTTATTCGAGAACGGTTTGTCCAATCAACTTGAATTCCATAACTTTTTGCCTGCATGGTCTGAAGATGATCTGAGCCAATTTTGGTGAAAATGAGACAAACCGTCTAGGACGAGTTCGAAAAAGTAGGTTTTATAAACAAAAAATTATACAAAAAAAACGAAACCTTAGGATTTTTGAAATTTGGTGTTCATTCGACTCGGCATGACCCAAGGATTCAGGGAAAATTGGAATTTTTATTTTATGACTTACGGTTCAAAAGTTATTAGCAAAAAGAAAGTGAAAGTTTGGACAAGTGGTGGCGCTAGAGAGTTTGAGTTAGAGACTCCAAACTTGCTATAGTTAATGTTGAGACTGCCCTCTATCAGTGTGCCAAATTATACAACTTTCCCGCAAGCGGTTCTATGGGCTGCCATAGACTTGCGGCGGAAGAAGAAACGGAAGAAGAATAATAAGAACGCTAACGGATACAATAGGTGCCTACGCACCTTCGGTGCTTGGCCCCTAAATATAGCTGCAAGCAGCAATTACGGGGCCAAGCACTCAAAGCGGAAAATGAGGAGCTAAGGATGGCAGGAACAGCAGACCAACTGCAACAATTAGTAAAAAGAAGCCATTTTAGGATGATTTTAGTCATAACGACAGAAAAATGATGTAGAACGCCTACTGATATGATTTAACGGCTTATTAGGTTCGACCAACAGGTGGCGCTGTTATCAAATTGATGTGGTGTGTTTAGTGCGAGGTGACACACGTGCACAGAAAGTTTGGTGTCATTATGTCAAAGTTTTCCAAAGATATATCCTTAGAGTCATTTTCAGATCAAGCCTAAAATTTATAGAGGTGCTGTACGAAAACGGTTTCAACTATCAACATGAAATCCATAACTTTTTGTCAGCACAGTCTGAAGATGATCTGACTCGATTTCGGTGAAAATCGGACAAACGGTCTAGGACTAGTTCGAAAAAGTATGTTTTCAACATAAATCAAAATGGCGGACAGGGAGTTTGGCCAACTTTTTCATAATTGATATCTATGTTGTCGGCATGACCCAAGGAATATTTTGAGACCAGTTTCATTACAATAGGCTAATGCTATCTACAGTTATTAGCATTTTTGTTCATTTTAAAACTAATGGTCAATGAATGCTTCATTACTCTTGACCAATAGGTGGCGCTGCTACCAAATTTATGTGGTGTCATCAGTGTGAGGTGGTAATGCCACATACCAAATTTGTTGCAAATATCTCAAAGCTTTGCAGAGATACAGCTTCCGATGCGCTTCGGCATCTTACCTGCAAATTCTTTGATGCGTTAAATGACAACGGTTTCGAATATCGACACGAAATCCATAACTTTTTGTCAGCATGGTCTGAAGATGATCCGAGTCAAATTTGGTGAAAATCCGACTAACGGTCTAGGAGGAGTTCGAAAAAGTAGGTTTTCTACATTAATCAAAATGGCGAAGAGGAAGTTAGGCCAATTTTGGCATAATGGGTATCAATGTTCTCGGTCTGACCCAAGGAATATTTTGAGATCACTTTTATTACAATAAGCCATTTTTTTCAGAAGTTATTAGCATTTTTAGAAATTTCGTTATAACTTTTGACCACAAGGTGGCGCTGGCCCCAAAATTGGTATGTACATTCAGGGCATGGTGCCGAACATTTTTGTAATTATTGTCGAAACGATACGTTAATCCGTTCTCAAGATACAGCGTTTTAAAGCTAAATTCAAAATGGCCGACACCCAAAATGGCTGACATGGGAAAATTGGATATGGGTCGACTCGGCATGCTCCTCCGAATCTAACAAGACCAGTTTTGAGATTTTTGGTCAAACCACTGAGAAGTTATAAGCAAAAATAGCCATTTTTCATAACTCCTGACCACTAGGTGGCACTGTGACGAAACACTGCAGATAGCCTCAGGTCATGCTTGTTACAACACACACCAAGTTTGGTCTCAATATTCCAAAGCGTTGCGGAGATATGGCCTCACTTCCATTTTTGAACGCTTTTCGTAGAATTAATTAGCGCGTTATTCGAGAACGGTTTGTCCAATCAACTTGAATTCCATAACTTTTTGCCTGCATGGTCTGAAGATGATCTGAGCCAATTTTGGTGAAAATCAGACAAACCGTCTAGGACGAGTTCGAAAAAGTAGGTTTTATAAACAAAAAATTATAGAAAAAAAACTAAACCTTAGGATTTTTGAAATTTGGTGTTCATTCGACTCGGCATGACCCAAGGATTCAGGGAAAATTGGAATTTTGATTTTATGGCTTACGGTTCAAAAGTTATTAGCAAAAAGAAAGTGAAAGTTTGGACAAGTGGTGGCGCTAGAGAGTTTGAGTTAGAGACTCCAAACTTGCTATGGTTAATGTTGGGACGGTCCACTATCAGTGTGCCAAATTATACAACTTTCCCGCAAGCGGTTCTATGGGCTGCCATAGACTTGCGGCGGAATAATAATAATAATAAATATAGCTGCAAGCAGCAATTACGGGGCCAAGCACTCAAAGCGGAAAATGAGGAGCTAAGGATGGCAGGAACAGCAGACCAACTGCAACAATAAGTAAAAAGAAGCCATTTTAGGATGATTTTAGTCAAAACGACAGAAAAATGATGTAGAACGCCTACTGATATGATTTATGGCTTATTGGGTTTGACCAACAGGTGGCGCTGTTATCAAATCGATGTGGTGTGTTTAGTGTGAGATGACAAACGTTCACACAAAGTTTGGTGTCATTATGTCAAAGTTTTCCAAAGATATAGCCTTAGAGTCATTTTCACATCAAGCCAAAAATTTATAGAGGCGCTGTATGAAAACCGTTTCAACTATCAACATGAAATCCATAACTTTTTATCAGCACAGTCTGAAGATGATCTGACTCGATTTTGGTGAAAATCCGACTAACGGTCTAGGACTAGTTCGAAAAAGTAGGTTTTCAACATAAATCAAAATGGCGGACAGGGAGTTTGGCCAACTGTTGCATAATTGGTATCTATGTTGTCGGCATGACCCAAGGAATATTTTGAGACCAGTTTCATTACAATAGGCTAATGCTATCTACAGTTATTAGCATTTTTGTTCATTTTAAAACTAATGGTTAATGAATGGTTCATTACTCTTGACCAATAGGTGGCGCTGCTACCAAATTGATGTGGTGTCATCAGTGTGGGGTGTTAATGCCACATACCAAATTTGGTGGAAATATCTCAAAGCTTTGCAGAGATACAGCTTCCGATGCGCTTTGGCATCTTACCTGCAAATTCGTTGATGCGTTAAATGAAAACGGTTTCGAATATCGACACGAAATCCATAACTTTTTGTCAGCATGGTCTGAAGATGATCCGAGTCAAATTTGGTGAAAATCCGACTAACGGTCTAGGAGGAGTTCGAAAAAGTAGGTTTTCTACATTCATCAAAATGGCGAACAGGAAGTTAGGCCAATTTTGGCATAATTGGTATCAATGTTCTCGGCCTGACCCAAGGAATATTTTGAGATCACTTTTATTACAATAAGCCATTTTTTTCAGAAGTTATTAACATTTTTCGAAATTTCGTTATAACTTTTGACCACAAGGTGGCGCTGGCCCCAAAATTTTTATGTACATTCAGGGCATGGTGCCGAACATTTTTGTAATTATTGTCGAAGCGATACGTTAATCCCTTCTCAAGATACAGCATTTTAAAGCTAAATTCAAAATGGCCGACACCCAAAATGGCTGACATTGGAAAATTGGATATGGTTCGACTCGGCATGCTCCTCCGAATCTAACGGGACGTGTTTTGAGATTTTTGGGCAAATCACTAAGAAGTTATAAGCAAAAATAGCCAACTTTCATATCTCCTGACCACTAGGTGGCACTGTGACGAAACACTGCAGGTAGCCTCAGGTCATGCTTGTTATAACAAACACCAAGTTTGGTCTCAATATTCCAAAGTGTTGCGGAGATATGGCCTCACTTCCATTTTTGAACGCTTTTCGTAGAATTAATTAGCGCGTTATTCGATAACGGTTTGTCCAATCAACTTGAATTCCATAACTTTTTGCCTGCATGGTCTGAAGATGATCTGAGCCAATTTTGGTGTAAATCAGACAAACCGTCTAGGACGAGTTCGAAAAAGTAGATTTTACAAACAATAAATTATTGAAAAAAAACTAAACCTTACGATTTTTGAAATTTGGTGTTCAATCGACTCGGCATGACCCAAGGATTCAGGGAAAATTGGAATTTTGATTTTATGGCTTACGGTTCAAAAGTTATTAGCAAAAAGAAAGTGAAAGTTTGGACAAGTGGTGGCGCTAGAGAGTTTGAGTTAGAGACTCCAAACTTGCTATGGTTAATGTTGGGACTGTCCTATATCAGTGTGCCAAATTATACAACTTTCCCGCAAGCGGTTCTATGGGCTGCCATAGACTTGCGGCGGAATAATAATAATAATAAGAATTCTAACGGATACAATAGGTGCCTTCGCACCTTCGGTGCTTGGCCCCTAATAATAATAAATATAGCTGCAAGCAGCAATTACGGGGCCAAGCACTTAAAGCGGTAAATGAGGAGCTAAGGATGGCAGGAACAGCAGACCAACTGCAACAATAAGTAAAAAGAAGCCATTTTAGGATGATTTTATTCAAAACGACAGAAAAGTGATGTAGAACGCCTACTGATATGATTTAATGGCTTATTAGGTTTGACCAACAGGTGGCGCTGTTATCAAATCGATGTGGTGTGTTTAGTGTGAGATGACAAACGTTCACACAAAGTTTGGTGTCATTATGTCAAAGTTTTCCAAAGATATAGCCTTAGAGTCATTTTCACATCAAGCCTAAAATTTATAGAGGCGCTGTACGAAAACGGTTTCAACTATCAACATGAAATCCATAACTTTTTGTCAAAACAGTCTGAAGATGATCTGACTCGATTTTGGTGAAAATTGGACAAACGGTCTAGGACTAGTTCGAAAAAGTAGGTTTTCAACATAATTCAAAATGGCGGTCAGGGAGTTTGGCCAACTGTTGCATAATTGGTATCTATGTTGTCGGCATGACCCAAGGAATATTTTGAGACCAGTTTCATTACAATAGGCTAATGCTATCTACAGTTATTAGCATTTTTGTTCATTTTAAAACTAATAGTTAATGAATGCTTCATTACTCTTGACCAATAGGTGGCGCTGCTACCAAATTGGTGTGGTGTCATCAGTGTGAGGTGTTAATGCCACATACCAAATTTGGTGCAAATATCTCAAAGCTTTGAAGAGATACAGCTTCCGATGCGCTTTGGCATCTTACCTGCAAATTCGTTGATGCGTTAAATGAAAACGGTTTCGAATATCGACACGAAATCCATAACTTTTTGTCATCATGGTCTGAAGATGATCCGAGTCAAATTTGGTGAAAATCCGACTAACGGTCTAGGAGGAGTTCGAAAAAGTAGGTTTTCTACATTAATCAAAATGGCTAACAGGAAGTTAGGCCAATTTTGGCATAATTGGTATCAATGTTCTCGGGCTGACCCAAGGAATATTTTGAGATCACTTTTATTACAATAAGCCATTTTTTTCAGAAGTTATTAGCATTTTTAGAAATTTCGTTATAACTTTTGACCACAAGGTGGCGCTGGCCCCAAAATTGGTATGTACATTCAGGGCATGGTGCCGAACATTTTTGTAATTATTGTCGAAACGATACGTTAATCCGTTCTCAAGATACAGCATTTTAAAGCGAAATTCAAAATGGCCGACACCCAAAATGGCTGACATGGGAAAATTGGATATGGGTCGACTCGGCATCCTCCTCCGAATCTAACAAGACCAGTTTTGAGATTTTTGGTCAAACCACTGAGAAGTTATAAGCAAAAATAGCCATTTTTCATATCTCCTGACCACTAGGTGTCACTGTGACGAAACACTGCAGGTAGCCTCAGGTCATGCTTGTTATAACACAAACCAAGTTTGGTCTCAATATTCCAAAGCGTTCCGGAGATATTGCCTCACTTCCATTTTTGAACGCTTTTCGTAGAATTAATTAGCGCGTTATTCGAGAACGGTTAGTCCAATCAACTTGAATTCCATAACTTTTTGCCTGCATGGTCTGAAGATGATCTGAGCCAATTTTGGTGAAAATCAGACAAACCGTCTAGGACGAGTTCGAAAAAGTAGGTTTTATAAACAAAAAATTATAGAAAAAAAACTAAACCTTAGGATTTTTGAAATTTGGTGTTCATTCGACTCGGCATAACCCAAGGATTCAGGGAAAATTGGAATTTCGATTTTATGGCTAACGGTTCAAAAGTTATTAGCAAAAAGAAAGTGAAAGTTTGGACAAGTGGTGGCGCTAGAGAGTTTGAGTTAGAGACTCCAAACTTCCTATGGTTAATGTTGGGACGGTCCTCTATCAGTGTGCCAAATTATACAACTTTCCCGCAAGCGGTTCTATGGGCTGCCATAGACTTGCGGCGGAAGAATAATAATAATAAATATAGCTGCAAGCAGCAATTACGGGGCCAAGCACTCAAAGCGGAAAATGAGGAGCTAACGATGGCAGGAACAGCAGACCAACTACAACAATAAGTAAAAAGAAGCCATTTTAGGATGATTTTAGTCAAAACGACAGAAAAATGATGTAGAACGCCTATTGATATGATTTAATGGCTTATTATGTTTGACCAACAGGTGGCGCTGTTATCAAATCGATGTGGTGTGTTTAGTGTGAGATGACAAACGTTCACACAAAGTTTGGTGTCATTATGTCAAAGTTTTGCAAAGATATAGCCTTAGAGTCATTTTCACATCAAGCCTATAATTTATAGAGGTGCTGTACGAAAACGGTTTCAACTATCAACATGAAATCCATAACTATTTGTCAGCACAGTCTGATGATGATCTGACTCGATTTTGGTGAAAATCGGACAAACGGTCTAGGACTAGTTCGAAAAAGTAGGTTTTCAACATAATTCAAAATGGCGGACAGGGAGTTTGGCCAACTGTTGCATAATTGGTATCTATGTTGTCGGCATGACCCAAGGAATATTTTGAGACCAGTTTCATTATAATAGGCTAATACTATCTACAGTTATTAGCATTTTTGTTCATTTTAAAACTAATAGTTAATGAATGCTTCATTACTCTTGACCAATAGGTGGCACTGCTACCAAATTGATGTGGTGTCATCAGTGTGAGGTGTTAATGCCACATACCAAATTTGGTGCAAATATCTCAAAGCTTTGCAGAGATACAGCTTCCGATGCGCTTTGGCATCTTACCTGCAAATTCGTTGATGCGTTAAATGAAAACGGTTTCGAATATCGACACGAAATCCATAACTTTTTGTCAGCATGGTCTGAAGATGATCCGAGTCAAATTTGGTGAAAATCCGACTAACGGTCTAGGAGGAGTTCGAAAAAGTAGGTTTTCTACATTCATCAAGATGGCGAACAGGAAGTTAGGCCAATTTTGGCATAATTGGTATCAATGTTCTCGGCCTGACCCAAGGAATATTTTGAGATCACTTTTATTACAATAAGCCTTTTTTTTCAGAAGTTATTAGCATTTTTCAAAATTTCGTTATAACTTTTGACCACAAGGTGGCGCTGGCTCCAAAATTGGTATGTACATTCAGGGCATGGTGCCGAACATTTTTGTAATTATTGTCGAAACGATACGTTAATCCGTTCTCAAGATACAGCATTTTAAAACTAAATTCAAAATGGCCGACACCCAAAATGGCTGACATGGGAAAATTGGATATGGGTCGACTCGGCATGCTCCTCCGAATCTAACAAGACTAGTTTTGAGATTTTTGGTCAAACCACTGAGAAGTTATAAGCAAAAATAGCCATTTTTCATATCTCCTGACCACTAGGTGTCACTATGACGAAACACTGCAGGTAGCCTCAGGTCATGCTTGTTACAACAAACACCAAGTTTGGTCTCAATAAGACAAACCGTTGCGGAGATATGGCCTCACATCCGTTTTTGCGCACTTTTTGTAGAATTTATTAGCGCGTTATTCGAGAACGGTTTGTCCAATCAACTTGAATTCCATAACTTTTTGCCTGCATGGTCTGAAGATGATCTGAGCCAATTTTGGTGAAAATCAGACAAACCGTCTAGGACGAGTTCGAAAAAGTAGGTTTTACAAACAAAAAATTATAGAAAAAAAACTAAACCTTAGGATTTTTGAAATTTGGTGTTCATTCGACTCGGCATGACCCAAGGATTCAGGGAAAATTGGAATTTTGATTTTGTGGCTTACGGTTCAAAAGTTATTAGCAAAAAGAAAGTGAAAGTTTGGACAAATGGTGGCGCTAGAGAGTTTGAGTTAGAGACTCCAAACTTGCTATGATTAATGTTGGGACGGTCCTCTATCAGTGTGCCAAATTATACAACTTTCCCGCAAGCGGTTCTATGGGCTGCCATAGACTTGCGGCGGAAGAATAATAATAATAATAAGAATTCTAACGGTTTCAATAGGTGCCTTCGCACCTTCGGTGCTTGGCCCCTAAATATAGCTGCAAGCAGCAATTACGGGGCCAAGCACTCAAAGCGGAAAATGAGGAGCTAAGGATGGCAGGAACAGCAGACCAACTGCAACAATAAGTACAAAGAAGCCATTTTAGGATGATTTTAGTCAAAACGACAGAAAAATGATGTAGAACGACTACTGATGTGATTTAATGGCTTATTAGGTTTGACCAACAGGTGGCGCTGTTATCAAATCGATGTGGTGTGTTTAGTGTGAGATGACAAACGTTCACACAAAGTTTGGTGTCATTATGTCAAAGTTTTCTAAAGATATAGCCTTAGAGTCATTTTCACATCAAGCCTAAAATTTGTAGAGCCGCTGTACGAAAACGGTTTCAACTATCAACATGAAATCCATAAATTTTTGTCAGCACAGTCTGAAGATGATCTGACTCGATTTTGGTGAAAATCGGACAAACGGTCTAGGACTAGTTCGAAAAAGTAGGTTTTCAACATAAATCAAAATGGCGGACAGGGAGTTTGGCCAACTGTTGCATAATTGATATCTATGTTGTCAGCATGACCCAAGGAATATTTTGAGACCAGTTTCATTACAATAGGCTAATGCTATCTACAGTTATTAGCATTTTTGTTCATTTTAAAACTAATGGTTAATGAATGCTTCATTACTCTTGACCAATAGGTGGCGCTGCTACCAAATTGATGTGGTGTAATCAGTGTGAGGTGGTAATGCCACATACCAAATTTGGTGCAAATATCTCAAAGCTTTGCAGAGATACAGCCTCCGATGCGCTTTGGCATCTTACCTGCAAATTCGTTGATGCGTTAAATGAAAACGGTTTCGAATATCGACACGAAATCCATAACTTTTTGTCAGCATGGTCTGAAGATGATCCGATTCAAATTTGGTGAAAATCCGACTAACAGTCTAGGAGGAGTTCGAAAAAGTAGGTTTTCTACATTCATCAAAATGGCGAACAGGAAGTTAGGCCAATTTTGGCATAATTGGTATCAATGTTCTCGGCCAGACCCAAGGAATATTTTGAGATCACTTTTATTACATTAAGCCATTTTTTTCAGAAGTTATTAGCATTTTTAGAAATTTCGTTATAACTTTTGACCACAAGGTGGCGCTGGCCCCAAAATTGGTATGTACATTCAGGGCATGGTGCCGAACATTTTTGTAATTATGGTCGAAACGATACGTTAATCTGTTCTCAAGATACAGCATTTTAAAGCTAAATTCAAAATGGCCGACACCCAAAATGGCTGACATGGGAAAATTGGATATGGTTCGACTCGGCATGCTCCTCCGAATCTAACGGGACCAGTTTCTAGATATTTGGCCAAAGCACTAAGAAGTTATAAGCAAAAATAGCCATTTTTCATATCTCCTGACCACTAGGTGGCACTGTGACGAAACACTGCAGGTAGCCTCAGGTCATGCTTGTTACAACACACACCAAGTTTGGTCTCAATAAGACAAACCGTTGCGGAGATATGGCCTCACATCCGTTTTTGCGCACTTTTTGTAGAATTAATTAGCGCGTTATTCGAGAACGGTTTGTCCAATCAACTTGAATTCCATAACTTTTTGCCTGCATGGTCTGAAGATGATCTGAGCCAATTTTGGTGAAAATCAGACAAACCGTCTAGGACGAGTTCGAAAAAGTAGGTTTTATAAACAAAAAATTATAGAAAAAAAATAAACCTTAGGATTTTTTAAATTTGGTGTTCATTCGACTCGGCATGACCCAAGGATTCAGGGAAAATTGAAATTTTAATTTTATGGCTTACGGTTCAAAAGTTATTAGCAAAAAGAAAGTGAAAGTTTGGACAAGTGGTGGCGCTAGAGAGTTTGAATTAGAGACTCCAAACTGGCTATGGTTAATGTTGAGTCGGCCCTCTATCAGTGTGCCAAATTATACAACTTTCCCGCAAGCGGTTCTATGGGCTGCCATAGACTTGCGGCGGAATAATAATAATAATAAGAATTCTAACGGTTTCAATAGGTGCCTTCGCACCTTCGGTGCTTGGCCCCTAAATATAGCTGCAAGCAGCAATTACGGGGCCAAGCACTCAAAGCGGAAAATGAGGAGCTAAGGATGGCAGGAACAGCAGACCAACTGCAACAATAAGTAAAAAAAAGCCATTTTAGGATGATTTTATTCAAAACGACAGAAAAAATATGTAGAACGCCTACTGATATGATTTAATGGCTTGTTAGGTTTGACCAACAGGTGGCGCTGTTATCAAATCGTTGTGGTGTGTTTAGTGTGAGATGACAAACGTTCACACAAAGTTTGGTGTCATTATGTCAAAGTTTTCCAAAGATATAGCCTTAGAGTCATTTTCACATCAAGCCTAAAATTTATAGAGGTGCTGTACGAAAACGGTTTCAACTATCAACATGAAATCCATAACTTTTTGTCAGCACAGTCTGAAGATGATCTGACTCAATTTTGGTGAGAATCGGACGAACGGTCTAGGACTAGTTCTAAAAAGTAGGTTTTCAACATAGATCAAAATGGCGGACAGGGAGTTTGGCCAACTGTGGCAAAATTGGTATCTATGTTGTCGGCATGACCCAAGGAATATTTTGAGACCAGTTTCATTACAATAGGCTAATGCTATCTACAGTTATTAGCATTTTTGTTCAATTTAAAACTAATGGTTAATGAATGCTTCATTACTCTTGACCAATAGGTGGCGCTGCTACCAAATTGATGTGGTGTCATCAGTGTTGGGTGTTAATGCCACATACCAAATTTGGTGCAAATATCTCAAAGCTTTGCAGAGATACAGCTTCCGATGCGCTTTGGCATCTTACCTGCAAATTCGTTGATGCGTTAAATGAAAACGGTTTCGAATATCGACACGAAATCCATAACTTTTTGTCAGCATGGTCTGAAGATGATCCGAGTCAAATTTGGTGAAAATCCGACTAACGGTCTAGGAGGAGTTCGAAAAAGTAGGTTTTCTACATTCATCAAAATGGCGAACAGGAAGTTAAGCCAGTTTTGGCATAATTGGTATCAATGTTCTCGGCCTGACCCAAGGAATATTTTGAGATCACTTTTATTACAATAAGCCATTTTTATCAGAAGTTATTAGCATTTTTCGAAATTTCGTTATAACTTTTGACCACAAGGTGGCGCTGGCCCCAAAATTGGTATGTACATTCAGGGCATGGTGCCGAACATTTTTGTAATTATTGTCAAAACGATACGTCAATCCGTTCTCAAGATACAGCATTTTAAAACTAAATTCAAAATGGCCGACACCCAAAATGGCTGACATGGGAAAATTGGATATGGTTCGACTCGGCATGCTCCTCCGAATCTAACAAGACCAGTTTTGAGATTTTTGGTCAAACCACTGAGAAGTTATAAGCAAAAATAGCCAGTTTTCATATCTCCTGACCACTAGGTGGCACTGTGACGAAACACTGCAGGTAGCCTCAGGTCATGCTTGTTATTACACACACCAAGTTTGGTCTCAATACTCTAAAGCGTTGCGGAGATATGGCCTCACATCCGTTTTTGCGCACTTTTCGTAGAATTAATTAGCGGGTTATTCGAGAACGGTTTGTCCAATCAACTTGAATTCCATAACTTTTTGCCTGCATGGTCTGAAGATGATCTGAGCCAATTTTGGTGAAAATCAGACAAACCGTCTAGGACGAGTTCGAAAAAGTAGGTTTTATAAACAAAAAATTATAGAAAAAAAACTAAACCTTAGTATTTTTGAAATTTGGTGTTCATTCGACTCGGCATGACCCAAGGATTCAGGGAAAATTGGAATTTTGATTTTGTGGCTTACGGTTCAAAAGTTATTAGCAAAAAGAAAGTGAAAGTTTGGACAAGTGGTGGCGCTAGAGAGTTTGAGTTAGAGACTCCAAACTTGCTATGGTTAATGTTGGGACGGTCCACTATCAGTGTGCCAAATTATACAACTTTCCCGCAAGCGGTTCTATGGGCTGCCATAGACTTGCGGCGGAATAATAATAATAATAAGAATTCTAACGGATACAATAGGTGCCTTCGCACCTTCGGTGCTTGGCCCCTAATAATAAGAATTCTAACGGATACAATAGGTGCCTTCGCACCTTCGGTGCTTGGCCCCTAATAATAATAAGAATTCTAACGGATACAATAGGTGCCTTCGCACCTTCGGTGCTTGGCCCCTAATAATAAGAATTCTAACGAAAACAATAGGTGCCTTCGCACCTTCGGTGCTTGGCCCCTAAATATAGCTGCAAGCAGCAATTACGGGGCCAAGCACTTAAAGCGGAAAATGAGGAGCTAAGGATGGCAGGAACAGCAGACCAACTGCAACAATAAGTAAAAGAAAACAATTTTAAGATGATTTTAGTCAAAACGACTGAATAATGATGTAGAACGCCTACTGATATGATTTAATGGCTTATTACCTTTTACCAACAGGTGGCGCTGTTATCAAATCGATGTGGTGTGTTTAGTGTGAGGTGACAAACGTACACACAAAGTTTGGTGTCTTTATGTCAAAGCTTTGCAGAGATAAAGCCTCAGAGTCATTTTGGCATCAAGCCTAAAATTTGTAGAGGCGCTGTACGAAAACGGTTTCATCTATCAACACGAAATCCATAACTTTTTGTCAGCACAGTCTGAAGATGATCTGACTTGATTTTGGTGAAAATCGGACAAACGGTCTAGGACTAGTTCGAAAAAGTAGGTTTTCAACATAAATCAAAATGGCGGACAGGGAGTTTGGCCAACTGTTGCATAATTGGTATCTGTGTTGTCGGCATGACCCAAGGAATATTTTGAGACCAGTTTCATTACAATAGGCTAATGCTATCTACAGTTATTAGCATTTTTGTATATTTTAAAACTAATAGTTAATGAATGCTTCATTACTCTTGACCAATAGGAGGCGCTGCTACCAAATTGATGTGGTGTAATCAGTGTGAGGTGTTAATGCCACATGCCAAATTTGGTGGAAATATCTCAAAGCTTTGCAGAGATACAGCTTCCGATGCGCTTTGGCATCTTACCTGCAAATTCGTTGATGCGTTAAATAAAAACAGGTTTCGAATATCGACACGAAATCCATAACTTTTTGTCAGCATGGTCTGAAGATGATCCGAGTCAAATTTGGTGAAAATCCGACTAACGGTCTAGGAGGAGTTCGAAAAAGTAGGTTTTCTACATTCATCAAAATGGCGAACAGGAAGTTAGGCCAATTTTGGCATAATTGGTATCAATGTTCTCGGCCTGACCCAAGGAATATTTTGAGATCACTTTTATTACAATAAGCCATTTTTTTCAGAAGTTATTACCATTTTTAGAAATTTCGTTATAACTTTTGACCACAAGGTGGCGCTGGCCCCAAAATTTTTATGTACATTCAGGGCATGGTGCCGAACATTTTTGTAATTATTGTCAAAACGATACGTTAATCCGTTCTCAAGATACAGCATTTGAAAGCTAAATTCAAAATGGCCGACACCCAAAATGGCTGACATGGGAAAATTGGATATGGTTCGACTCGGCATGCTCCTCCGAATCTAACAAGACCAGTTTTGAGATTTTTGGTCAAACCACTGAGAAGTTATAAGCAAAAATAGCCATTTTTCATATCTCCTGACCACTAGGTGTCACTATGACGAAACACTGCAGGTAGCCTCAGGTCATGCTTATTACAACACACACCAAGTTTGGTCTCAATAAGACAAACCGTTGCGGAGATATGGCCTCACATCCGTTTTTGCGCACTTTTCGTAGAATTAATTAGCGCGTTATTCGAGAACGGTTTGTCCAATCAACTTGAATTCCATAACTTTTTGCCTGCATGGTCTGAAGATGATCTGAGCCAATTTTGGTGAAAATCAGACAAACCGTCTAGGACGAGTTCGAAAAAGTAGGTTTTATAAACAAAAAATTATAGAAAAAAAACTAAACCTTAGGATTTTTGAAATTTGGTGTTCATTCGACTCGGCATTACCCAAGGATTCAGGGAAAATTGGAATTTTGATTTTATGACTTTCGGTTCAAAAGTTATTAGCGCAAAGAAAGTGAGAGTTTGGACAAGTGGTGGCGCTAGAGAGTTTGAGTTAGAGACTCCAAACTTGCTATGGTTAATGTTGGGACGGTCCTCTATCAGTGTGCCAAATTATACAACTTTCCCGCAAGCGGTTCTATGGGCTGCCATAGACTTGGGGCGGAAGAATAATAATAATAAATATAGCTGCAAGCAGCAATTACGGGGCCAAGCACTCAAAGCGGAAACTGAGGAGCTAAGGATGGCAGGAACAGCAGACCAACTGCAACAATAAGTAAAAAGAAGCCATTTTAGGATGATTTAGTCAAAACGACAGAAAAGTGATGTAGAACGCCTACTGATATGATTTAATGGCTTATTAGGTTTGACCAACAGGTGGCGCTGTTATCAAATCGATGTGGTGTGTTTAGTGTGAGATGACAAACGTTCACACAAAGTTTGGTGTCATTATGTCAAAGTTTTCCAAAGATATAGCCTTAGAGTCATTTTCATATCAAGCCTAAAATTTATAGAGGCGCTGTACGAAAACGGTTTCAACTATCAACATGAAATCCATAACTTTTTGTCAGCACAGTCTGATGATGATCTGACTCGATTTTGGTGACAATCGGACAAACGGTCTAGGACTAGTTCGAATAAGTAGGTTTTCAACATAAATCAAAATGGCGGACAGGGAGTTTGGCCAACTGTTGCATAATTGGTATCTATGTTGTCGGCATGACCCAAGGAATATTTTGAGACCAGTTTCATTACAATAGGCTAATGCTATCTACAGTTATTAGCATTTTTGTTCATTTTAAAACTAATGGTTAATGAATGCTTCATTACACTTGACCAATAGGTGGCGCTGCTACCAAATTGATGTGGTGTCATCAGTGTGAGGTGATAATGTCACATACCAAATTTGGTGCAAATATCTCAAAGCTTTGCAGAGATACAGCTTCTGATGCGCTTTGGCATCTTACCTGCAAATTCATTGATGCGTTAAATGAAAACGGTTTTGAATATCGACACGAAATCCATAACTTTTCGTCAGCATGGTCTGAAGATGATCCGAGTCAAATTTGGTGAAAATCCGACTAACGGTCTAGGAGGAGTTCGAAAAAGTAGGTTTTCCACATTCATTAAAGTGGCGAACAGGAAGTTAGGCCAATTTTGGCATAATTGGTGTCAATGTTCTCGGCCTGACTCAAGGAATATTTTGAGATCACTTTTATTACAATAAGCCATATTTTTCAGAAGTTATTAGCATTTTTTGAAATGTCATTATAACTTTTGACCACAAGGTGGCGCTGATCCCAAATTTCGTACGTACATTCAGGGCATGGTGCCGAACATTTTTGTAATTATTGTCGAAACGATACTTTAATCCGTTCTCAAGATACAGCATTTTAAAGCGAAATTCAAAATGGCCGACACCCAAAATGGCTGACATGGGAAAATTGGATATGGGTCGACTCGGCATGCTCCTCCGAATCTAACAAGACCAGTTTTGAGATTTTTCGTCAAACCACTGAGAAGTTATAAGCAAAAATAGCCATTTTTCATATCTCCTGACCACTAGGTGGCACTGTGACGAAACACTGTAGGTAGCCTCAGGTTATGCTTGTTATAACACACACCAAGTTTGGTCTCAATACTCCAAACCGTTGCGGAGATATGGCCTCACTTCCATTTTTGAATGCTTTTCGTAGAATTAATTAGCGCGTTATTCGAGAACGGTTTGTCCAATCAACTTGAATTCCATAACTTTTTGCCTGCATGGTCTGAAGATGATCTGAGCCAATTTTGGTGTAAATCAGACAAACCGTCTAGGACGAGTTCGAAAAAGTAGGTTTTACAAACAAATAATTTTAGAAAAAAAACGAAACCCTACGATTTTTGAAATTTGGTGTTCATTCGACTCGGCATGACCCAAGGATTCAGAGAAAATTGGAATTTTGATTTTATGGCTTACGGTTCAAAAGTTATTAGCAAAAAGAAAGTGAAAGTTTGGACAAGTGGTGGCGCTAGAGAGTTTGAGTTAGAGACTCCAAACTTGCTATGGTTAATGTTGGGACGGTCCTCTATCAGTGTGCCAAATTATACAACTTTCCCGCAAGCGGTTCTATGGGCTGCCATAGACTTGCGGCGGAATAATAATAATAATAAGAATTCTAACGGTTTCAATAGGTGCCTTCGCACCTTCGGTGCTTGGCCCCTAAATATAGCTGCAAGCAGCAATTACGGGGCCAAGCACTCAAAGCGGAAAATGAGGAGCTAACGATGGCAGGAACAACCGACCAACTGCAACAATAACGAAAAGGAAGCAATTTTAAGAGGATTTTAGTGAAAATTACAGAAAAATGGTGTAGAACGCATACTGATTTGATTTAATGCTTATTACGTTTGACCAACAGGTGGCGCTGTTCTCAAATCCATGTGGTGTGTTTAGTGTGAGGTGACAAACGTGCACACAAAGTTTGGTGTCATTATGTCAAAATTTTCCAAAGATATAGCCTTAGAGTCATTTTCACATCAATCCTTAAATTTAGAGAGGCGCTATACGAAAACAGTTTCATCTATCATCATGAAATTCATAACTTTTTGTCATCACAGTCTGAAGATGATCTGACTCAATTTTGGTGAGAATCGGACGAACGGTCTAGGACTAGTTCTAAAAAGTAGGTTTTCAACATAGATCAAAATGGCGGACAGGAAGTTTGGCCAACTGTGGCATAATTGGTATCTGTGTTGTCGGCATGACCCAAGGAATATTTTGAGACGAGTTTCATTACAATAGGCTAATGCTATCTACAGTTATTAGCATTTTTGATCATTTTAAAACTAATGGTTAATGAATGGTTCATTACTCTTGACCAATAGGTGGCGCTGCTACCAAATTTATGTGGTGTAATCAGTGTGAGGTGGTAATGCCACATACCAAATTTGGTGCAAATATCTCAAAGCTTTGCAGAGATACAGCTTCCGATGCGCTTTGGCATCTTACCTGCAAATTCCTTGATGCGTTAAATGAAAACGGTTTCGAATATCGACACGAAATCCATAACTTTTTGTCAGCATGGTCTGAAGATGATCCGATTCAAATTTGGTGAAAATCCGACTAACGGTCTCGGAGGAGTTCGAAAAAGTAGGTTTTCTACATTCATCAAAATGGCGAACAGGAAGTTAGGCCAATTTTGGCATAATTGGTATCAATGTTCTCGGCCTGACCCAAGGAATATTTTGAGATCACTTTTATTACAATAAGCCATTTTTTTCAGAAGTTATTAGCATTTTTAGAAATTTCGTTATAACTTTTGACCACAAGGTGGCGCTGGCCCCAAAATTGGTATGTACATTCAGGGCATGGTGCCGAACATTTTTGTAATTATTGTCGAAACGATACGTTAATCCGTTCTCAAGATACAGCATTTTAAAACTAAATTCAAAATGGCCGACACCCAAAATGGCTGACATGGGAAAATTGGATATGGGTCGACTCGGCATGCTCCTCCGAATCTAACAAGACCAGTTTTGAGATTTTTGGTCAAACCACTGAGAAGTTATAAGCAAAAATAGCCATTTTTCATATCTCCTGACCACTAGGTGGCACTGTGACGAAACACTGCAGGTAGCCTCAGGTCATGCTTGTTATAACACACACCAAGTTTGGTCTCAATATTCCAAAGCGTTCCGGAGATATTGCCTCACTTCCATTTTTGAACGCTTTTCGTAGAATTAATTAGCGCGTTATTCGAGAACGGTTTGTCCAATCAACTTGAATTCCATAACTTTTTGCCTGCATGGTCTGAAGATGATCTGAGCCAATTTTGGTGAAAATCAGACAAACCGTCTAGGACGAGTTCGAAAAAGTAGGTTTTATAAACAAAAAATTATAGAAAAAAAATTAAACCTTAGGATTTTTGAAATTTGGTGTTCATTCGACTCGGCATGACCCAAGGATTCAGGGAAAATTGGAATTTTGATTTTGTGGCTTACGGTTCAAAAGTTATTAGCAAAAAGAAAGTGAAAGTTTGGACAAATGGTGGCGCTAGAGAGTTTGAGTTAGAGACTCCAAACTTGCTATGATTAATGTTGGGACGGTCCTCTATCAGTGTGCCAAATTATACAACTTTCCCGCAAGCGGTTCTATGGGCTGCCATAGACTTGCGGCGGAAGAATAATAATAATAATAAGAATTCTAACGGTTTCAATAGGTGCCTTCGCACCTTCGGTGCTTGGCCCCTAAATATAGCTGCAAGCAGCAATTACGGGGCCAAGCACTCAAAGCGGAAAATGAGGAGCTAAGGATGGCAGGAACAGCAGACCAACTGCAACAATAAGTACAAAGAAGCCATTTTAGGATGATTTTAGTCAAAACGACAGAAAAATGATGTAGAACGACTACTGATGTGATTTAATGGCTTATTAGGTTTGACCAACAGGTGGCGCTGTTATCAAATCGATGTGGTGTGTTTAGTGTGAGATGACAAACGTTCACACAAAGTTTGGTGTCATTATGTCAAAGTTTTCTAAAGATATAGCCTTAGAGTCATTTTCACATCAAGCCTAAAATTTGTAGAGCCGCTGTACGAAAACGGTTTCAACTATCAACATGAAATCCATAAATTTTTGTCAGCACAGTCTGAAGATGATCTGACTCGATTTTGGTGAAAATCGGACAAACGGTCTAGGACTAGTTCGAAAAAGTAGGTTTTCAACATAAATCAAAATGGCGGACAGGGAGTTTGGCCAACTGTTGCATAATTGATATCTATGTTGTCAGCATGACCCAAGGAATATTTTGAGACCAGTTTCATTACAATAGGCTAATGCTATCTACAGTTATTAGCATTTTTGTTCATTTTAAAACTAATGGTTAATGAATGCTTCATTACTCTTGACCAATAGGTGGCGCTGCTACCAAATTGATGTGGTGTAATCAGTGTGAGGTGGTAATGCCACATACCAAATTTGGTGCAAATATCTCAAAGCTTTGCAGAGATACAGCCTCCGATGCGCTTTGGCATCTTACCTGCAAATTCGTTGATGCGTTAAATGAAAACGGTTTCGAATATCGACACGAAATCCATAACTTTTTGTCAGCATGGTCTGAAGATGATCCGATTCAAATTTGGTGAAAATCCGACTAACAGTCTAGGAGGAGTTCGAAAAAGTAGGTTTTCTACATTCATCAAAATGGCGAACAGGAAGTTAGGCCAATTTTGGCATAATTGGTATCAATGTTCTCGGCCAGACCCAAGGAATATTTTGAGATCACTTTTATTACATTAAGCCATTTTTTTCAGAAGTTATTAGCATTTTTAGAAATTTCGTTATAACTTTTGACCACAAGGTGGCGCTGGCCCCAAAATTGGTATGTACATTCAGGGCATGGTGCCGAACATTTTTGTAATTATGGTCGAAACGATACGTTAATCTGTTCTCAAGATACAGCATTTTAAAGCTAAATTCAAAATGGCCGACACCCAAAATGGCTGACATGGGAAAATTGGATATGGTTCGACTCGGCATGCTCCTCCGAATCTAACGGGACCAGTTTCTAGATATTTGGCCAAAGCACTAAGAAGTTATAAGCAAAAATAGCCATTTTTCATATCTCCTGACCACTAGGTGGCACTGTGACGAAACACTGCAGGTAGCCTCAGGTCATGCTTGTTACAACACACACCAAGTTTGGTCTCAATAAGACAAACCGTTGCGGAGATATGGCCTCACATCCGTTTTTGCGCACTTTTCGTAGAATTAATTAGCGCGTTATTCGAGAACGGTTTGTCCAATCAACTTGAATTCCATAACTTTTTGCCTGCATGGTCTGAAGATGATCTGAGCCAATTTTGGTGAAAATCAGACAAACCGTCTAGGACGAGTTCGAAAAAGTAGGTTTTATAAACAAAAAATTATAGAAAAAAAACTAAACCTTAGGATTTTTTAAATTTGGTGTTCATTCGACTCGGCATGACCCAAGGATTCAGGGAAAATTGAAATTTTAATTTTATGGCTTACGGTTCAAAAGTTATTAGCAAAAAGAAAGTGAAAGTTTGGACAAGTGGTGGCGCTAGAGAGTTTGAATTAGAGACTCCAAACTGGCTATGGTTAATGTTGAGTCGGCCCTCTATCAGTGTGCCAAATTATACAACTTTCCCGCAAGCGGTTCTATGGGCTGCCATAGACTTGCGGCGGAATAATAATAATAATAAGAATTCTAACGGTTTCAATAGGTGCCTTCGCACCTTCGGTGCTTGGCCCCTAAATATAGCTGCAAGCAGCAATTACGGGGCCAAGCACTCAAAGCGGAAAATGAGGAGCTAAGGATGGCAGGAACAGCAGACCAACTGCAACAATAAGTAAAAAAAAGCCATTTTAGGATGATTTTATTCAAAACGACAGAAAAAATATGTAGAACGCCTACTGATATGATTTAATGGCTTGTTAGGTTTGACCAACAGGTGGCGCTGTTATCAAATCGTTGTGGTGTGTTTAGTGTGAGATGACAAACGTTCACACAAAGTTTGGTGTCATTATGTCAAAGTTTTCCAAAGATATAGCCTTAGAGTCATTTTCACATCAAGCCTAAAATTTATAGAGGTGCTGTACGAAAACGGTTTCAACTATCAACATGAAATCCATAACTTTTTGTCAGCACAGTCTGAAGATGATCTGACTCAATTTTGGTGAGAATCGGACGAACGGTCTAGGACTAGTTCTAAAAAGTAGGTTTTCAACATAGATCAAAATGGCGGACAGGGAGTTTGGCCAACTGTGGCAAAATTGGTATCTATGTTGTCGGCATGACCCAAGGAATATTTTGAGACCAGTTTCATTACAATAGGCTAATGCTATCTACAGTTATTAGCATTTTTGTTCAATTTAAAACTAATGGTTAATGAATGCTTCATTACTCTTGACCAATAGGTGGCGCTGCTACCAAATTGATGTGGTGTCATCAGTGTTGGGTGTTAATGCCACATACCAAATTTGGTGCAAATATCTCAAAGCTTTGCAGAGATACAGCTTCCGATGCGCTTTGGCATCTTACCTGCAAATTCGTTGATGCGTTAAATGAAAACGGTTTCGAATATCGACACGAAATCCATAACTTTTTGTCAGCATGGTCTGAAGATGATCCGAGTCAAATTTGGTGAAAATCCGACTAACGGTCTAGGAGGAGTTCGAAAAAGTAGGTTTTCTACATTCATCAAAATGGCGAACAGGAAGTTAAGCCAGTTTTGGCATAATTGGTATCAATGTTCTCGGCCTGACCCAAGGAATATTTTGAGATCACTTTTATTACAATAAGCCATTTTTATCAGAAGTTATTAGCATTTTTCGAAATTTCGTTATAACTTTTGACCACAAGGTGGCGCTGGCCCCAAAATTGGTATGTACATTCAGGGCATGGTGCCGAACATTTTTGTAATTATTGTCAAAACGATACGTCAATCCGTTCTCAAGATACAGCATTTTAAAACTAAATTCAAAATGGCCGACACCCAAAATGGCTGACATGGGAAAATTGGATATGGTTCGACTCGGCATGCTCCTCCGAATCTAACAAGACCAGTTTTGAGATTTTTGGTCAAACCACTGAGAAGTTATAAGCAAAAATAGCCAGTTTTCATATCTCCTGACCACTAGGTGGCACTGTGACGAAACACTGCAGGTAGCCTCAGGTCATGCTTGTTATTACACACACCAAGTTTGGTCTCAATACTCTAAAGCGTTGCGGAGATATGGCCTCACATCCGTTTTTGCGCACTTTTCGTAGAATTAATTAGCGGGTTATTCGAGAACGGTTTGTCCAATCAACTTGAATTCCATAACTTTTTGCCTGCATGGTCTGAAGATGATCTGAGCCAATTTTGGTGAAAATCAGACAAACCGTCTAGGACGAGTTCGAAAAAGTAGGTTTTATAAACAAAAAATTATAGAAAAAAAACTAAACCTTAGTATTTTTGAAATTTGGTGTTCATTCGACTCGGCATGACCCAAGGATTCAGGGAAAATTGGAATTTTGATTTTGTGGCTTACGGTTCAAAAGTTATTAGCAAAAAGAAAGTGAAAGTTTGGACAAGTGGTGGCGCTAGAGAGTTTGAGTTAGAGACTCCAAACTTGCTATGGTTAATGTTGGGACGGTCCACTATCAGTGTGCCAAATTATACAACTTTCCCGCAAGCGGTTCTATGGGCTGCCATAGACTTGCGGCGGAATAATAATAATAATAAGAATTCTAACGGATACAATAGGTGCCTTCGCACCTTCGGTGCTTGGCCCCTAATAATAAGAATTCTAACGGATACAATAGGTGCCTTCGCACCTTCGGTGCTTGGCCCCTAATAATAATAAGAATTCTAACGGATACAATAGGTGCCTTCGCACCTTCGGTGCTTGGCCCCTAATAATAAGAATTCTAACGAAAACAATAGGTGCCTTCGCACCTTCGGTGCTTGGCCCCTAAATATAGCTGCAAGCAGCAATTACGGGGCCAAGCACTTAAAGCGGAAAATGAGGAGCTAAGGATGGCAGGAACAGCAGACCAACTGCAACAATAAGTAAAAGAAAACAATTTTAAGATGATTTTAGTCAAAACGACTGAATAATGATGTAGAACGCCTACTGATATGATTTAATGGCTTATTACCTTTTACCAACAGGTGGCGCTGTTATCAAATCGATGTGGTGTGTTTAGTGTGAGGTGACAAACGTACACACAAAGTTTGGTGTCTTTATGTCAAAGCTTTGCAGAGATAAAGCCTCAGAGTCATTTTGGCATCAAGCCTAAAATTTGTAGAGGCGCTGTACGAAAACGGTTTCATCTATCAACACGAAATCCATAACTTTTTGTCAGCACAGTCTGAAGATGATCTGACTTGATTTTGGTGAAAATCGGACAAACGGTCTAGGACTAGTTCGAAAAAGTAGGTTTTCAACATAAATCAAAATGGCGGACAGGGAGTTTGGCCAACTGTTGCATAATTGGTATCTGTGTTGTCGGCATGACCCAAGGAATATTTTGAGACCAGTTTCATTACAATAGGCTAATGCTATCTACAGTTATTAGCATTTTTGTATATTTTAAAACTAATAGTTAATGAATGCTTCATTACTCTTGACCAATAGGAGGCGCTGCTACCAAATTGATGTGGTGTAATCAGTGTGAGGTGTTAATGCCACATGCCAAATTTGGTGGAAATATCTCAAAGCTTTGCAGAGATACAGCTTCCGATGCGCTTTGGCATCTTACCTGCAAATTCGTTGATGCGTTAAATGAAAACGGTTTCGAATATCGACACGAAATCCATAACTTTTTGTCAGCATGGTCTGAAGATGATCCGAGTCAAATTTGGTGAAAATCCGACTAACGGTCTAGGAGGAGTTCGAAAAAGTAGGTTTTCTACATTCATCAAAATGGCGAACAGGAAGTTAGGCCAATTTTGGCATAATTGGTATCAATGTTCTCGGCCTGACCCAAGGAATATTTTGAGATCACTTTTATTACAATAAGCCATTTTTTTCAGAAGTTATTACCATTTTTAGAAATTTCGTTATAACTTTTGACCACAAGGTGGCGCTGGCCCCAAAATTTTTATGTACATTCAGGGCATGGTGCCGAACATTTTTGTAATTATTGTCAAAACGATACGTTAATCCGTTCTCAAGATACAGCATTTGAAAGCTAAATTCAAAATGGCCGACACCCAAAATGGCTGACATGGGAAAATTGGATATGGTTCGACTCGGCATGCTCCTCCGAATCTAACAAGACCAGTTTTGAGATTTTTGGTCAAACCACTGAGAAGTTATAAGCAAAAATAGCCATTTTTCATATCTCCTGACCACTAGGTGTCACTATGACGAAACACTGCAGGTAGCCTCAGGTCATGCTTGTTACAACACACACCAAGTTTGGTCTCAATAAGACAAACCGTTGCGGAGATATGGCCTCACATCCGTTTTTGCGCACTTTTCGTAGAATTAATTAGCGCGTTATTCGAGAACGGTTTGTCCAATCAACTTGAATTCCATAACTTTTTGCCTGCATGGTCTGAAGATGATCTGAGCCAATTTTGGTGAAAATCAGACAAACCGTCTAGGACGAGTTCGAAAAAGTAGGTTTTATAAACAAAAAATTATAGAAAAAAAACTAAACCTTAGGATTTTTGAAATTTGGTGTTCATTCGACTCGGCATTACCCAAGGATTCAGGGAAAATTGGAATTTTGATTTTATGACTTTCGGTTCAAAAGTTATTAGCGCAAAGAAAGTGAGAGTTTGGACAAGTGGTGGCGCTAGAGAGTTTGAGTTAGAGACTCCAAACTTGCTATGGTTAATGTTGGGACGGTCCTCTATCAGTGTGCCAAATTATACAACTTTCCCGCAAGCGGTTCTATGGGCTGCCATAGACTTGGGGCGGAAGAATAATAATAATAAATATAGCTGCAAGCAGCAATTACGGGGCCAAGCACTCAAAGCGGAAAATGAGGAGCTAAGGATGGCAGGAACAGCAGACCAACTGCAACAAGAAGTAAAAAGAAGCCATTTTAGGATGATTTTAGTCAAAACGACAGAAAAATGATGTAGAACGCCTACTGATATGATTTAATGGCTTATTAGGTTTGACCAACAGGTGGCGCTGTTATCAAATCGATGTGGTGTGTTTAGTGTGAGATGACAAACGTTCACACAAAGTTTGGTGTCATTATGTCAAAGTTTTCCAAAGATATAGCCTTAGAGTCATTTTCACATCAAGCCTAAAATTTATAGAGGCGCTGTACGAAAACGGTTTCAACTATCAACATGAAATCCATAACCTTTTGTCAGCACAGTCTGAAGATGATCTGACTCGATTTTGGTGAAAATCGGACGAACGGTCTAGGACTAGTTCGAAAAAGTAGGTTTTCAACATAAATCAAAATGGCGGACAGGGAGTTTGGCCAACTGTTGCATAATTGGTATCTATGTTGTCGGCATGACCCAAGGAATATTTTGAGACCAGTTTCATTACAATAGGCTAATGCTATCTACAGTTATTAGCATTTTTGTATATTTTAAAACTAATAGTTAATGAATGCTTCATTACTCTTGACCAATAGGTGGCGCTGCTACCAAATTTATATGGTGTCATCAGTGTGAGGTGTTAATGCCACATACCAAATTTGGTGCAAATATCTCAAAGCTTTGCAGAGATACAGCTTCCGATGCGCTTCGGCATCTTACCTGCAAATTCGTTGATGCGTTAAATGAAAACGGTTTCGAATATCGACACGAAATCCATAACTTTTTGTCAGCATGGTCTGAAGATGATCCAAGTCAAATTTGGTGAAAATCCGACTAACGGTCTAGGAGGAGTTCGAAAAAGTAGGTTTTCTACATTCTTCAAAATGGCGAACAGGAAGTTAGGCCAATTTTGGCATAATTGGTATCAATGTTCTCGGCCTGACCCAAGGAATATTTTGAGATCACTTTTATTACAATAAGCCATTTTTTTCAGAAGTTATTAGCATTTTTCGAAATTTCGTTATAACTTTTGACCACAAGGTGGTGCTGGCCCCAAAATTGGTATGTACATTCAGGGCATGGTGCCGAACATTTTTGTAATTATTGTCGAAACGATACGTTAATCCGTTCTCAAGATACAGCATTTTAAAACTAAATTCAAAATGGCCGACACCCAAAATGGCTGACATGGGAAAATTGGATATGGGTCGACTCGGCATGCTCCTCCGAATCTAACGGGATGAGTTTCGAGATTTTTGGTCAAACCACTGAGAAGTTATAAGCAAAAATAGCCATTTTTCATATCTTCTGACCACTAGGTGGCACTGTGACGAAACACTGCAGGTAGCCTCAGGTTATGCTTGTTATAACACACACCAAGTTTGGTCTCAATATTCCAAAGCGTTCCGGAGATATTGCCTCACTTCCATTTTTGAACGCTTTTTGTAGAATTAATTAGCTCGTTATTCGAGAACGGTTTGTCCAATCAACTTGAATTCCATAACTTTTTGCCTGCATAGTCTGAAGATGATCTGAGCCAATTTTGGTGTAAATCAGACAAACCGTCTAGGACGAGTTCGAAAAAGTAGGTTTTACAAACAAAAAATTATAGAAAAAAAACTAAACCTTAGGATTTTTGATATTTGGTGTTCATTCGACTCGGCATGACCCAAGGATTCAGGGAAAATTGGAATTTTGATTTTAAGGCTTACGGTTCAAAAGTTATCAGCAAAAAGAAAGTGAAAGTTTGGACAAGTGGTGGCGCTAGAGAGTTTGAGTTAGAGACTCCAAACTTGCTATGGTTAATGTTGAGTCGGCCCTCTATCAGTGTGCCAAATTATACAACTTTCCCGCAAGCGGTTCTATGGGCTGCCATAGACTTGCGGCGGAAGAATAATAATAATAATAATAAGAATTCTAACGGTTTCAATAGGTGCCTTCGCACCTTCGGTGCTTGGCCCCTAATAAATATAGCTGCAAGCAGCAATTACGGGGCCAAGCACTCAAAGCGGAAAATGAGGAGCTAAGGATGGCAGGAACAGCAGACCAACTGCAACAATAAGGAAAAGGGAGCAATATTAAGAGGATTTTAGTGAAAATTACAGAAAAATGGTGTAGAACGCCTACTGATATGATTTAATGGCTTATTAAGTTTTACCAACAGGTGGCGCTGTTATCAAATCGATGTGGTGTGTTTAGTGTGAGATGACAAATGTTCACACAAAGTTTGGTGTCATTATGTCAAAGTTTTCCAAAGATATAGCCTTAGAGTCATTTTCACATCAAGCCTTAAATTTATAGAGGCGCTATACGAAAACGGTTTCATCTATCATCATGAAATCCATAACTTTTTATCAGCACAGTCTGAAGATGATCTGACTCGATTTTGGTGAAAATCGGACAAACGGTCTAGGACTAGTTCGAAAAAGTAGGTTTTCAACATAAATCAAAATGGCGGATAGGGAGTTTGGCCAATTGTGGAATAATGGGTATCTATGTTGTCGGCTGGACCCAAGGAATATTTTGAGACCAGTTTCATTACAATAGGCTAATGCTATCTACAGTTATTAGCATTTTTGTTCATTTTAAAACTAATGGTTAATGAATGCTTCATTACTCTTGACCAATAGGTGGCGCTGCTACCAAATTTATGTGGTGTAATCAGTGTGAGGTGGTAATGCCACATACCAAATTTGGTGCAAATATCTCAAAGCTTTGCAGAGATACAGCTTCCGATGCGCTTTGGCATCTTACCTGCAAATTCGTTGAAGCGTTAAATGAAAACGGTTTCGAATATCGACACGAAATCCATAACTTTTTGTCAGCATGGTCTGAAGATGATCCGAGTCAAATTTGGTGAAAATCCGACTAACGGTCTAGGAGGAGTTCGAAAAAGTAGGTTTTCTACATTCATCAAAATGGCGAACAGGAATTTAGGCCAATTTTGGCATAATTGGTATCAATGTTCTCGGCCTGACCCAAGGAATATTTTGAGATCACTTTTATAACAATAAGCCATTTTTTTCAGAAGTTATTAGCATTTTTCGAAATTTCGTTATAACTTTTGACCACAAGGTGGCGCTGGCCCCAAAATTGGTATGTACATTCAGGGCATGGTGCCGAACATTTTTGTAATTATTGTCGAAACGATACGTTAATCCGTTCTCAAGATACAGCATTTTAAAGCTAAATTCAAAATGGCCGACACCCAAAATGGCTGACATGGGAAAATTGGATATGGTTCGACTCGGCATGCTCCTCCGACTCTAACAAGACCAGTTTTGAGATTTTTGGTCAAACCAATGAGAAGTTATAAGCAAAAATAACCATTTTTCATATCTCCTGACCACTAGGTGGCACTGTGACGAAACACTGCAGGGCGCCTCAGGTCATGCTTGTTATAACACACACCAAGTTTGGTCTCAATCCGACAAACCGTTGCCGAGATACGGCCTCACATCCATTTTTGTGCGCTTTTCGTAGAATTAATTAGCGCGTTATTCGAGAACGGTTTGTCCAATCAACTTGAATTCCATAACTTTTTGCCAGCATGGTCTGAAGATGATCTGAGCCAATTTTGGTGAAAATCAGACAAACCGTCTAGGACGAGTTCGAAAAAGTAGGTTTTATAAACAAAAAAATATAGAAAAAAAACTAAACCTTACGATTTTTGAAATTTGGTGTTTATTCGACTCGGCATGACCCAAGGATTCAGGGAAAATTGGAATTTTGATTTTATGGCTTACGGTTCAAAAGTTATTAGCAAAAAGAAAGTGAAAGTTTGGACAAGTGGTGGCGCTAGAGAGTTTGAGTTAGAGACTCCAAACTTGCTATGGTTAATGTTAGGACGGTCCACTATTAGTGTGCCAAATTATACAACTTTCCCGCAAGCGGTTCTATGGGCTGCCATAGACTTGCGGCGGAATAATAATAATAATAAGAATTCTAACGGATACAATAGGTGCCTTCGCACCTTCGGTGCTTGGCCCCTAAATATAGCTGCAAGCAGCAATTACGGGGCCAAGCACTCAAAGCGGAAACTGAGGAGCTAAGGATGGCAGGAACAGCAGACCAACTGCAACAATAAGTAAAAAGAAGCCATTTTAGGATGATTTAGTCAAAACGACAGAAAAGTGATGTAGAACGCCTACTGATATGATTTAATGGCTTATTAGGTTTGACCAACAGGTGGCGCTGTTATCAAATCGATGTGGTGTGTTTAGTGTGAGATGACAAACGTTCACACAAAGTTTGGTGTCATTATGTCAAAGTTTTCCAAAGATATAGCCTTAGAGTCATTTTCACATCAAGCCTAAAATTTATAGAGGCGCTGTACGAAAACGGTTTCAACTATCAACATGAAATCCATAACTTTTTGTCAGCACAGTCTGATGATGATCTGATTCGATTTTGGTGACAATCGGACAAACGGTCTAGGACTAGTTCGAATAAGTAGGTTTTCAACATAAATCAAAATGGCGGACAGGGAGTTTGGCCAACTGTTGCATAATTGGTATCTATGTTGTCGGCATGACCCAAGGAATATTTTGAGACCAGTTTCATTACAATAGGCTAATGCTATCTACAGTTATTAGCATTTTTGTTCATTTTAAAACTAATGGTTAATGAATGCTTCATTACACTTGACCAATAGGTGGCGCTGCTACCAAATTGATGTGGTGTCATCAGTGTGAGGTGATAATGTCACATACCAAATTTGGTGCAAATATCTCAAAGCTTTGCAGAGATACAGCTTCTGATGCGCTTTGGCATCTTACCTGCAAATTCATTGATGCGTTAAATGAAAACGGTTTTGAATATCGACACGAAATCCATAACTTTTCGTCAGCATGGTCTGAAGATGATCCGAGTCAAATTTGGTGAAAATCCGACTAACGGTCTAGGAGGAGTTCGAAAAAGTAGGTTTTCCACATTCATTAAAGTGGCGAACAGGAAGTTAGGCCAATTTTGGCATAATTGGTGTCAATGTTCTCGGCCTGACTCAAGGAATATTTTGAGATCACTTTTATTACAATAAGCCATATTTTTCAGAAGTTATTAGCATTTTTTGAAATGTCATTATAACTTTTGACCACAAGGTGGCGCTGATCCCAAATTTCGTACGTACATTCAGGGCATGGTGCCGAACATTTTTGTAATTATTGTCGAAACGATACTTTAATCCGTTCTCAAGATACAGCATTTTAAAGCGAAATTCAAAATGGCCGACACCCAAAATGGCTGACATGGGAAAATTGGATATGGGTCGACTCGGCATGCTCCTCCGAATCTAACAAGACCAGTTTTGAGATTTTTCGTCAAACCACTGAGAAGTTATAAGCAAAAATAGCCATTTTTCATATCTCCTGACCACTAGGTGGCACTGTGACGAAACACTGTAGGTAGCCTCAGGTTATGCTTGTTATAACACACACCAAGTTTGGTCTCAATACTCCAAACCGTTGCGGAGATATGGCCTCACTTCCATTTTTGAATGCTTTTCGTAGAATTAATTAGCGCGTTATTCGAGAACGGTTTGTCCAATCAACTTGAATTCCATAACTTTTTG
This sequence comes from Garra rufa, assembly GCF_049309525.1. NCBI lineage: Eukaryota > Metazoa > Chordata > Actinopteri > Cypriniformes > Cyprinidae > Garra > Garra rufa. The sequence goes on from NW_027394276.1 coordinate 10,044,032, forward strand.
CCTGCATGGTCTGAAGATGATCTGAGCCAATTTTGGTGTAAATCAGACAAACCGTCTAGGACGAGTTCGAAAAAGTAGGTTTTACAAACAAATAATTTTAGAAAAAAAACGAAACCTTACGATTTTTGAAATTTGGTGTTCATTCGACTCGGCATGACCCAAGGATTCAGAGAAAATTGGAATTTTGATTTTATGGCTTACGGTTCAAAAGTTATTAGCAAAAAGAAAGTGAAAGTTTGGACAAGTGGTGGCGCTAGAGAGTTTGAGTTAGAGACTCCAAACTTGCTATGGTTAATGTTGGGACGGTCCTCTATCAGTGTGCCAAATTATACAACTTTCCCGCAAGCGGTTCTATGGGCTGCCATAGACTTGCGGCGGAATAATAATAATAATAAGAATTCTAACGGTTTCAATAGGTGCCTTCGCACCTTCGGTGCTTGGCCCCTAAATATAGCTGCAAGCAGCAATTACGGGGCCAAGCACTCAAAGCGGAAAATGAGGAGCTAACGATGGCAGGAACAACCGACCAACTGCAACAATAACGAAAAGGAAGCAATTTTAAGAGGATTTTAGTGAAAATTACAGAAAAATGGTGTAGAACGCATACTGATTTGATTTAATGCTTATTACGTTTGACCAACAGGTGGCGCTGTTCTCAAATCCATGTGGTGTGTTTAGTGTGAGGTGACAAACGTGCACACAAAGTTTGGTGTCATTATGTCAAAATTTTCCAAAGATATAGCCTTAGAGTCATTTTCACATCAATCCTTAAATTTAGAGAGGCGCTATACGAAAACAGTTTCATCTATCATCATGAAATTCATAACTTTTTGTCATCACAGTCTGAAGATGATCTGACTCAATTTTGGTGAGAATCGGACGAACGGTCTAGGACTAGTTCTAAAAAGTAGGTTTTCAACATAGATCAAAATGGCGGACAGGAAGTTTGGCCAACTGTGGCATAATTGGTATCTGTGTTGTCGGCATGACCCAAGGAATATTTTGAGACGAGTTTCATTACAATAGGCTAATGCTATCTACAGTTATTAGCATTTTTGATCATTTTAAAACTAATGGTTAATGAATGGTTCATTACTCTTGACCAATAGGTGGCGCTGCTACCAAATTTTTGTGGTGTAATCAGTGTGAGGTGGTAATGCCACATACCAAATTTGGTGCAAATATCTCAAAGCTTTGCAGAGATACAGCTTCCGATGCGCTTTGGCATCTTACCTGCAAATTCCTTGATGCGTTAAATGAAAACGGTTTCGAATATCGACACGAAATCCATAACTTTTTGTCAGCATGGTCTGAAGATGATCCGATTCAAATTTGGTGAAAATCCGACTAACGGTCTCGGAGGAGTTCGAAAAAGTAGGTTTTCTACATTCATCAAAATGGCGAACAGGAAGTTAGGCCAATTTTGGCATAATTGGTATCAATGTTCTCGGCCTGACCCAAGGAATATTTTGAGATCACTTTTATTACAATAAGCCATTTTTTTCAGAAGTTATTAGCATTTTTAGAAATTTCGTTATAACTTTTGACCACAAGGTGGCGCTGGCCCCAAAATTGGTATGTACATTCAGGGCATGGTGCCGAACATTTTTGTAATTATTGTCGAAACGATACGTTAATCCGTTCTCAAGATACAGCATTTTAAAACTAAATTCAAAATGGCCGACACCCAAAATGGCTGACATGGGAAAATTGGATATGGGTCGACTCGGCATGCTCCTCCGAATCTAACAAGACCAGTTTTGAGATTTTTGGTCAAACCACTGAGAAGTTATAAGCAAAAATAGCCATTTTTCATATCTCCTGACCACTAGGTGGCACTGTGACGAAACACTGCAGGTAGCCTCAGGTCATGCTTGTTATAACACACACCAAGTTTGGTCTCAATATTCCAAAGCGTTCCGGAGATATTGCCTCACTTCCATTTTTGAACGCTTTTCGTAGAATTAATTAGCGCGTTATTCGAGAACGGTTTGTCCAATCAACTTGAATTCCATAACTTTTTGCCTGCATGGTCTGAAGATGATCTGAGCCAATTTTGGTGAAAATCAGACAAACCGTCTAGGACGAGTTCGAAAAAGTAGGTTTTATAAACAAAAAATTATAGAAAAAAAATTAAACCTTAGGATTTTTGAAATTTGGTGTTCATTCGACTCGGCATGATCCAAGGATTCAGGGAAAATTGGAATTTTGATTTTATGGCTTACGGTTCAAAAGTTATTAGCAAAAAGAAATTGAAAGTTTGGACAAGTGGTGGCGCTAGAGAGTTTGAGTTAGAGACTCCAAACTTGCTATGGTTAATGTTGGTACGACCCTCTATCAGTGTGCCAAATTATACAACTTTCCCGCAAGCGGTTCTATGGGCTGCCATAGACTTGCGGCGGAAGAATAATAATAATAAATATAGCTGCAAGCAGCAATTACGGGGCCAAGCACTCAAAGCGGAAAATGAGGAGCTAACGATGGCAGGAACAGCAGACCAACTACAACAATAAGTAAAAAGAAGCCATTTTAGGATGATTTTAGTCAAAACGACAGAAAAATGATGTAGAACGCCTATTGATATGATTTAATGGCTTATTATGTTTGACCAACAGGTGGCGCTGTTATCAAATCGATGTGGTGTGTTTAGTGTGAGATGTCAAACGTTCACACAAAGTTTGGTGTCATTATGTCAAAGTTTTGCAAAGATATAGCCTTAGAGTCATTTTCACATCAAGCCTATAATTTATAGAGGTGCTGTACGAAAACGGTTTCAACTATCAACATGAAATCCATAACTATTTGTCAGCACAGTCTGATGATGATCTGACTCGATTTTGGTGAAAATCGGACAAACGGTCTAGGACTAGTTCGAAAAAGTAGGTTTTCAACATAATTCAAAATGGCGGACAGGGAGTTTGGCCAACTGTTGCATAATTGGTATCTATGTTGTCGGCATGACCCAAGGAATATTTTGAGACCAGTTTCATTATAATAGGCTAATACTATCTACAGTTATTAGCATTTTTGTTCATTTTAAAACTAATAGTTAATGAATGCTTCATTACTCTTGACCAATAGGTGGCACTGCTACCAAATTGATGTGGTGTCATCAGTGTGAGGTGTTAATGCCACATACCAAATTTGGTGCAAATATCTCAAAGCTTTGCAGAGATACAGCTTCCGATGCGCTTTGGCATCTTACCTGCAAATTCGTTGATGCGTTAAATGAAAACGGTTTCGAATATCGACACGAAATCCATAACTTTTTGTCAGCATGGTCTGAAGATGATCCGAGTCAAATTTGGTGAAAATCCGACTAACGGTCTAGGAGGAGTTCGAAAAAGTAGGTTTTCTACATTCATCAAGATGGCGAACAGGAAGTTAGGCCAATTTTGGCATAATTGGTATCAATGTTCTCGGCCTGACCCAAGGAATATTTTGAGATCACTTTTATTACAATAAGCCATTTTTTTCAGAAGTTATTAGCATTTTTCAAAATTTCGTTATAACTTTTGACCACAAGGTGGCGCTGGCTCCAAAATTGGTATGTACATTCAGGGCATGGTGCCGAACATTTTTGTAATTATTGTCGAAACGATACGTTAATCCGTTCTCAAGATACAGCATTTTAAAGCTAAATTCAAAATGGCCGACACCCAAAATGGCTGACATGGGAAAATTGGATATGGGTCGACTCGGCATGCTCCTCCGAATCTAACAAGACTAGTTTTGAGATTTTTGGTCAAACCACTGAGAAGTTATAAGCAAAAATAGCCATTTTTCATATCTCCTGACCACTAGGTGTCACTATGACGAAACACTGCAGGTAGCCTCAGGTCATGCTTGTTACAACAAACACCAAGTTTGGTCTCAATAAGACAAACCGTTGCGGAGATATGGCCTCACATCCGTTTTTGCGCACTTTTCGTAGAATTTATTAGCGCGTTATTCGAGAACGGTTTGTCCAATCAACTTGAATTCCATAACTTTTTGCCTGCATGGTCTGAAGATGATCTGAGCCAATTTTGGTGAAAATCAGACAAACCGTCTAGGACGAGTTCGAAAAAGTAGGTTTTACAAACAAAAAATTATAGAAAAAAAACTAAACCTTAGGATTTTTGAAATTTGGTGTTCATTCGACTCGGCATGACCCAAGGATTCAGGGAAAATTGGAATTTTGATTTTGTGGCTTACGGTTCAAAAGTTATTAGCAAAAAGAAAGTGAAAGTTTGGACAAATGGTGGCGCTAGAGAGTTTGAGTTAGAGACTCCAAACTTGCTATGGTTAATGTTGGGACGGTCCTCTATCAGTGTGCCAAATTATACAACTTTCCCGCAAGCGGTTCTATGGGCTGCCATAGACTTGCGGCGGAAGAATAATAATAATAATTAAAGCTGCAAGCAGCGATGGTAGGGCCCTCGCACTCGGGCTCACCGCCGATCGGTGGCGAATGGTGGGCACTATGCTATTAACACAGTAAATGTAGGAGGAATATGTCAAAGTCATTGATATGTGCCAATCTTCCTGCTGCCAGCTGGTGGCGCTATGCCTATAGCTATGCCTATAACTGAATATTGGCATGCAGATGTCTTCAGGCCAGCGCTTTTATCAAACATATGAAGTTTGGTGAAGATTGAACATGGCATGCTTGAGTGTAAGTCATGACATATCCTGCTGCCAACAGGTGGCGCTATTACGAAATATTGGCTTTGAGATGTCTTCAGGCCAGGACTATTGGCAAACATGTCAAGTCTGGTGCAAATTGTATATTGCATGCTTAAGTTAGTGTAAAACAAGTAATTTGCTGTTGCCAGCTGGTGGCGCTATGACTATAACTAAATATTGGCATGTAAATGTATTCAGGCCAGGACTCTTATCAAACATATTAAGTTTGGGGCTGATTGGACATTGCATGCCTGAGTTACAGTAACTTCCTGTTTCATTGCATTAAGAGTATGCTTTAGCACTTAGCTAAATGTTGCTAACATGTTTCTAGCATATTGCTACCCTATTTAACACTTGTTGATATTTTTAAAATGTTGCTGGGCTTCCACAACTGTATTTAACATGTGACTTCCTGTTGCCAGCAGGTGGCACTATGACTATAACTGAATATGGGCATGGGCTTGTGTTCAGACCAGGACTCTTATCAAACATATTAAGCTTGGGTCAGATTGGACATTGTATGCATGAGTTACACTTATTTTTCTTTGTATTAATATCATGCTTTAGCTCTTAGCTAAGTGTTGCTAGCATGTTTTAACATGATTCTAGCATGATGCTAGCCTATTTAAAACTTGCTAACGCTTTTTAATATGTTGCTAGGAGTCCGTAACACCATTAAACGTCACTTCCTGTTGTCAGCAGGTGGCGCTGTGACTATAACTGAATATGGGCATGTATATATCTTCAGGCCAGGAGTCTTATCAAACATGTGAAGTTTGGGGCTGATTGGACATTGCATGCCTGAGTTACAGTAACTTCCTGTTTTATGTCTTTAACAACATGCTTTAGCACTAAGTAAGTGTTGCTAGCATGTTTGAGTACGTTTTAAATTAGTTTAGCACACAATGGCTTTTTTAGTGTGTTGCTAATAGTGTGTCACAGTGTTAAACATGTCACTTCCTGTTGACAGTAGGTGGCGCTATGACTATAACTGAATATTGGCATTTAGATATCTTCAGGTCAGGACTGTTATCAAACATGTGAAGTTTGGGGCTGATTGGACATTGCATGCCTGAGTTACAGTAACTTCCTGTTTCACTGCATTAAGAGTATGCTTTTGCACTTAGCTAAATGTTGCTAACATGTTATAGCATGTTTCTAGCATGTTGCTACCGTTTTGAACAGTTGTTGATATTTTTTAAATGTTGCTAGGCATCCACAACAGTATTAAACATGTGGCTTCCTGTTACCAGCTGGAGGCGCTATGACTATAACTGAATATGGGCATGGGCGTGTGTTTAGGCCAGGACTTTTATTAAACATGTTAAGTTTGGGGCTGATTGGACATTGTATGCCTGAGTTACAGTAACTTCCTGTTTCATTGTATTATTAGCATGCTTTAGCATATTAGCTAAGTGTTGCTAGCATGCTTTATTATTTTTGTAGCATGTTGAATATTAAGTTTGGGTCAGATTCAACATTATATACATGAGTTACAGCAATTTCCTTTTGTATTTGTATTAATAGCATGCTTTAGCTCGTAGCTAAGTGTTGCTAGCATGTTTTAGCATGTTTGTAGCATGTTGCTAGCCTATTTAAGACTTGTTAACGCTTTTCAAAATGTTGCTAGGAGTCCGTAATAGTGTTAAACATGTCACTTCCTGTTGTCAGCAGGTGGCGCTATGACTATAACTGAATATGGGCATTGACCTGTGTTCAGGACCGGACTATTATCAAACATGTGAAGTTTGAGGCAGATCGGACATCGTATGCCTGAGTTACAGCAACTTCCTTTTTCATGGCGAAACATCAAAGTTTGTCCGGCTGCCACGGACACGCCCTTCGACGAAAACTCTAAAGCTTCGCAATTTAACATCGCAAAGGCCTTATGATGACACTCAGCAAATTTGAAGATGATCGGATAAAAACTGTAGGAGGAGTTCGTTAAAGTACGAGGCCTGAAAATGGCAAAAACTGCACAAAAATCGTACAGGAAATTCAATATAACGGACTTCCTGTTGGGTTTTGGATGTTGCACCAGGAGACTTTTTTGTAGGAACTGGTGTGTTACATATGTGTACCGAGTTTCGTACATGTACGTGAAACGCAGCTCGAGGCGCACTCCGTTGAAATTTTATAGGTGGCGCTATCGAGCCATTTTGGCACACCCACTTCTGAAAACCATATCAGATGTAAATTTTCGCCAGGTCTGATGCGTGTGCAAAGTTTCGTGAGTTTTCGGGCATGTTTAGGCCCTCAAAAAGACTTTTCATTTTGGAGAAGAAGAAGAAGAATAATAATAAACGGAGCAATTCCAATAGGGTCCTCGCACTGTAGTGCTCGGGCCCTAAATATAGCTGCAAGCAGCAATTACGGGGCCAAGCATTCAAATGGCAAAATGAGGAGCTAAGGATGGCAGGAACAGCAGACCAACTGCAACAATAAGGAAAAAGAAGCCATTTTAGGATGATTTTAGTCAAAACGACAGAAAAATGATGTAGAACGCCTACTGATATGATTTAATGGCTTATTAGGTTTGACCAACAGGTGGCGCTGTTATCAAATCGATGTGGTGTGTTTAGTGTGAGGTGACAGATGTACACACAAAGTTTGGTGTCATTATGTCAAAGTTTTCCAAAGATATAGCCTTAGAGTCATTTTCACATCAAGCGTTACATTTATAGAGGTGCTATACGAAAACGGTTTCATCTATCATCATGAAATCCATAACTTTTTGTCAGCACAGTCTGAAGATGATCTGACTCAATTTTGGTGAGAATCGGACGAACGGTCTAGGACTAGTTCTAAAAAGTAGGTTTTCAACATAGATCAAAATGGCGGACAGGGAGTTTGGCCAACTGTGGCATAATTGGTATCTATGTTGTCGGCGTGACCCAAGGAATATTTTGAGATCAGTTTCATTACAATACGCTAATGCTATCTACAGTTATTAGCATCTTTGTTCATTTTAAAACTTATAGTTAATGAATGCTTCATTACTCTTGACCAATAGGTGGCGCTGCTACCAAATTGATGTGGTGTCATCAGTGTGAGGTGTTAATGCAACATACCAAATTTGGTGCAAATATCTCAAAGCTTTGCAGAGATACAGCTTCCGATGCGCTTTGGCATCTTACCTGCAAATTCGTTGATGCGTTAAATGAAAACGGTTTCGAATATCGACACGAAATCCATAACTTTTTGTCAGCATGGTCTGAAGATGATCCGAGTCAAATTTGGTGAAAATCCGACCAACGGTCTAGGAGGAGTTCGAAAAAGTAGGTTTTCTACATTCATCAAAATGGCGAACAGGAAGTTAGGCCAATTTTGGCATAATTTATATCAATGTTCTCGGCCTGACCCAAGGAATATTTTGAGATCACTTTTATTACAATAAGCCATTTTTTTCAGAAGTTATTAGCATTTTTCGAAATTTCGTTATAACTTTTGACCACAAGGTGGCGTTGGCCCCAAAATTGGTATGTACATTCAGGGCATAGTGCCGAACATTTTTGTAATTATTGTCGAAACGATACGTTTATCCGTTCTCAAGATACAGCATTTTAAAGCTAAATTCAAAATGGCCGACACCCAAAATGGCTGACATGGGAAAATTGGATATGGTTCGACTCGGCATGCTCCTCCGAATCTAACAAGACCAGTTTTGAGATTTTTGGTCAAACTACTGAGAAGTTATAAGCAAAAATAGCCATTTTTCATAACTCCTGACCACTAGGTGGCACTGTGACGAAACACTGCAGGTAGCCTTAGGTCATGCTTGTTACAACACACACCAAGTTTGGTCTCAATATTCCAAAGCGTTGCGGAGATATGGCCTCACTTCCATTTTTGAACGCTTTTCGTGGAATTAATTAGTGCGTTATTCGAGAACGGTTTGTCCAATCAACTTGAATTCCATAACTTTTTGCCTGCATGGTCTGAAGATGATCTGAGCCAATTTTGGTGAAAATCAGACAAACCGTCTAGGACGAGTTCGAAAAAGTAGGTTTTACAAACAAAAAATTATAGAAAAAAAACTAAACCTTAGGATTTTTGAAATTTGGTGTTCATTCGACTCGGCATGACCCAAGGATTCAGGGAAAATTAGAATTTTGATTTTATGGCTTACGGTTCAATAGTTATTAGCAAAAAGAAAGTGAAAGTTTGGACAAGTGGTGGCGCTAGAGAGTTTGAGTTAGAGACTCCAAACTTGCTATGGTTAATGTTGAGTCGGCCCTCTATCAGTGTGCCAAATTATACAACTTTCCCGCAAGCGGTTCTATGGGCTGCCATAGACTTGCGGCGGAATAATAATAATAATAAGAATTCTAACGGTTTCAATAGGTGCCTTCGCACCTTCGGTGCTTGGCCCCTAATAAGAAGAATTCTAACGGTTTCAATAGGTGCCTTCGCACCTTCGGTGCTTGGCCCCTAATAATAATAATAATAATAATAAGAATTCTAACGGATACAATAGGTGCCTTCGCACCTTCGGTGCTTGGCCCCTAAATATAGCTGCAAGCAGCAATTACGGGGCCAAGCACTTAAAGCGGTAAATGAGGAGCTAAGGATGGCAGGAACAGCAGACCAACTGCAACAATAAGTAAAAAGAAGCCATTTTAGGATGATTTTATTCAAAACGACAGAAAAGTGATGTAGAACGCCTACTGATATGATTTAATGGCTTATTAGGTTTGACCAACAGGTGGCGCTGTTATCAAATCGATGTGGTGTGTTTAGTGTGAGATGACAAACGTTCACACAAAGTTTGGTGTCATTATGTCAAAGTTTTCCAAAGATATAGCCTTAGAGTCATTTTCACATCAAGCCTAAAATTTATAGAGGCGCTGTACGAAAACGGTTTCAACTATCAACATGAAATCCATAACTTTTTGTCAACACAGTCTGAAGATGATCTGACTCGATTTTGGTGAAAATCGGACAAACGGTCTAGGACTAGTTCGAGAAAGTAGGTTTTCAACATAATTCAAAATGGCGGTCAGGGAGTTTGGCCAACTGTTGCATAATTGGTATCTATGTTGTCGGCATGACCCAAGGAATATTTTGAGACCAGTTTCATTACAATAGGCTAATGCTATCTACAGTTATTAGCATTTTTGTTCATTTTAAAACTAATAGTTAATGAATGCTTCATTACTCTTGACCAATAGGTGGCGCTGCTACCAAATTGATGTGGTGTCATCAGTGTGAGGTGGTAATGCCACATTCCAAATTTGGTGCAAATATCTCAAAGCTTTGCAGAGATACAGCTTCCGATGCGCTTTGGCATCTTACCTGCAAATTCGTTGATGCGTTAAATGAAAACGGTTTCGAATATCGACACGAAATCCATAACTTTTTGTCAGCATGGTCTGAAGATGATCCGAGTCAAATTTGGTGAAAATCCGACTAACGGTCTCGGAGGAGTTCGAAAAAGTAGGTTTTCTACATTCATCAAAATGGCGAACAGGAATTTAGGCCAATTTTGGCATAATTGGTATCAATGTTCTCGGCCTGACCCAAGGAATATTTTGAGATCACTTTTATAACAATAAGCCATTTTTTTCAGAAGTTATTAGCATTTTTCGAAATTTCGTTATAACTTTTGACCACAAGGTGGCGCTGGCCCCAAAATTGGTATGTACATTCAGGGCATGGTGCCGAACATTTTTGTAATTATTGTCGAAACGATACGTTAATCCGTTCTCAAGATACAGCATTTTAAAGCTAAATTCAAAATGGCCGACACCCAAAATGGCTGACATGGGAAAATTGGATATGGTTCGACTCGGCATGCTCCTCCGACTCTAACAAGACCAGTTTTGAGATTTTTGGTCAAATCAATGAGAAGTTATAAGCAAAAATAACCATTTTTCATATCTCCTGACCACTAGGTGGCACTGTGACGAAACACTGCAGGGCGCCTCAGGTCATGCTTGTTATAACACACACCAAGTTTGGTCTCAATCCGACAAACCGTTGCCGAGATACGGCCTCACATCCATTTTTGTGCGCTTTTCGTAGAATTAATTAGCGCGTTATTCGAGAACGGTTTGTCCAATCAACTTGAATTCCATAACTTTTTGCCAGCATGGTCTGAAGATGATCTGAGCCAATTTTGGTGAAAATCAGACAAACCGTCTAGGACGAGTTCGAAAAAGTAGGTTTTATAAACAAAAAAATATAGAAAAAAAACTAAACCTTACGATTTTTGAAATTTGGTGTTCATTCGACTCGGCATGACCCAAGGATTCAGGGAAAATTGGAATTTTGATTTTATGGCTTACGGTTCAAAAGTTATTAGCAAAAAGAAAGTGAAAGTTTGGACAAGTGGTGGCGCTAGAGAGTTTGAGTTAGAGACTCCAAACTTGCTATGGTTAATGTTAGGACGGTCCACTATTAGTGTGCCAAATTATACAACTTTCCCGCAAGCGGTTCTATGGGCTGCCATAGACTTGCGGCGGAATAATAATAATAATAATAATAATAATAATAATAAATATAGCTGCAAGCAGCAATTACGGGGCCAAGCACTCAAAGCGGAAAATGAGGAGCTAAGGATGGCAGGAACAGCAGACCAACTGCAACAATAACGAAAAGGAAGCAATTTTAGGATGATTTTAGACAAAACGACAGAAAAATGATGTAGAACGCCTACTGATATGATTTAATGGCTTATTAGGTTTGACCAACAGGTGGCGCTGTTATCAAATCGTTGTGGTGTGTTTAGTGTGAGGTGGCAAACGTGCACACAAAGTTTGGTGTCATTATGTCAAAGTTTACCAAAGATATAGCCTTAGAGTCATTTTCACATCAAGCCTAAAATTTATAGAGGCGCTGTACGAAAACGGTTTCATCTATCAACATGAAATCCATAACTTTTTGTCATCACAGTCTGGAGATGATCTGACTCGATTTTGGTGAAAATCGGACGAACGGTCTAGGACTAGTTCGAAAAAGTAGGTTTTCAACATAGATCAAAATGGCGGACAGGAAGTTTGGCCAACTGTAGCATAATTGGTATCTTTGTTGTCGGCATGACCCAAGGAATATTTTGAGACCTGTTTCATTACAATAGGCTAATGCTATCTACAGTTATTAGCATTTATGATCATTTTAAAACTAATGGTTAATGAATGCTTCATTACTCTTGACCAATAGGTGGCGCTGCTACCAAATTTATGTGGTGTAATCAGTGTGAGGTGGTAATGCCACATACCAAATTTGGTGCAAATATCTCAAAGCTTTGCAGAGATACAGCCTCCGATGCGCTTTGGCATCTTACCTGCAAATTCGTTGATGCGTTAAATGAAAACGGTTTCGAATATCGACACGAAATCCATAACTTTTTGTCAGCATGCTCTGAAGATGATCCGAGTCAAATTTGGTGAAAATCCGACTAACGGTCTAGGAGGAGTTCGAAAAAGTAGGTTTTCTACATTCATCAAAATGGCGAACAGGAAGTTAGGCCAATTTTGGCATAATTGGTATCAATGTTCTCGGCCTGACCCAAGGAATATTTTGAGATCACTTTTATTACAATAAGCCATTTTTGTCAGAAGTTATTAGCATTTTTCGAAATTTCGTTATAACTTTTGACCACAAGGTGGCGCTGATCCCAAATTTCGTATGTACATTCAGGGCTTGGTGCCGAACATTTTTGTAATTATTGTCGAAACGATACGTTAATCCGTTCTCAAGATACAGCATTTTAAAGCTAAATTCAAAATGGCCGACACCCAAAATGGCTGACATGGGAAAATTGGATATGGTTCGACTCGGCATGCTCCTCCGAATCTAACAAGACCAGTTTTGTGATTTTTGGTCAAACCACTGAGAAGTTATAAGCAAAATTAGCCATTTTTCATATCTCCTGACCACTAGGTGTCACTATGACGAAACACTGCAGGTAGCCTCAGGTCATGCTTGTTACAACACACACCAAGTTTGGTCTCAATAAGACAAACCGTTGCGGAGATATGCCCTCACATCCGTTTTTGCGCACTTTTCGTAGAATTAATTAGCGTGTTATTCGAGAACGGTTTGTCCAATCAACTTGAATTCCATAACTTTTTGCCTGCATGGTCTGAAGATGATCTGAGCAAATTTTGGTGAAAATCAGACAAACCGTCTAGGACGAGTTCGAAAAAGTAGGTTTCATAAACAAAAAATTATAGAAAAAAAACTAAACCTTACGATTTTTGAAATGTGGTGTTCATTCGACTCGGCATGACCCAAGGATTCAGCGAAAATTGGAATTTTGATTTTATGGCTTACGGTTCAAAAGTTATTAGCAAAAAGAAAGTGAAAGTTTGGACAAGTGGTGGCGCTAGAGAGTTTGAGTTAGAGACTCCAAACTTGCTACGGTTAATGTTGGGACGGTCCACTATCAGTGTGCCAAATTATACAACTTTCCCGCAAGCGGTTCTATGGGCTGCCATAGACTTGCGGCGGAAGAATAATAATAATAATAAATATAGCTGCAAGCAGCAATTACGGGGCCAAGCACTCAAAGCGCAAAATAAGGAGCTAAGGATGGCAGGAACAGCAGACCAACTGCAACAATAAATAAAAAGCAGCCATTTTAGGATGATTTTAGTCAAAACGACAGAAAAATGATGTAGAACGCCTGCTGATATGATTTAATGGCTTATTACGTTTGACCAACAGGTGGCGCTGTTATCAGATCGATGTGGTGTGTTTAGTGTGAGGTGACAAACGTTCACACAAAGTTTGGTGTCATTATGTAAAAGTTTTCCAAAGATATAGCCTTAGAGTCATTTTCACATCAAGCCTAAAATTTATAGAGGCGCTGTACGAAAACGGTTTCAACTATCAACATGAAATCCATAACTTTTTGTCAGCACAGTCTGAAGATGATCTGACTCGATTTTGGTGAAAATTGGACAAACGGTCTAGGACTAGTTCGAAAAAGTAGGTTTTCAACATAATTCAAAATGGCGGACAGGGAGTTTGGCCAACTGTTGCATAATTGGTATCTATGTTGTCGGCATGACCCAAGGAATATTTTGAGACCAGTTTCATTAGAATAGGCTAATGCTATCTACAGTTATTAGCATTTTTGATCATTTTAAAACTAATGGTTAATGAATGCTTCATTACTCTTGACCAATAGGTGGCGCTGCTACCAAATTGATGTGGTGTCATCAGTGTGAGGTGGTAATGCAACATACCAAATTTGGTGCAAATATCTCAAAGCGCTGCAGAGATACAGCTTCTGATGTGCTTTGGCATCTTACCTGCAAGTTCGTTGATGCGTTAAATGAAAACGGTTTCGAATATCGACACGAAATCCATAACTTTTTTTCAGCATGGTCTGAAGATGATCCGAGTCAAATTTGGTAAAAATCCGACTAACGGTCTAGGAGGAGTTCGAAAAAGTAGGTTTTCCACATTCATCAAAATGGCGAACAGGAAGTTTGGCCAATTTTGGCATAATTGGTATCAATGTTCTCGGCCTGACCCAATGAATATTTTGAGATCACTTTTATTACAATAATCCATTTTTCTCAGAAGTTATTAGCATTTTTCGAAATTTCGTTATAACTTTTGACCACAAGGTGGCGCTGGCCCCAAAATTGGTATGTGCATTCAGGGCATGGTGCCGAACATTTTTGTAATTATTGTCGAAACGATTCGTTAATCCGTTCTCAAGATACAGCATTTTAAAGCTAAATTCAAAATGGCCGACACCCAAAATGGCTGACATGGGAAAATTGGATATGGGCCGACTCGGCATGCTCCTCCGAATCTAACAAGACCAGTTTTGAGATTTTTGGTCAAACCACTGAGAAGTTATAAGCAAAAATAGCCATTTTTCATATCTCCTGACCACTAGGTGGCACTGTGGCGAAACACTGCAGGTAGCCTCAGGTCATGCTTGTTATAACACACACCAAGTTTGGTCTCAATACGACAAACCGTTGCCGAGATACAGCCTCACATCCATTTTTGCGCGCTTTTCGTAGAATTAATTAGCGAGTTATTCGAGAACGGTTTGTCCAATCAACTTGAATTCCATAACTTTTTGCCTGCATGGTCTGAAGATGATCTGAGCCAATTTTGGTGAAAATCAGACAAACCGTCTAGGACGAGTTCGAAAAAGTAGGTTTTATAAACAAAAAATTATAGAAAAAAAACTAAACCTTAGGATTTTTTAAATTTGGTGTTCATTCGACTCGGCATGACCCAAGGATTCAGGGAAAATTGAAATTTTAATTTTATGGCTTACGGTTCAAAAGTTATTAGCAAAAAGAAAGTGAAAGTTTGGACAAGTGGTGGCGCTAGAGAGTTTGAATTAGAGACTCCAAACTGGCTATGGTTAATGTTGAGTCGGCCCTCTATCAGTGTGCCAAATTATACAACTTTCCCGCAAGCGGTTCTATGGGCTGCCATAGACTTGCGGCGGAATAATAATAATAATAAGAATTCTAACGGTTTCAATAGGTGCCTTCGCACCTTCGGTGCTTGGCCCCTAATAATAAGAATTCTAACGGTTTCAATAGGTGCCTTCGCACCTTCGGTGCTTGGCCCCTAATAACACTAACGGATACAATAGGTGCCATCGCACCTTTCGGTGCTTGGCCCCTAATTCTAACGAAAACAATAGGTGCCTCCGCACCTTCGGTGCTTGGCCCCTAATAAATATAGCTGAAAGCAGCAATTACGGGGCCAAGCACTTAAAGCGGAAAATGAGGCGCTAAGGATGGCAGGAACAGCAGACCAACTGCAACAATAACGAAAAGGAAGCAATTTTAAGAGGATTTTAGTGAAAATTACAGAAAAATGGTGTAGAACGCCTACTGATATGATTTAATGCTTATTACGTTTGACCAACAGGTGGCGCTGTTCTCAAATCCATGTGGTGTGTTTAGTGTGAGGTGACAAACGTGCACACAAAGTTTGGTGCCATTATGTCAAAATTTTCCAAAGATATAGCCTTAGAGTCATTTTCACATCAAGCCTTAAATTTATAGAGGCGCTATACGAAAACGGTTTCATCTATCATCATGAAATCCATAACTTTTTGTCAGGACAGTCTGAAGATGATCTGACTCGATTTTGGTGAAAATCGGACGAACGGTCTAGGACTAGTTCGAAAAAGTAGGTTTTCAACATAAATCAAAATGGCGGACAGGGAGTTTGGCCAACTGTTTCATAATTGGTATCTATGTTGTCGGCATGACCCAAGGAATATTTTGAGACCAGTTTTATTACAATAGGCTCATGCTATCTACAGTTATTAGCATTTTTGTTCATTTTAAAACTTATAGTTAATGAATGCTTCATTACTCTTGACCAATAGGTGGCGCTGCTACCAAATTGATGTGGTGTCATCAGTGTGAGGTGTTAATGCCACATACCAAATTTGGTGCAAATATCTCAAAGCTTTGCAGAGATACAGCTTCTGATTCGCTTTGGCATCTTACCTGCAAATTCGTTGATGCGTTAAATGAAAACGGTTTCGAATATCGACACGAAATCCATAACTTTTTGTCAGCATGGTCTGAAGATGATCCGAGTCAAATTTGGTGAAAATCCGACTAACGGTCTAGGAGGAGTTCGAAAAAGTAGGTTTTCTACATTCATCAAAATGGCGAACAGGAAGTTAGGCCAATTTTGGCATAATGGGTATCAATGTTCTCGGTCTGACCCAAGGAATATTTTGAGATCACTTTTATTACAATAAGCCATTTTTTTCAGAAGTTATTAGCATTTTTCGAAATTTCGTTATAACTTTTGACCACAAGGTGGCGCTGGCCCCAAAATTGGTATGTACATTCAGGGCATGGTGCCGAACATTTTTGTAATTATTGTCGAAACGATACGTTAATCCGTTCTCAAGATACAGCATTTTAAATCTAAATTCAAAATGGCCGACACACAAAATGGCTGACATGGGAAAATTGGATATGGTTCGACTCGGCATGCTCCTCCTAATCTAACGGGACGAGTTTCGAGATTTTTGGTCAAACCACTGAGAAGTTATAATCAAAAATAGCCATTTTTCATATCTTCTGACCACTAGGTGGCACTGTGACGAAACACAGCAGGTAGCCTCAGGTCATGCTTGTTATAACACACACCAAGTTTGGACTCAATACTCCAAAGCATTGCCAAGATATGGCCTCACATCCATTTTTGCGCGTTTTTCATAGAATTAATTAGCGCGTTATTCGAGAACGGTTTGTCCAATCAACTTGAATTCCATAACTTTTTGCCTGCATCGTCTGAAGATGATCTGAGCCAATTTTGGTGAAAATCAGACAAACCGTCTAGGACGAGTTCGAAAAAGTATGTTTTATAATCAAAAAATTATAGAAAAAAAACTAAACCTTAGGATTTTTGAAATGTGGTGTTCATTCGACTCGGCAAGACCCAAGGATTCAGGGAAAATTGGAATTTTGATTTTGTGGCTTACGGTTCAAAAGTTATTAGCAAAAAGAAAGTGAAAGTTTGGACAAATGGTGGCGCTAGAGAGTTTGAGTTAGAGACTCCAAACTTGCTATGGTTAATGTTGGGACGGTCCTCTATCAGTGTGCCAAATTATACAACTTTCCCGCAAGCGGTTCTATGGGCTGCCATAGACTTGCGGCGGAAGAATAATAATAATAAGAAGAATTCTAACGGTTTCAATAGGTGCCTTCGCACCTTCGGTGCTTGGCCCCTAATAATAAGAATTCTAACGGTTTCAATAGGTGCCTTCGCACCTTCGGTGCTTGGCCCCTAATAATAATAATAATAAGAATTCTAACGGATACAATAGGTGCCTTCGCACCTTCGGTGCTTGGCCCCTAATAATAAGAAGAATTCTAACGAAAACAATAGGTGCCTTCGCACCTTCGGTGCTTGGCCCCTAATAATAAGAATTCTAACGGATACAATAGGTGCCTTCGCACCTTCGGTGCTTGGCCCCTAATAAATATAGCTGCAAGCAGCAATTACGGGGCCAAGCACTCAAAGCGGAAAATGAGGAGCTAAGGATGGCAGGAACAGCAGACCAACTGCAACAATAAGTAAAAAGAAGCCATTTTAGGATGATTTAAGTCAGAACGACAGAAAAATGATACTGATATGATTTAATGGCTTATTAGGTTTGACCAACAGGTGGCGCTGTTCTCAAATCCATGTGGTGTGTTTAGTGTGAGGTGACAAACGTGCACACAAAGTTTGGTGTCGTTATGTCAAAGTTTTCCAAAGATATAGCCTCAGAGTCATTTTCACATCAAGCCAAAAATTAATAGAGGCGCTGTACGAAAACGGTTTCATCTATCGACATGAAATCCATAACTTTTTGTCAGCACAGTCTGAAGATGATCTGATTCGATTTTGGTGAAAATCGGACAAACGGTCTAGGACTAGTTCGAAAAAGTAGGTTTTCAACATAAATCAAAATGGCGGACAGGGAGTTTGGCCAACTGTGGCATAATTGGTATCTATGTTGTCAGCATGACCCAAGGAATATTTTGAGACCAGTTTCATTACAATAGGCTAATGCTATCTACAGTTATTAGCATTTTTGTTCATTTTTAAACTAATGGTTAATGAATGGTTCATTACTCTTGACCAATAGGTGGCGCTGCTACCAAATTGATGTGGTGTCATCAGTGTGAGGTGGTAATGCCACATACCAAATTTGGTGCAAATATCTGAAAGCTTTGGGGAGATACAGCTTCCGATGCGCTTTGGCATCTTACCTGCAAATTCGTTGATGCGTTAAATGAAAACGGTTTCGAATATCGACACGAAATCCATAACTTTTTGTCAGCATGGTCTGAAGATGATCCGAGTCAAATTTGGTGAAAATCCGACTAACGGTCTAGGAGGAGTTCGAAAAAGTAGGTTTTCTACATTCATCAAAATGGCGAACAGGAAGTTAGGCCAATTTTGGCATAATTGGTATCAATGTTCTCGGCCTGACCCAAGGAATATTTTGAGATCACTTTTATTACAATAAGCCATTTTTTTCAGAAGTTATTAGCATTTTTCGAAATTTCGTTATAACTTTTGACCACAAGGTGGCGCTGGCCCCAAAATTGGTATGTACATTCAGGGCATGGTGCCGAACATTTTTGTAATTATTGTCGAAACGATACGTTAATCCGTTCTCAAGATACAGCATTGTAAAACTAAATTCAAAATGGCCGACACCAAAAATGGCTGACATGGGAAAATTGGATATGGTTTGACTCGGCATGCTCCTCCGAATCTAACGGGATGAGTTTCGAGATTTTTGGCCAAATCACTAAGAAGTTATAAGCAAAAATATCCATTTTTCATATCTCCTGACCACTAGGTGGCACTGTGACGAAACACTGCAGGTAGCCTCAGGTCATGCTTGTTATAACACACACCAAGTTTGGTCTCAATACTCCAAAGCGTTGCGGAGATATGGCCTCAATTCCATTTTTGAACGCTTTTCTTAGAATTAATTAGCGCGTTATTCGAGAGCGGTTTGTCCAATCAACTTGAATTCCATAACTTTTTGCCTGCATGGTCTGAAGATGATCTGAGCCAATTTTGGTGAAAATCAGACAAACCGTCTAGGACGAGTTCGAAAAAGTAGGTTTTATAAACAAAAAATTATAGAAAAAAAACTAAACCTTAGGATTTTTGAAATTTGGTGTTCATTCGACTCGGCATCACCCAAGGATTCAGGGAAAATTGGAATTTTGATTTTATGGCTTACGGTTCAAAAGTTATTAGCAAAAAGAAAGTGAAAGTTTGGACAAGTGGTGGCGCTAGAGAGTTTGAGTTAGAGACTCCAAACTTGCTATGGTTAATGTTGAGTCGGCCCTCTATCAGTGTGCCAAATTATACAACTTTCCCGCAAGCGGTTCTATGGGCTGCCATAGACTTGCGGCGGAATAATAATAATAATAATAATAAGAATTCTAACGGTTTCAATAGGTGCCTTCGCACCTTCGGTGCTTGGCCCCTAATAATAATAATAATAAGAAGAATTCTAACGAAAACAATAGGTGCCTCCGCACCTTCGGTGCTTGGCCCCTAAATATAGCTGCAAGCAGCAATTACGGGGCCAAGCACTCAAAGCGGAAAATGAAGAGCTAAGGATGGCAGGAACAGCAGACCAACTGCAACAATAAGGAAAAGGAAGCAATTTTAAGAGGATTTTATTGAAAATTACAGAAAAATTATGTAGAACGCCTACTGATATGATTTAATGCTTATAACGTTTGACCAACAGGTGGCGCTGTTATCAAATCCATGTGGTGTGTTTAGTATGAGGTGACAAACGTACACACAAAGTTTGGTGTCTTTATGTCAAAGTTTTCCAAAGATAAAGCCTCAGAGTCATTTTCACATCAAGCCTAGAATTTATAGAGGTGCTGTACGAAAACTGTTTCAACTATCAACATGAAATCCATAACTTTTTGTCAGCACAGTCTGAAGATGATCTGACTCGATTTTGGTGAAAATCGGACAAACGGTCTAGGACTAGTTCGAAAAAATAGGTTTTCAACATAAATCAAAATGGCGGACAGGGAGTTTGGCCAACTGTGGCATAATTGGTATCTATGTTGTCGGCATGACCCAAGGAATATTTTGAGACCAGTTTCATTACAATAGGCTAATGCTATCTACAGTTATTAGCATTTTTGTTCATTTTAAAACTAATAGTTAATGAATGCTTCATTACTCTTGACCAATAGGTGGCGCTGCTACCAAATTGATGTGGTGTCATCAGTGTGAGGTGTTAATGCCACATACCAAATTTGGTGCAAATATCTCAAAGCTTTGCAGAGATACAGCTTCCGATGCGCTTTGGCATCTTACAAGCAAATTCGTTGATGCGTTAAATGAAAACGGTTTCGAATATCGACACGAAATCCATAACTTTTTGTCAGCATAGTCTGAAGATGATCCGAGTCAAATTTGGTGAAAATCCGACTAACGGTCTAGGAGGAGTTCGAAAAAGTAGGTTTTCTACAGTCAATAAAATGGCGAACAGGAAGTTAGGCCAATTTTGGCATAATGGGTATCAATGTTCTCGGCCTGTCCCAAGGAATATTTTGAGATCACTTTCATTACAATAAGCCATTTTTTTCAGAAGTTATTAGCATTTTTCGATATTTCGTTATAACTTTTGACCACAAGGTGGCGCTGGCCCCAAAATTTTTGTGTACGTTCAGGGCATGGTGCCGAACATTTTTGTAATTATTGTCGAAACGATACGTTAATCCGTTCTCAAGATACAGCATTTTAAAGCTAAATTCAAAATGGCCGACACCCAAAATGGCTGACATGGGAAAATTGGATATGGTTCGACTCGGCATGCTCCTCCGAATCTAACGAGACAAGTTTTGAGATTTTTGGCCAAATCACTGAGAAGTTATAAGCAAAAATAGCCAACTTTCATATCTCCTGACCACTAGGTGGCACTGTGACGAAACACTGCATGTAGCCTCAGGTCATGCTTGTTATAACACACAATAAGTTTGATCTCAATATTCCAAAGTGTTGCAGAGATATGGCCTCGCTTCCATTTTTGAACGCTTTTCGTAGAATTAATTAGCGCGTTATTCGAGAACGGTTTGTCCAATCAACTTGAATTCCATAACTTTTTGCCTGCATGGTCTGTAGATGATCTGACCCAATTTTGGTGAAAATCAGACAAACCGTCTAGGACGAGTTCGAAAAAGTAGGTTTTATAAACAATTAATTATAGAAAAAAAACTAATCCTTACGATTTTTGAATTTTGGAGTTCATTCGACTCGGCATGACCCAAGGATTCAGGGAAAATTGGAATTTTGATTTTGTGGCTTACGGTTCAAAAGTTATTAGCAAAAAGAAAGTGAAAGTTTGGACAAATGGTGGCGCTAGAGAGTTTGAGTTAGAGACTCCAAACTTGCTATGGTTAATGTTGGGACGGTCCTCTATCAGTGTGCCAAATTATACAACTTTCCCGCAAGCGGTTCTATGGGCTGCCATAGACTTGCGGCGGAAGAATAATAATAATAATAATAAGAAGAATTCTAACGAAAACAATAGGTGCCTTCGCACCTTCGGTGCTTGGCCCCTAATAATAAATATAGCTGCAAGCAGCAATTACGGGGCCAAGCACTCAAAGCGGAAAATGAGGAGCTAAGGATGGCAGGAACAGCAGACCAACTGCAACAATAAGGAAACGGAAGCAATTTTAAGAGGATTTTAGTGAAAATTACAGAAAAATGGTGTAGAAAGCCTACTGATATGATTTAATGCTTATTACGTTTGACCAACAGGTGGCGCTGTTCTCAAATCCATGTGGTGTGTTTAGTGTGAGGTGACAAACGTGCACACAAAGTTTGGTGTCATTATGTCAAAATTTTCCAAAGATATAGCCTTAGAGTCATTTTCACATGAAGCCTTAAATTTATAGAGGCGCTATACGAAAACGGTTTCATCTATCATCATGAAATCCATAACTTTTTGTCAGCACAGTCTGAAGATGATCTGACTCGATTTTGGTGAAAATCGGACGAACGGTCTAGGACTAGTTCGAAAAAGTAGGTTTTCAACATATATCAAAATGGCGGACAGGGAGTTTGGCCAACTGTGGCATAATTGGTATCTATGTTGTCGGCATGACCCAAGGAATATTTTGAGACCAGTTTCATTACAATAGGCTAATGCTATCTACAGTTATTAGCATTTTTGTTCATTTTAAAACTAATGGTTAATGAATGCTTCATTACTCCTGACCAATAGGTGGCGCTGCTACCAAATTTATGTGGTGTCATCAGTGTGAGGTATTAATGCCACATACCAAATTTGGTGCAAATATCTCAAAGCTTTGCAGAGATACAGCTTCCGATGCGCTTTGGCATCTTACCTGCAAATTCGTTGATGCGTTAAATGAAAACGGTTTCGAATATCGACACGAAATCCATAACTTTTTGTCAGCATGGTCTGAAGATGATCCGAGTCAAATTTGGTGAAAATCCGACTAACGGTCTCGGAGGAGTTCGAAAAAGTAGGTTTTCTACATTCATCAAAATGGCGAACAGGAAGTTAGGCCAATTTTGGCATAATTGGTATCAATGTTCTCGGCCTGACCCAAGGAATATTTTGAGATCACTTTTATAACAATAACCCATTTTTTTCAGAAGTTATTAGCATTTTTCGAAATTTCGTTATAACTTTTGACCACAAGGTGGCGCTGGCCCCAAATTTGGTATGTACATTCAGGGCATGGTGCCGAACATTTTTGTAATTATTGTCGAAACGATACGTTAATCCGTTTTCAAGATAGAGCATTTTAAAGCTAAATTCAAAATGGCCGACACCCAAAATGGCTGACATGGGAAAATTGGATATGGTTCGACTCGGCATGCTCCTCCAAATCTAACAAGACCAGTTTTGAGATTTTTGGTCAAACCACTGAGAACTTATAAGCAAAAATAGCCATTTTTCATATCTCCTGACCACTAGGTGGCACTGTGACGAAACACTGCAGGTAGCCTCAGGTTATGCTTGTTATAACACACACCAAGTTTGGTCTCAATACTCCAAAGCATTGCGGAGATATGGCCTCAATTCCATTTTTGAACGCTTTTCGTAGAATTAATTAGCGCGTTATTCGAGAGCGGTTTGTCCAATCAACTTGAATTCCATAACTTTTTGCCTGCATGGTCTGAAGATGATTTGAGCCAATTTTGGTGATAATCAGACAAACCGTCTAAGACGAGTTCGAAAAAGTAGGTTTTATAAACAAAAAATTATAGAAAAAAAACTAAACCTTAGGATTTTTGAAATTTGGTGTTAATTCAACTCGGCATGACCCAAGGATTCAGGGAAAATTGGAATTTTGATTTTATGGCTTACGGTTCAAAAGTTATTAGCAAAAAGAAAGTGAAAGTTTGGACAAGTGGTGGCGCTAGACAGTTTGAGTTAGAGACTCCAAACTTGCTATGGTTAATGTTGGGACGGTCCACTATTAGTGTGCCAAATTATACAACTTTCCCGCAAGCGGTTCTATGGGCTGCCATAGACTTGCGGCGGAATAATAATAATAATAATAAATATAGCTGCAAGCAGCAATTACGGGGCCAAGCACTCAAAGCGGAAAATGAGTAGCTAAGGATGGCAGGAACAGCAGACCAACTGCAACAATAAGTAAAAGAAAGCAATTTTAAGATGACTTTAGTCAAAACGACAGAAAAATGATGTAGAACGCTTACTGATATGATTTAATGGCTTATTACCTTTGACCAACAGGTGGCGCTGTTAATAGATTGATGTGGTGTGTTTAGTGTGAGGTGACAAACGTGCACACAAAGTTTGGTGTCATTATGTCAAAGTTTTCCAAAGATATAGCCTTAGAGTCATTTTCACATCAAGCCTAAAATTTATAGAGGCACTGTACGAAAACGGTTTCATCTATCAACATGAAATCCATAACTTTTTGTCAGCACAGTCTGAAGATGATCTGACTCGATTTTGGTGAAAATCGGACGAACGGTCTAGGACTAGTTCGAAAAAGTAGGTTTTCAACATAAATCAAAATGGCGGAAAGGGAGTTTGGCCAACTGTTGCATAATTGGTATCTATGTTGTCGGCATGACCCAAGGAATATTTTGAGACCAGTTTCATTACAATAGGCTAATGCTATCTACAGTTATTAGCATTTTTGTTCATTTTAAAACTAATGGTTAATGAATGCTTCATTACTCCTGACCAATAGGTGGCGCTGCTACCAAATTTATGTGGTGTCATCAGTGTGAGGTATTAATGCCACATACCAAATTTGGTGCAAATATCTCAAAGCTTTGCAGAGATACAGCTTCCGATGCGCTTTGGCATTTTACCTGCAAATTCGTTGATGCGTTAAATGAAAACGGTTTCGAATATCGACACGAAATCCATAACTTTTTGTCAGCATGGTCTGAAGATGATCCGAGTCAAATTTGGTGAAAATCCGACTAACGGTCTCGGAGGAGTTCGAAAAAGTAGGTTTTCTACATTCATCAAAATGGCGAACAGGAAGTTAGGCCAATTTTGGCATAATTGGTATCAATGTTCTCGGCCTGACCCAAGGAATATTTTGAGATCACTTTTATAACAATAACCCATTTTTTTCAGAAGTTATTAGCATTTTTCGAAATTTCGTTATAACTTTTGACCACAAGGTGGCGCTGGCCCCAAATTTGGTATGTACATTCAGGGCATGGTGCCGAACATTTTTGTAATTATTGTCGAAACGATACGTTAATCCGTTTTCAAGATAGAGCATTTTAAAGCTAAATTCAAAATGGCCGACACCCAAAATGGCTGACATGGGAAAATTGGATATGGTTCGACTCGGCATGCTCCTCCAAATCTAACAAGACCAGTTTTGAGATTTTTGGTCAAACCACTGAGAACTTATAAGCAAAAATAGCCATTTTTCATATCTCCTGACCACTAGGTGGCACTGTGACGAAACACTGCAGGTAGCCTCAGGTTATGCTTGTTATAACACACACCAAGTTTGGTCTCAATACTCCAAAGCATTGCGGAGATATGGCCTCAATTCCATTTTTGAACGCTTTTCGTAGAATTAATTAGCGCGTTATTCGAGAGCGGTTTGTCCAATCAACTTGAATTCCATAACTTTTTGCCTGCATGGTCTGAAGATGATTTGAGCCAATTTTGGTGATAATCAGACAAACCGTCTAAGACGAGTTCGAAAAAGTAGGTTTTATAAACAAAAAATTATAGAAAAAAAACTAAACCTTAGGATTTTTGAAATTTGGTGTTAATTCAACTCGGCATGACCCAAGGATTCAGGGAAAATTGGAATTTTGATTTTATGGCTTACGGTTCAAAAGTTATTAGCAAAAAGAAAGTGAAAGTTTGGACAAGTGGTGGCGCTAGACAGTTTGAGTTAGAGACTCCAAACTTGCTATGGTTAATGTTGGGACGGTCCACTATTAGTGTGCCAAATTATACAACTTTCCCGCAAGCGGTTCTATGGGCTGCCATAGACTTGCGGCGGAATAATAATAATAATAAATATAGCTGCAAGCAGCAATTACGGGGCCAAGCACTCAAAGCGGAAAATGAGGAGCTAAGAATGGCAGGAACAGCAGACCAACTGCAACAAGAAGTAAAAAGAAGCCATTTTAGGATGATTTTAGTCAAAACGACAGAAAAATGATGTAGGACGCCTACTGATATGATTTAATGGCTTATTAGGTTTGACCAACAGGTGGCGCTGTTATCAAATCGATGTGGTGTGTTTAGTGTGAGATGACAAACGTTCACACAAAGTTTGGTGTCATTATGTCAAAGTTTTCCAAAGATATAGCCTTAGAGTCATTTTCACATCAAGCCTAAAATTTATAGAGGTGCTGTACGAAAACGGTTTCAACTATCGACATGAAATCCATAACTTTTTGTCAGCACAGTCTGAAGATGATATGACTCGATTTTGGTGAAAATCGGACGAACGGTCTAGGACTAGTTCGAAAAAGTAGGTTTTCAACATAAATCAAAATGGCGGACAGGAAGTTTGGCCAACTGTGGCATAATTGGTATCTATGTTGTCGGCATGACCCAAGGAATATTTTAAGACCAGTTTCATTAAAATAGGCTAATGCTATCTACAGTTATTAGCATTTTTGATCATTTTAAAACTAATGGTTAATGAATGCTTCATTACTCTTGACCAATAGGTGGCGCTGCTACCAAATTTAGGTGGTGTAAT
Source organism: Garra rufa (assembly GCF_049309525.1). Lineage (NCBI taxonomy): Eukaryota > Metazoa > Chordata > Actinopteri > Cypriniformes > Cyprinidae > Garra > Garra rufa. The sequence goes on from NW_027394276.1 coordinate 10,070,413, forward strand.
CAGTGTGAGGTGGTAATGCCACATACCAAATTTGGTGCAAATATCTCAAAGCTTTGCAGAGATACAGCTTCCGATGCGCTTTGGCATCTTACTTGCAAATTCGTTGATGCGTTAAATGAAAACGGTTTCGAATATCGACACGAAATCCATAACTTTTTGTCAGCATGGTCTGAAGACGATCCGAGTCAAATTTGGTGAAAATCCGACTAACGGTCTAGGAGGAGTTCGAAAAAGTAGGTTTTCTACATTCATCAAAATGGCGAACAGGAAGTTAGGCCAATTTTGGCATAATTGGTATCAATGTTCTCGGCCTGACCCAAGGAATATTTTGAGATCACTTTTATTACAATAAGCCATTTTTTTCAGAAGTTATTAGCATTTTTCGAAATTTCGTTATAACTTTTGACCACAAGGTGGCGCTGGCCCCAAAATTGGTATGTACATTCAGGGCATGGTGCCGAACATTTTTGTAATTATTGTCGAAACGATACGTTAATCCGTTCTCAAGATACAGCATTTTAAAACTAAATTCAAAATGGCCGACACCCAAAATGGCTGACATGGGAAAATTGGATATTGTTCGACTCGGCATGCTCCTCCGAATCTAACAAGACCAGTTTTGAGATTTTTGGTCAAACCACTGAGAAGTTATAATCAAAAATAGCCATTTTTCATATCTCCTGACCACTAGGTGGCACTGTGACGAAACACTGCAGGTAGCCTCAGGTCATGCTTGTTATAACACACACCAAGTTTGGTCTCAATATTCCAAAGCGTTGCGGATATATGGCCTCACTTCCATTTTTGAACGCTTTTCGTAGAATTAATTAGCGCGTTATTCGAGAACGGTTTGTCCAATCAACTTGAATTCCATAACTTTTTGCCTGCATGGTCTGAAGATGATCTGAGCCAATTTTGGTGAAAATCAGACAAACCGTCTAGGACGAGTTCGAAAAAGTAGGTTTTATAAACAAAAAATTATAGAAAAAAAACTAATCCTTACGATTTTTGAAATTTGGTGTTCATTCGACTCGGCATGACCCAAGGATTCAGGGAAAATTGGAATTTTGATGTTGTGGCTTACGGTTCAAAAGTTATTAGCAAAAAGAAATTGAAAGTTTGGACAAGTGGTGGCGCTAGAGAGTTTGAGTTAGAGACTCCAAACTTGCTATGGTTCATGTTGGGACGGTCCTCTATCAGTGTGCCAAATTATACAACTTTCCCGCAAGCGGTTCTATGGGCTGCCATAGACTTGCGGCGGAAGAATAATAATAATAAATATAGCTGCAAGCAGCAATTACGGGGCCAAGCACTCAAAGCGGAAAATGAGGAGCTAACGATGGCAGGAACAGCAGACCAACTACAACAATAAGTAAAAAGAAGCCATTTTAGGATGATTTTAGTCAAAACGACAGAAAAATGATGTAGAACGCCTATTGATATGATTTAATGGCTTATTATGTTTGACCAACAGGTGGCGCTGTTATCAAATCGATGTGGTGTGTTTAGTGTGAGATGACAAACGTTCACACAAAGTTTGGTGTCATTATGTCAAAGTTTTGCAAAGATATAGCCTTAGAGTCATTTTCACATCAAGCCTATAATTTATAGAGGTGCTGTACGAAAACGGTTTCAACTATCAACATGAAATCCATAACTATTTGTCAGCACAGTCTGATGATGATCTGACTCGATTTTGGTGAAAATCGGACAAACGGTCTAGGACTAGTTCGAAAAAGTAGGTTTTCAACATAATTCAAAATGGCGGACAGGGAGTTTGGCCAACTGTTGCATAATTGGTATCTATGTTGTCGGCATGACCCAAGGAATATTTTGAGACCAGTTTCATTATAATAGGCTAATACTATCTACAGTTATTAGCATTTTTGTTCATTTTAAAACTAATAGTTAATGAATGCTTCATTACTCTTGACCAATAGGTGGCACTGCTACCAAATTGATGTGGTGTCATCAGTGTGAGGTGTTAATGCCACATACCAAATTTGGTGCAAATATCTCAAAGCTTTGCAGAGATACAGCTTCCGATGCGCTTTGGCATCTTACCTGCAAATTCGTTGATGCGTTAAATGAAAACGGTTTCAAATATCGACACGAAATCCATAACTTTTTGTCAGCATGGTCTGAAGATGATCCGAGTCAAATTTGGTGAAAATCCGACTAACGGTCTAGGAGGAGTTCGAAAAAGTAGGTTTTCTACATTCATCAAGATGGCGAACAGGAAGTTAGGCCAATTTTGGCATAATTGGTATCAATGTTCTCGGCCTGACCCAAGGAATATTTTGAAATCACTTTTATTACAATAAGCCTTTTTTTTCAGAAGTTATTAGCATTTTTCAAAATTTCGTTATAACTTTTGACCACAAGGTGGCGCTGGCTCCAAAATTGGTATGTACATTCAGGGCATGGTGCCGAACATTTTTGTAATTATTGTCGAAACGATACGTTAATCCGTTCTCAAGATACAGCATTTTAAAGCTAAATTCAAAATGGCCGACACCCAAAATGGCTGACATGGGAAAATTGGATATGGGTCGACTCGGCATGCTCCTCCGAATCTAACAAGACTAGTTTTGAGATTTTTGGTCAAACCACTGAGAAGTTATAAGCAAAAATAGCCATTTTTCATATCTCCTGACCACTAGGTGTCACTATGACGAAACACTGCAGGTAGCCTCAGGTCATGCTTGTTACAACAAACACCAAGTTTGGTCTCAATAAGACAAACCGTTGCGGAGATATGGCCTCACATCCGTTTTTGCGCACTTTTTGTAGAATTTATTAGCGCGTTATTCGAGAACGGTTTGTCCAATCAACTTGAATTCCATAACTTTTTGCCTGCATGGTCTGAAGATGATCTGAGCCAATTTTGGTGAAAATCAGACAAACCGTCTAGGACGAGTTCGAAAAAGTAGGTTTTACAAACAAAAAATTATAGAAAAAAAACTAAACCTTAGGATTTTTGAAATTTGGTGTTCATTCGACTCGGCATGACCCAAGGATTCAGGGAAAATTGGAATTTTGATTTTGTGGCTTACGGTTCAAAAGTTATTAGCAAAAAGAAAGTGAAAGTTTGGACAAATGGTGGCGCTAGAGAGTTTGAGTTAGAGACTCCAAACTTGCTATGGTTAATGTTGGGACGGTCCTCTATCAGTGTGCCAAATTATACAACTTTCCCGCAAGCGGTTCTATGGGCTGCCATAGACTTGCGGCGGAAGAATAATAATAATAATAAGAATTCTAACGGTTTCAATAGGTGCCTTCGCACCTTCGGTGCTTGGCCCCTAATAAGAATTCTAACGGTTTCAATAGGTGCCTTCGCACCTTCGGTGCTTGGCCCCTAAATATAGCTGCAAGCAGCAATTACGGGGCCAAGCACTCAAAGCGGAAAATGAGGAGCTAACGATGGCAGGAACAGCAGACCAACTACAACAATAAGTAAAAAGAAGCCATTTTAGGATGATTTTAGTCAAAACGACAGAAAAATGATGTAGAACGCCTATTGATATGATTTAATGGCTTATTATGTTTGACCAACAGGTGGCGCTGTTATCAAATCGATGTGGTGTGTTTAGTGTGAGATGACAAACGTTCACACAAAGTTTGGTGTCATTATGTCAAAGTTTTGCAAAGATATAGCCTTAGAGTCATTTTCACATCAAGCCTATAATTTATAGAGGTGCTGTACGAAAACGGTTTCAACTATCAACATGAAATCCATAACTATTTGTCAGCACAGTCTGATGATGATCTGACTCGATTTTGGTGAAAATCGGACAAACGGTCTAGGACTAGTTCGAAAAAGTAGGTTTTCAACATAATTCAAAATGGCGGACAGGGAGTTTGGCCAACTGTTGCATAATTGGTATCTATGTTGTCGGCATGACCCAAGGAATATTTTGAGACCAGTTTCATTATAATAGGCTAATACTATCTACAGTTATTAGCATTTTTGTTCATTTTAAAACTAATAGTTAATGAATGCTTCATTACTCTTGACCAATAGGTGGCACTGCTACCAAATTGATGTGGTGTCATCAGTGTGAGGTGTTAATGCCACATACCAAATTTGGTGCAAATATCTCAAAGCTTTGCAGAGATACAGCTTCCGATGCGCTTTGGCATCTTACCTGCAAATTCGTTGATGCGTTAAATGAAAACGGTTTCGAATATCGACACGAAATCCATAACTTTTTGTCAGCATGGTCTGAAGATGATCCGAGTCAAATTTGGTGAAAATCCGACTAACGGTCTAGGAGGAGTTCGAAAAAGTAGGTTTTCTACATTCATCAAGATGGCGAACAGGAAGTTAGGCCAATTTTGGCATAATTGGTATCAATGTTCTCGGCCTGACCCAAGGAATATTTTGAGATCACTTTTATTACAATAAGCCTTTTTTTTCAGAAGTTATTAGCATTTTTCAAAATTTCGTTATAACTTTTGACCACAAGGTGGCGCTGGCTCCAAAATTGGTATGTACATTCAGGGCATGGTGCCGAACATTTTTGTAATTATTGTCGAAACGATACGTTAATCCGTTCTCAAGATACAGCATTTTAAAGCTAAATTCAAAATGGCCGACACCCAAAATGGCTGACATGGGAAAATTGGATATGGGTCGACTCGGCATGCTCCTCCGAATCTAACAAGACTAGTTTTGAGATTTTTGGTCAAACCACTGAGAAGTTATAAGCAAAAATAGCCATTTTTCATATCTCCTGACCACTAGGTGTCACTATGACGAAACACTGCAGGTAGCCTCAGGTCATGCTTGTTACAACAAACACCAAGTTTGGTCTCAATAAGACAAACCGTTGCGGAGATATGGCCTCACATCCGTTTTTGCGCACTTTTTGTAGAATTTATTAGCGCGTTATTCGAGAACGGTTTGTCCAATCAACTTGAATTCCATAACTTTTTGCCTGCATGGTCTGAAGATGATCTGAGCCAATTTTGGTGAAAATCAGACAAACCGTCTAGGACGAGTTCGAAAAAGTAGGTTTTACAAACAAAAAATTATAGAAAAAAAACTAAACCTTAGGATTTTTGAAATTTGGTGTTCATTCGACTCGGCATGACCCAAGGATTCAGGGAAAATTGGAATTTTGATTTTGTGGCTTACGGTTCAAAAGTTATTAGCAAAAAGAAAGTGAAAGTTTGGACAAATGGTGGCGCTAGAGAGTTTGAGTTAGAGACTCCAAACTTGCTATGGTTAATGTTGGGACGGTCCTCTATCAGTGTGCCAAATTATACAACTTTCCCGCAAGCGGTTCTATGGGCTGCCATAGACTTGCGGCGGAAGAATAATAATAATAATAAGAATTCTAACGGTTTCAATAGGTGCCTTCGCACCTTCGGTGCTTGGCCCCTAAATATAGCTGCAAGCAGCAATTACGGGGCCAAGCACTCAAAGCGGAAAATGAGGAGCTAAGGATGGCAGGAACAGCAGACCAACTGCAACAATAAGTAAAAAAAAGCCATTTTAGGATGATTTTATTCAAAACGACAGAAAAAATATGTAGAACGCCTACTGATATGATTTAATGGCTTGTTAGGTTTGACCAACAGGTGGTGCTGTTATCAAATCGTTGTGGTGTGTTTAGTGTGAGATGACAAACGTTCACACAAAGTTTGGTGTCATTATGTCAAAGTTTTCCAAAGATATAGCCTTAGAGTCATTTTCACATCAAGCCTAAAATTTATAGAGGTGCTGTACGAAAACGGTTTCAACTATCAACATGAAATCCATAACTTTTTGTCAGCACAGTCTGAAGATGATCTGACTCAATTTTGGTGAGAATCGGACGAACGGTCTAGGACTAGTTCTAAAAAGTAGGTTTTCAACATAGATCAAAATGGCGGACAGGGAGTTTGGCCAACTGTGGCAAAATTGGTATCTATGTTGTCGGCATGACCCAAGGAATATTTTGAGACCAGTTTCATTACAATAGGCTAATGCTATCTACAGTTATTAGCATTTTTGTTCAATTTAAAACTAATGGTTAATGAATGCTTCATTACTCTTGACCAATAGGTGGCGCTGCTACCAAATTGATGTGGTGTCATCAGTGTTGGGTGTTAATGCCACATACCAAATTTGGTGCAAATATCTCAAAGCTTTGCAGAGATACAGCTTCCGATGCGCTTTGGCATCTTACCTGCAAATTCGTTGATGCGTTAAATGAAAACGGTTTCGAATATCGACACGAAATCCATAACTTTTTGTCAGCATGGTCTGAAGATGATCCGAGTCAAATTTGGTGAAAATCCGACTAACGGTCTAGGAGGAGTTCGAAAAAGTAGGTTTTCTACATTCATCAAAATGGCGAACAGGAAGTTAAGCCAGTTTTGGCATAATTGGTATCAATGTTCTCGGCCTGACCCAAGGAATATTTTGAGATCACTTTTATTACAATAAGCCATTTTTATCAGAAGTTATTAGCATTTTTCGAAATTTCGTTATAACTTTTGACCACAAGGTGGCGCTGGCCCCAAAATTGGTATGTACATTCAGGGCATGGTGCCGAACATTTTTGTAATTATTGTCAAAACGATACGTCAATCCGTTCTCAAGATACAGCATTTTAAAACTAAATTCAAAATGGCCGACACCCAAAATGGCTGACATGGGAAAATTGGATATGGTTCGACTCGGCATGCTCCTCCGAATCTAACAAGACCAGTTTTGAGATTTTTGGTCAAACCACTGAGAAGTTATAAGCAAAAATAGCCAGTTTTCATATCTCCTGACCACTAGGTGGCACTGTGACGAAACACTGCAGGTAGCCTCAGGTCATGCTTGTTATTACACACACCAAGTTTGGTCTCAATACTCTAAAGCGTTGCGGAGATATGGCCTCACATCCGTTTTTGCGCACTTTTCGTAGAATTAATTAGCGGGTTATTCGAGAACGGTTTGTCCAATCAACTTGAATTCCATAACTTTTTGCCTGCATGGTCTGAAGATGATCTGAGCCAATTTTGGTGAAAATCAGACAAACCGTCTAGGACGAGTTCGAAAAAGTAGGTTTTATAAACAAAAAATTATAGAAAAAAAACTAAACCTTAGTATTTTTGAAATTTGGTGTTCATTCGACTCGGCATGACCCAAGGATTCAGGGAAAATTGGAATTTTGATTTTGTGGCTTACGGTTCAAAAGTTATTAGCAAAAAGAAAGTGAAAGTTTGGACAAGTGGTGGCGCTAGAGAGTTTGAGTTAGAGACTCCAAACTTGCTATGGTTAATGTTGGGACGGTCCACTATCAGTGTGCCAAATTATACAACTTTCCCGCAAGCGGTTCTATGGGCTGCCATAGACTTGCGGCGGAATAATAATAATAATAAGAATTCTAACGGATACAATAGGTGCCTTCGCACCTTCGGTGCTTGGCCCCTAAATATAGCTGCAAGCAGCAATTACGGGGCCAAGCACTCAAAGCAGAAACTGAGGAGCTAATAATGGCAGGAACAGCAGACCAACTGCAAAAATAAGTAAAAATAAGACATTTTAGGATGATTTTAGTCAAAACGACAGAAAAATGATGTAGAACGCCTACTGATATGATTTAATTGCTTATTAGGTTTGACCAACAGGTGGCGCTGTTATCAAATCGATGTGGTTTGTTAAGTGTGAGATGACAAATGTTCACACAAAGTTTGGTGTCATTATGTAAAAGTTTTCCAAAGATTTAGCCTTAGAGTCATTTTCACATCAAGCCTAAAATTTATAGAGGCGCTGTACGAAAACGGTTTCAACTATCAACATGAAATCCATAACTTTTTGTCAGCACAGTCTGAAGATGATCTGACTCGATTTTGGTGAAAATCGGACGAACGGTCTAGGACTAGTTCGAAAAAGTAGGTTTTCAACATAATTCAAAATGGCGGACAGGGAGTTTGGCCAACTGTGGCATAATTGGTATCTATGTTGTCGGCATGACCCAAGGAATATTTTGAGACCAGTTTCATTACAATAGGCTTATGCTATCTACAGTTATTAGCATTTTTGATCATTTAAAAACTAATGGTTAGTGAATGCGTCATTACTCTTGACCAATAGGTGGCGCTGCTACCAAATTGATGTGGTGTCATCAGTGTGAGGTGGTAATGCCACATACCAAATTTGGTGCAAATATCTCAAAGCTTTGCAGAGATACAGCTTCCGATGCGCTTTGGCATCTTACCTGCAAATTCGTTGATGCGTTAAATGAAAACGGTTTCGAATATCGACACGAAATCCATAACTTTTTGTCAACATGGTCTGAAGATGATCCGAGTCAAATTTGGTGAAAATCCGACTTACGGTCTAGGAGGAGTTCGAAAAAGTAGGTTTTTTACATTCATCAAAATGGCGAACAGGAAGTTAGGCCAATTTTGGCATAATTGGTATCAATGTTCGCGGCCTGACCCAAGGAATATTTTGAGATCACTTTTATTACAATAAGCCATTTTTTTCAGAAGTTATTAGCATTTTTCGAAATTTCGTTATAACTTTTGACCACAAGGTGGCGCTGGCCCCAAAATTGGTATGTACATTCAGGGCATGGTGCCGAACATTTTTGTAATTATTGTCGAAACGATACGTTAATCCGTTCTCAAGATACAGCATTTTAAAACTAAATTCAAAATGGCCGACACCCAAAATGGCTGACATGGGAAAATTGGATATGGGTCGACTCGGCATGCTCCTCCGAATCTAACAAGACTAGTTTTGAGATTTTTGGTCAAACCACTGAGAAGTTATAAGCAAAAATAGCCATTTTTCATATCTCCTGACCACTAGGTGGCACTGTGACGAAACACTGCAGGTAGCCTCAGGTCATGCTTGTTATAACACACACCAAGTTTGGTCTCAATATTCCAAAGCGTTCCGGAGATATGGCCTCACTTCCATTTTTGAACGCTTTTCGTAGAATTAATTAGTGCGTTATTCGAGAACGGTTTGTCCAATCAACTTGAATTCCATAACTTTTTTCCTGCATGTTCTGAAGATGATCTGAGCCAATTTTGGTGTAAATCAGACAAACCGTCTAGGACGAGTTCGAAAAAGTAGGTTTTACAAACAAAAAATTATAGAAAAAAAACTAAACCTTAGGATTTTTGAAATTTGGTGTTCATTCGACTCGGCATGACCCAAGGATTCAGGGAAAATTGGAATTTTGATTTTATGGCTTACGGTTCAAAAGTTATTAGCAAAAAGAAAGTGAAAGTTTGGACAAGTGGTGGCGCTAGAGAGTTTGAATTAGAGACTCCAAACTTGCTATGGTTAATGTTGAGTCGGCCCTCTATCAATGTGCCAAATTATACAACTTTCCCGCAAGCGGTTCTATGGGCTGCCATAGACTTGCGGCGGAAGAATAATAATAATAATAAATATAGCTGCAAGCAGCAATTACGGGGCCAAGCACTCAAAGCGGAAAATGAGGAGCTAACGATGGCAGGAACAGCAGACCAACTGCAACAATAAGTAAAAAGAAGCCATTTTAGGATGATTTTAGTCAAAACGACAGAAAAGTGATGTAGAACGCCTACTGATATGATTTAATGGCTTATTAGGTTTGACCAACAGGTGGCGCTGTTATCAAATCCATGTGGTGTGTTTAGTGTGAGATGACAAACGTTCACACAAAGTTTGGTGTCATTATGTCAAAGTTTTCCAAAGATATAGCCTTAGAGTCATTTTCACATCAAGCCTGAAATTTATAGAGGCGCTGTACGAAAACGGTTTCATCTATCAACATGAAATCCATAACTTTTTGTCAGCACAGTCTGAAGATGATCTGACTCGATTTTGGTGAAAATCGGACAAACGGTCTAGGACTAGTTCGAAAAAGTAAGTTTTCAACATAAATCAAAATGGCGGACAGGGAGTTTGGCCAACTGTTGCATAATTGGTATCTATGTTGTCGGCATGACCCAAGGAATATTTTGAGACCAGCTTCATTACAATAGGCTAATGCTATCTACAGTTATTAGCATTTTTGTTCATTTAAAAACTAATGGTTAATGAATGCTTCATTACTCTTGACCAATAGGTGGCGCTGCTACCAAATTGATGTGGTGTAATCAGTGTGAGGTGGTAATGCCACATACCAAATTTGGTGCAAATATCTCAAAGCTTTGCAGAGATGCAGCTTCCGATGCGCTTTGGCATCTTACCTGCAAATTCGTTGATGCGTTAAATGAAAACGGTTTCGAATATCGACACGAAATCCATAACTTTTTGTCAGCATGGTCTGAAGATGATCCGAGTCAAATTTGGTGAAAATCTGACTAACGGTCTAGGAGGAGTTCGAAAAAGTAGGTTTTATACATTAATCAAAATGGCGAACAGGAAGTTAGGCCAATTTTGGCATAATTGGTATCAATGTTCTCGGCCTGACCCAAGGAATATTTTGAGATCACTTTTATTACAATAAGCCATTTTTTTCAAAAACATTTTTCAGAAGTTATTAGCATTTTTCGAAATTTCGTTATAACTTTTGACCACAAGGTGGCGCTGGCCCCAAAATTGGTATGTACATTCAGGGCATGGTGCCGAACATTTTTGTAATTATTGTCGAAACGATACGTTAATCCGTTCTCAAGATACAGCATTTTAAATCTAAATTCAAAATGGCCGACACCCAAAATGGCTGACATGGGAAAATTGGATATGGGTCGACTCGGCATGCTCCTCCGAATCTAACAAGACCAGTTTTGAGATTTTTGGTCAAACCACTGAGAAGTTATAAGCAAAAACAGCCATTTTTCATATCTCCTGACCACTAGGTGGCACTGTGACGAAACACTGCAGGTAGCCTCAGGTCATGCTTGTTACAACACACACCAAGTTTGGTCTCAATATTCCAAAGCGTTGCGGAGATACGGCCTCACGTCCATTTTTGAACGCTTTTCGTAGAATTAATTAGCGCGTTATTCGAGAACGGTTTGACTAATCAACTTGAATTCCATAACTTTTTGCCTGCATGGTCTTAAGATGATCTGAGCCAATTTTGGTGTAAATCAGACAAACCGTCTAGGACGAGTTCGAAAAAGTAGGTTTTATAAACAAAAAATTATAGAAAAAAAACTAAACCTTAGGATTTTTGAAATTTGGTGTTCATTCGACTCGGCATAACCCAAGGATTCAGGGAAAATTGGAATTTTGATTTTATGGCTTACGGTTCAAAAGTTATTAGCAAAAAGAAAGTGAAAGTTTGGACAAGTGGTGGCGCTAGAGAGTTTGAATTAGAGACTCCAAACTTGCTATGGTTAATGTTGAGTCGGCCCTCTATCAGTGTGCCAAATTATACAACTTTCCCGCAAGCGGTTCTATGGGCTGCCATAGACTTGCGGCGGAAGAATAATAATAATAAATATAGCTGCAAGCAGCAATTACGGGGCCAAGCACTCAAAGCGGAAAATGAGGAGCTAAGGATGGCAGGAACAGCAGACCAACTGCAACAATAAGTACAAAGAAGCCATTTTAGGATGATTTTAGTCAAAACGACAGAAAAATGATGTAGAACGACTACTGATGTGATTTAATGGCTTATTAGGTTTGACCAACAGGTGGCGCTGTTATCAAATCGATGTGGTGTGTTTAGTGTGAGATGACAAACGTTCACACAAAGTTTGGTGTCATTATGTCAAAGTTTTCTAAAGATATAGCCTTAGAGTCATTTTCACATCAAGCCTAAAATTTGTAGAGCCGCTGTACGAAAACGGTTTCAACTATCAACATGAAATCCATAAATTTTTGTCAGCACAGTCTGAAGATGATCTGACTCGATTTTGGTGAAAATCGGACAAACGGTCTAGGACTAGTTCGAAAAAGTAGGTTTTCAACATAAATCAAAATGGCGGACAGGGAGTTTGGCCAACTGTTGCATAATTGATATCTATGTTGTCAGCATGACCCAAGGAATATTTTGAGACCAGTTTCATTACAATAGGCTAATGCTATCTACAGTTATTAGCATTTTTGTTCATTTTAAAACTAATGGTTAATGAATGCTTCATTACTCTTGACCAATAGGTGGCGCTGCTACCAAATTGATGTGGTGTAATCAGTGTGAGGTGGTAATGCCACATACCAAATTTGGTGCAAATATCTCAAAGCTTTGCAGAGATACAGCCTCCGATGCGCTTTGGCATCTTACCTGCAAATTCGTTGATGCGTTAAATGAAAACGGTTTCGAATATCGACACGAAATCCATAACTTTTTGTCAGCATGGTCTGAAGATGATCCGATTCAAATTTGGTGAAAATCCGACTAACAGTCTAGGAGGAGTTCGAAAAAGTAGGTTTTCTACATTCATCAAAATGGCGAACAGGAAGTTAGGCCAATTTTGGCATAATTGGTATCAATGTTCTCGGCCAGACCCAAGGAATATTTTGAGATCACTTTTATTACATTAAGCCATTTTTTTCAGAAGTTATTAGCATTTTTAGAAATTTCGTTATAACTTTTGACCACAAGGTGGCGCTGGCCCCAAAATTGGTATGTACATTCAGGGCATGGTGCCGAACATTTTTGTAATTATGGTCGAAACGATACGTTAATCTGTTCTCAAGATACAGCATTTTAAAGCTAAATTCAAAATGGCCGACACCCAAAATGGCTGACATGGGAAAATTGGATATGGTTCGACTCGGCATGCTCCTCCGAATCTAACGGGACCAGTTTCTAGATATTTGGCCAAAGCACTAAGAAGTTATAAGCAAAAATAGCCATTTTTCATATCTCCTGACCACTAGGTGGCACTGTGACGAAACACTGCAGGTAGCCTCAGGTCATGCTTGTTACAACACACACCAAGTTTGGTCTCAATAAGACAAACCGTTGCGGAGATATGGCCTCACATCCGTTTTTGCGCACTTTTCGTAGAATTAATTAGCGCGTTATTCGAGAACGGTTTGTCCAATCAACTTGAATTCCATAACTTTTTGCCTGCATGGTCTGAAGATGATCTGAGCCAATTTTGGTGAAAATCAGACAAACCGTCTAGGACGAGTTCGAAAAAGTAGGTTTTATAAACAAAAAATTATAGAAAAAAAACTAAACCTTAGGATTTTTGAAATTTGGTGTTCATTCGACTCGGCATCACCCAAGGATTCAGGGAAAATTGGAATTTTGATTTTATGGCTTACGGTTCAAAAGTTATTAGCAAAAAGAAAGTGAAAGTTTGGACAAGTGGTGGCGCTAGAGAGTTTGAGTTAGAGACTCCAAACTTGCTATGGTTAATGTTGAGTCGGCCCTCTATCAGTGTGCCAAATTATACAACTTTCCCGCAAGCGGTTCTATGGGCTGCCATAGACTTGCGGCGGAATAATAATAATAATAAGAATTCTAACGGTTTCAATAGGTGCCTTCGCACCTTCGGTGCTTGGCCCCTAAATATAGCTGCAAGCAGCAATTACGGGGCCAAGCACTCAAAGCGGAAAATGAGGAGCTAATGATGGCAGAAATAGCAGACCAACTGCAACAATAAGTAAAAAGAAGCCATTTTAGGATGATTTTAGTCAAAACGACAGAAAAATGATGTAGAACGCCTACTGATATGATTTAATGGCTTATTAGGTTTGACCAACAGGTGGCGCTCTCATCAAATCGATGTGGTGTGTTTAGTGTGAGATGACAAACGTTCACACAAAGTTTGGTGTCATTATGTCAAAGTTTTAAAAAGATATAGCCTTAGAGTCATTTTCACATCAAGCCTAAAATTTATAGAGGCGCTGTACTAAAACGGTTTCAACTATCAACATGAAATCCATAACTTTTTGTCAGCACAGTCTGAAGATGATCTGACTCGATTTTGGTGAAAATCGGACAAACGGTCTAGGACTAGTTTGAAAAAGGAGGTTTTCAACATAATTCAAAATGGCGGACAGGGAGTTTGGCCAACTGTTGCATAATTGGTATCTATGTTGTCGGCATGACCCAAGGAATATTTTGAGACCAGTTTCATTACAATAGGCTAATGCTATCTACAGTTATTAGCATTTTTGTATATTTTAAAACTAATAGTTAATGAATGCTTCATTACTCTTGACCAATAGGTGGCGCTGCTACCAAATTGATGTGGTGTCATCAGTGTGAGGTGTTAATGCCACATACCAAATTTGGTGCAAATATCTGAAAGCTTTGCAGAGATACAGCTTCTGATGCGCTTTGGCATCTTACCTGCAAATTCGTTGATGCGTTAAATGAAAACGGTTTCGAATATCGACACGAAATCCATAACTTTTTGTCAGCATGGTCTGAAGATGATCCGAGTCAAATTTGGTGAAAATCCAACTAACGGTCTAGGAGGAGTTCGAAAAAGTAGGTTTTCTACATTCATCAAAATGGCGAACAGGAAGTTAGGCCAATTTTGGCATAATTGGTATCAATGTTCTCGGCCTGACCCAAGGAATATTTTGAGATCACTTTTTTTACAATAAGCCATTTTTTTCAGAAGTTATTAGCATTTTTCGATATTTCGTTATAACTTTTGACCACAAGGTGGCGCTGGCCCCAAAATTGGTATGTACATTCAGGGCATGGTGCCGAACATTTTTGTAATTATTGCCAAAACGATACGTTAATCCGTTCTCAAGATACAGCGTTTTAAAGCTAAATTCAAAATGGCCGACACCCAAAATGGCTGACATGGGAAAATTGGATATGGGTCGACTCGGCATGCTCCTCCGAATCTAACAAGACCAGTTTTGAGATTTTTGGTCAAACCACTGAGAAGTTATAAGCAAAAATAGCAATTTTTCATATCTCCTGACCACTAGGTGGCACTGTGACGAAACACTGCAGGTAGCCTCAGGTCATGCTTGTTATAACACACACCAAGTTTGGTCTCAATACGACAAACCTTTGCCGAGATACGGCCTCACATCCATTTTTGCGCGCTTTTCGTAGAATTAATTAGCGCGTTATTCGAGAACGTTTTGTCCAATCAACTTGAATTCCATAACTTTTTGCCTGCATGGTCTGAAGATGATCTGAGCCAATTTTGGTGAAAATCAGACAAACCGTCTAGGACGAGTTCGAAAAAGTAGGTTTTATAAACAAAAAATTATAGAAAAAAAACTAAACCTTACGATTTTTGAAATGTGGTGTTCATTCGACTCGGCATGACCCAAGGATTCAGCGAAAATTGGAATTTTGATTTTATGGCTTACGGTTCAAAAGTTATTAGCAAAAAGAAAGTGAAAGTTTGGACAAGTGGTGGCGCTAGAGAGTTTGAGTTAGAGAATCCAAACTTGCTACGGTTAATGTTGGGACGGTCCACTATCAGTGTGCCAAATTATACAACTTTCCCGCAAGCGGTTCTATGGGCTGCCATAGACTTGCGGCGGAAGAATAATAATAATAATAATAATAATAAGAATTCTAACGAAAACAATAGGTGCCTTCGCACCTTCGGTGCTTGGCCCCTAATAAATATAGCTGCAAGCAGCAATTACGGGGCCAAGCACTCAAAGCGGAAAATGAGGAGCTAAGGATGGCAGGAACAGCAGACCAACTGCAACAATAAGTAAAAAGAAGCCATTTTAGGATGATTTTAGTCAAAACGACAGAAAAGTGATGTAGAACGCCTACTGATATGATATAATGGCTTATTAGGTTTGACCAACAGGTGGCGCTGTTATCAAATCGATGTGGTGTGTTTAGTGTGAGATGACAAACGTTCACACAAAGTTTGGTGTCATTATGTCAAAGTTTTCCAAAGTTATAGCCTTAGAGTCATTTTCACATCAAGCCTAAAATTTATAGAGGCGCTGTACGAAAACGGTTTCAACTATCAACATGAAATCCATAACTTTTTGTCAGCACAGTCTGAAGATGATCTGACTCGATTTTGGTGAAAATCGGACAAACGGTCTAGGACTAGTTCGAAAAAGTAGGTTTTCAACATAAATCAAAATGGCGGACAGGGAGTTTGGCCAACTGTTGCATAATTGGTATCTATGTTGTCGGCATGACCCAAGGTATATTTTGAGACCAGTTTCATTACAATAGGCTAATGCTATCTACAGTTATTAGCATTTTTGTTCATTTTAGAACTAATAGTTAATGAATGCTTCATTACTCTTGACCAATAGGTGGCGCTGCTACCAAATTGATGTGGTGTCATCAGTGTGAGGTGTTAATGCCACATACCAAATTTGGTGCAAATATCTCAAAGCTTTGCAGAGATACAGCTTCCGATGCACTTTGGCATCTTACCTGCAAATTCGTTGATGCGTTAAATGAAAACGGTTTCGAATATCGACACGAAATCCATAACTTTTTGTCAGCATGGTCTGAAGATGATCCGAGTCAAATTTGGTGAAAATCCGACTAACGGTCTAGGAGGAGTTCGAAAAAGTAGGTTTTCTACGTTAATCAAAATGGCGAACAGGAAGTTAGGCCAATTTTGGCATAATTGGTATCAATGTTCTCGGCCTGACCCAAGGAATATTTTGAGATCACTATTATTACAATAAGCCATTTTTTTAAGAAGTTATTAGCAATTTTCGTAATTTAGTTTTAACTTTTGACCACAAGGTGGCGCTGGCCCCAAAATTTTTATGTACATTCAGGGCATGGTGCCGAACATTTTTGTAATTATTGTCAAAACGATACGTTAATCCGTTCTCAAGATACAGCATTTTAAAACTAAATTCAAAATGGCCGACACCCAAAATGGCTGACATTGGAAAATTGGATATGGGTCGACTCGGCATGCTCCTCCGAATCTAACAAGACCAGTTTTGAGATTTTTGGTCAAACCACTGAGAAGTTATAAGCAAAAATAGCCATTTTTCATAACTCCTGACCACTAGGTGGCACTGTGACGAAACACTGCAGGTAGCCTCAGGTCATGCTTGTTACAACACACACCAAGTTTGGTCTCAATATTCCAAAGCGTTGCGGAGATATGGCCTCACTTCCATTTTTGAACGCTTTTCGTAGAATTAATTAGCGCGTTATTCGAGAACGGTTTGTCCAATCAACTTGAATTCCATAACTTTTTGCCTGCATGGTCTGAAGATGATCTGAGCCAATTTTGGTGTAAATCAGACAAACCGTCTAGGACGAGTTCGAAAAGGTAGGTTTTACAAACAAATAATTTTAGAAAAAAAACGAAACCTTACGATTTTTGAAATTTGGTGTTCATTCGACTCGGCATGACCCAAGGATTCAGGGAAAATTGGAAATTTGATTTTGGGGCTTATGGTTCAAAAGTTATTAGCAAAAAGAAAGTGAAAGTTTGGACAAGTGGTGGCGCTAGAGAGTTTGAGTTAGAGACTCCAAACTTCCTATGGTTAATGTTGGGACAGTCCTCTATCAGTGTGCCAAATTATACAACTTTCCCGCAAGCGGTTCTATGGGCTGCCATAGACTTGCGGCGGAAGAATAATAATAATAAATATAGCTGCAAGCAGCAATTACGGGGCCAAGCACTCAAAGCGGAAAATGAGGAGCTAAGGATGGCAGGAACAGCAGACTAACTGCAACAATAAGTAAAAAGAAGCCATTTTAGGATGATTTTAGTCAAAACGACAGAAAAATGATGTACAACGCCTACTGATATGATTTAATGGCTTTTTAAGGTTTGACCAACAGGTGGCGCTGTTAGCAAATCGATGTGGTGTGTTTAGAGTGAAGTGACAAACGTGCACACAAAGTTTGGTGTCATTATGTCAAAGTTTTCCAAAGATATAGCCTTAGAGTCATTTTCACATCAAGCCTAAAATTTATAGAGGCGCTGTACGAAAACGATTTCATCTATCAGCATGAAATCCATAACTTTTTGTCAGCACAGTCTGAAGATGATATGACTCGATTTTGGTGAAAATCGGACGAACGGTCTAGGACTAGTTTGAAAAAGTAGGTTTTCAACATAAATCAAAATGGCGGATAGGGAGTTTGGTCAACTGTGGCATAATTGGTATCTATGTTGTCAGCATGACCCAAGGAATATTTTGAGACCAGTTTCATTACAATAGGCTAATGCTATCTACAGTTATTAGCATTTTTGTTCATTTTAAAACTAATGGTTAATGAATGGTTCATTACTCTTGACCAATAGGTGGCGCTGCTACCAACTTGATGTGGTGTCATCAGTGTGAGGTGGTAATGCCACATACCAAATTTGGTGCAAATATCTCAAAGCTTTGCAGAGATACAGCTTCCGATGCGCTTTGGCATCTTACCTGCAAATTCGTTGATGCGTTAAATGAAAACGGTTTCGAATATCGACACGAAATCCATAACTTTTTGTCAGCATGGTCTGAAGATGATCCGAGTCAAATTTGGTGAAAATCCGACTAACGGTCTAGGAGGAGTTCGAAAAAGTAGGTTTTCTACATTCATCAAAATGGCGAACAGGAAGTTTGGCCAATTTTGGCATAATTGGTATCAATGTTCTCGGCCTGACCCAAGGAATATTTTGAGATCACTTTTATAACAATAAGCCATTTTTTTCAGAAGTTATTAGCATTTTTCGAAATTTCGTTATTACTTTTGACCATAAGGTGGCGCTGGTCCCAAAATTGGTATGTACATTCAGGGCTTGGTGCCGAACATTTTTGTAATTATTGTCAAAACGATACGTTAATCCGTTCTCAAGATACAGCATTTTAAAGCTAAATTCAAAATGGCCGACACCCAAAATGGCTGACATGGGAAAATTGGATATGGTTCGACTCGGCATGCTCCTCCGAATCTAACAAGACCAGTTTTGAGATTTTTGGTCAAACCACTGAGAAGTTATAAGCAAAAATAGCCATTTTTCATATCTCCTGACCACTAGGTGTCACTATGACGAAACACTGCAGGTAGCCTCAGGTCATGCTTGTTACAACACACACCAAGTTTGGTCTCAATACGACAAACCGTTGCCGAGATATGGCCTCACATCCGTTTTTGCGCACTTTTTGTAGAATTAATTAGCGCGTTATTCGAGAACGGTTTGTCCAATCAACTTGAATTCCATAACCTTTTGCCTGCATGGTCTGAAGATGATCTGAGCCAATTTTGGTGAAAATCAGACAAACCGTCTAGGACGAGTTCGAAAAAGTAGGTTTTATAAACAAAAAATTATAGAAAAAAAACTAATCCTTACGATTTTTGAAATTTGGTGTTCATTCGACTCGGCATGACCCAAGGATTCAGGGAAAATTGGAATTTTGATTTTGTGGCTTACGGTTCAAAAGTTATTAGCAAAAAGAAATTGAAAGTTTGGACAAGTGGTGGCGCTAGAGAGTTTGAGTTAGAGACTCCAAACTTGCTATGGTTAATGGTGGCAGGGTCCTCTATCAGTGTGCCAAATTATACAACTTTCCCACAAACGGTTCTATGGGCTGCCATAGACTTGCGGCGGAATAATAATAATAATAATAATAATAATAATAAATATAGCTGCAAGCAGCAATTACGGGGCCAAGCAATCAAAGCGGAAATGAGGAGCTAAGGATGGCAGGAACAGCAGACCAACTGCAACAATAACGAAAAGGAAGCAATTTTGAGAGGATTTTAGTGAAAATTACAGAAAAATGGTGTAGAAATCCTACTGATATGATTTAATGCTTATTACGTTTGACCAACAGCGGGCGCTGTTCTCAAATCCATGTGGTGTGTTTAGTGTGAGGTGACAAACGTGCACACAAAGTTTGGTGTCATTATGTCAAAGTTTTCCAAAGATATAGCCTTAGAGTCATTTTCACATCAAGCCTTAAATTTGTAGAGGCGCTATCCGAAAACGGTTTCATCTATCAACATGAAATCCATAACCTTTTGTCAGCACAGTCTGAAGATGATCTGACTCGATTTTGGTGAAAATCGGACGAACGGTCTAGGACTAGTTCGAAAAAGTAGGTTTTCAACATAGATCAAAATGGCGGACAGGGAGTTTGGCCAACTGTTGCATAATTGGTATCTATGTTGTCGGCATGACCCAAGGAATATTTTGAGACCAGTTTCATTACAATAGGCTAATGCTATCTACAGTTATTAGCATTTTTGTTCATTTTAAAACTAATGGTTAATGAATGCTTCATTACTCTTGACCAATAGGTGGCGCTGCTACCAAATTTATGTGGTGTAATCAGTGTGAGGTGGTAATGCCACATACCAAATTTGGTGCAAATATCTCAAAGCTTTGCAGAGATACAGCTTCCGATGCGCTTTGGCATCTTACCTGCAAATTCGTTGATGCGTTAAATGAAAACGGTTTCGAATATCGACACGAAATCCATAACTTTTTGTCAGCATGGTCTGAAGATGATCCGAGTCAAATTTGGTGAAAATCCGACTAACGGTCTAGGAGGAGTTCGAAAAAGTAGGTTTTCTACATTCATCAAAATGGCGAACAGGAAGTTAGGCCAATTTTGGCATAATTGGTATCAATGTTCTCTGCCTAACCCAAGGAATATTTTGAGATCACTTTTATTACAATAAGCCATTTTTTTCAGAAGTTATTAGCATTTTTCGAAATTTCGTTATAACTTTTGACCACAAGGTGGCGCTGGCCCCAAAATTTTTATGTACATTCAGGGCATGGTGCCGAACATTTTTGCAATTATTGTCGAAACGATACGTTAATCCGTTCTCAAGATACAGCATTTTAAAGCTAAATTCAAAATGGCCGACACCCAAAATGGCTGACATGGGAAAATTGGATATGGTTCGACTCGTCATGCTCCTCCGAATCTAACAAGACCAGTTTTGAGATTTTTGGTCAAACCACTGAGAAGTTATAAGCAAAAATAGCCATTTTTCATATCTCCTGACCACTAGGTGGCACTGTGACGAAACACTGCAGGTAGCCTCAGGTCATGCTTGTTATAACACTCACCAAGTTTGGTCTCAATATTCCAAAGCGTTGCGGATATATGGCCTCACTTCCATTTTTGAACGCTTTTCGTAGAATTAATTAGCGCGTTATTCGAGAACGGTTTGTCCAATCAACTTGAATTCCATAACTTTTTGCCTGCATGGTCTGAAGATGATCTGAGCCAATTTTGGTGAAAATCAGACAAACCGTCTAGGACGAGTTCGAAAAAGTAGGTTTTATAAACAAAAAATTATAGAAAAAAAACTAATCCTTACGATTTTTGAAAATTGGTGTTCATTCGACTCGGCATGACCCAATGATTCAGGGAAAATTGGAATTTTGATTTTATGGCTTACGGTTCAAAAGTTATTAGCAAAAAGAAAGTGAAAGTTTGGACAAGTGGTGGCGCTAGAGAGTTTGAGTTAGAGACTCCAAACTTGCTATGGTTAATGTTGGGACGGTCAACTATCAGTGTGCCAAATTATACAACTTTCCCGCAACCGGTTCTATGGGCTGCCATAGACTTGCGGCGGAAGAATAATAATAATAATAAGAATTCTAACGGTTTCAATAGGTGCCTTCGCACCTTCGGTGCTTGGCCCCTAAATATAGCTGCAAGCAGCAATTACGGGGCCAAGCACTTAAAGCGGTAAATGAGGAGCTAAGGATGGCAGGAACAGCAGACCAACTGCAACAATAAGTAAAAAGAAGCCATTTTAGGATGATTTTATTCAAAACGACAGAAAAGTGATGTAGAACGCCTACTGATATGATTTAATGGCTTATTAGGTTTGACCAACAGGTGGCGCTGTTATCAAATCGATGTGGTGTGTTTAGTGTGAGATGACAAACGTTCACACAAAGTTTGGTGTCATTATGTCAAAGTTTTCCAAAGATATAGCCTTAGAGTCATTTTCACATCAAGCCTAAAATTTATAGAGGCGCTGTACGAAAACGGTTTCAACTATCAACATGAAATCCATAACTTTTTGTCAACACAGTCTGAAGATGATCTGACTCGATTTTGGTGAAAATCGGACAAACGGTCTAGGACTAGTTCGAAAAAGTAGGTTTTCAACATAATTCAAAATGGCGGTCAGGGAGTTTGGCCAACTGTTGCATAATTGGTATCTATGTTGTCGGCATGACCCAAGGAATATTTTGAGACCAGTTTCATTACAATAGGCTAATGCTATCTACAGTTATTAGCATTTTTGTTCATTTTAAAACTAATAGTTAATGAATGCTTCATTACTCTTGACCAATAGGTGGCGCTGCTACCAAATTGATGTGGTGTCATCAGTGTGAGGTGGTAATGCCACATACCAAATTTGGTGCAAATATCTCAAAGCTTTGCAGAGATACAGCTTCCGATGCGCTTTGGCATCTTACCTGCAAATTCGTTGATGCGTTAAATGAAAACGGTTTCGAATATCGACACGAAATCCATAACTTTTTGTCAGCATGGTCTGAAGATGATCCGAGTCAAATTTGGTGAAAATCCGACTAACGGTCTAGGAGGAGTTCGAAAAAGTAGGTTTTCTACGTTAATCAAAATGGCGAACAGGAAGTTAGGCCAATTTTGGCATAATGGGTATCAATGTTCTCGGTCTGACCCAAGGAATATTTTGAGATCACTTTTATTACAATAAGCCATTTTATTACAATAAGCCATTTTATTACAATAAGCCATCCTCCGAATCTAACAAGACCAGTTTTGAGATTTTTGGTCAAACCACTGAGAAGTTATAAGCAAAAATAGCCATTTTTCATAACTCCTGACCACTAGGTGTCACTGTGACGAAACACTGCAGGTAGCCTCAGGTCATGCTTGTTACAACACACACCAAGTTTGGTCTCAATATTCCAAAGCGTTGCGGAGATATGGCCTCACTTCCATTTTTGAACGCTTTTCGTAGAATTAATTAGCGCGTTATTCGAGAACGGTTTGTCCAATCAACTTGAATTCCATAACTTTTTGCCTGCATGGTCTGAAGATGATCTGACTCAATTTTGGTGAAAATCAGACAAACCGTCTAGGACGAGTTCGAAAAAGTAGGTTTTATAAACAAAAAATTATAGAAAAAAAACTAAACCTTAGGATTTTTTAAATTTGGTGTTCATTCGACTCGGCAAGACCCAAGGATTCAGGGAAAATTGGAATTTAGATTTTATGGCTTACGGTTCAAAAGTTATTAGCAAAAAGAAATTGAAAGTTTGGACAAGTGGTGGCGCTAGAGAGTTTAAATTAGAGACTCCAAACTTGCTATGGTTAATTTTGAGTCGGCCCTTTATCAGTGTGCCAAATTATACAACTTTCCCGCAAGCGGTTCTATGGGCTGCCATAGACTTGCGGCGGAAGAATAATAATAATAATAATAATAAGAAGAATTCTAACGGATACAATAGGTGCCTTCGCACCTTCGGTGCTTGGCCCCTAAATATAGCTGCAAGCAGCAATTACGGGGCCAAGCACTCAAAGCGGAAAATGAGGAGCTAAGGATGGCAGGAACAGCAGACCAACTGCAACAATAAGTAAAAAGAAGCCATTTTAGGATGATTTTAGTCAAAACGACAGAAAAATGATGTAGAACGCCTACTGATATGATTTAATGGCTTATTAGGTTTGACCAACAGGTGGCGCTGTTATCAAATCGATGTGGTGTGTTTAGTGTGAGATGACAAACGTTCACACAAAGTTTGGTGTCATTATGTCAAAGTTTTCCAAAGATATAGCCTTAGAGTCATTTTCACATCAAGCCTAAAATTTATAGAGGTGCTGTACGAAAACGGTTTCAACTATCAACATGAAATCCATAAGTTTTTGTCAACACAGTCTGAAGATGATCTGACTCGATTTTGGTGAAAATCGGACAAACTGTCTAGGACTAGTTCGAAAAAGTAGGTTTTCAACATAAATCAAAATGGCGGACAGGGAGTTTGGCCAACTGTGGCATAATTGGTATCTATGTTGTCGGCATGACCCAAGGAATATTTTGAGACCAGTTTCATTACAATAGGCTAATGCTATCTACAGTTATTAGCATTTTTGATCATTTTAAAACTAATGGTTAATGAATGGTTCATTACTCTTGACCAATAGGTGGCGCTGCTACCAAATTGATGTGGTGTAATCAGTGTGAGGTGGTAATGCCACATACCAAATTTGGTGCAAATATCTCAAAGCTTTGCAGAGATACAGCTTCCGATGCGCTTTGGCACCTTTCCTGCAAATTCGTTGATGCGTTAAATGAAAACGATTTCGAATATCGACACGAAATCCATAACTTTTTGTCAGCATGGTCTGAAGATGATCCGAGTCAAATTAGGTGAAAATCCGACTAACAGTCTAGGAGGAGTTCGAAAAAGTAGGTTTTCTACATTAATCAAAATGGTGAACAGGAAGTTAGGCCAATTTTGGGATAATTGGTATCAATGTTCTCGGCCTGACCCAAGGAATATTTTGAGATCTCTTTTATTATAATAAGTCATTTTTTTTCAGAAGTTATTAGCATTTTTCGAAATTTCATTATAACTTTTGACCACAAGGTGGCGCTTGCCCCAAAATTTGTATGTACAATCAGGGCATGGTGCCGAACATTTTTGTAATTATTGTCGAAACGATACGTTAATCCGTTCTCAAGATACAGCATTTTAAAGCTAAATTCAAAATGGCCGACACCCAAAATGGCTGACATGGGAAAATTGGATATGGTTCGACTCGGCATGCTCTTCCGAATCTAACGGGACGAGTTTTGAGATTTTTGGCCAAAGTACTAAGAAGTTATTAGCAAAAATAGGCAACTTTCATATCTCCTGACCACTAGGTGGCACTGTGACGAAACACTGCAGGTAGCCTCAAGTCATGCTTGTTATAACACACACCAAGTTTGGTCTCAATATTCCAAAGCGTTGCAGAGATATGGCCTCACATCCATTTTTGCGTGCTTTTCGTGGAATTCGTTTGCGCGTTATTCGAAAACAAATTGCTCAATCAACTTGAATTCCATAACTTTTTGCCAGCATGGTCTGAAGATGATCTGAGCCAATTTTGGTGAAAATCAGACAAACCGTCTAGGACGAGTTCGAAAAAGTAGGTTTTACAAACAATAAATTATAGAAAAAAAACTAAACCTTACGATTTTTGAAATTTGGTGTTCATTCGACTCGGCATGACCCAAGGATTCTGAGAAAAAATACTTTAGATTTTATGGCTTATGGTTCAAACGTTATCAGCAAAAAGAAAGTGAAACTTGGGAGAAGTGGTGGCGCTAGAGAGTTTGAGTTAGAGATTCCAAATTGGCTATGGTGACATTTCAGACTGTCCTCTATCAGTATGCAAATTTATACAACTTTCCCGCCATCGGTTCTATGGGTTGCCATAGACTTGCGGCGGAAGAAGAATAATAATAATAATAAGAATTCTAACGGATACAATAGGTGCCTACGCACCTTCGGTGCTTGGCCCCTAAATATAGCTGCAAGCAGCAATTACGGGGCCAAGCACTCAAAGCGGAAACTGAGGAGCTAAGGATGGCAGGAACAGCAGACCAACTGCAACAATAAGTAAAAAGAAGCCATTTTAGGATGATTTAGTCAAAACGACAGAAAAGTGATGTAGAACGCCTACTGATATGATTTAATGGCTTATTAGGTTTGACCAACAGGTGGCGCTGTTATCAAATCGATGTGGTGTGTTTAGTGTGAGATGACATACGTTCACACAAAGTTTGGTGTCATTATGTCAAAGTTTTCCAAAGATATAGCCTTAGAGTCATTTTCACATCAAGCCTAAAATTTATAGAGGCGCTGTACGAAAACGGTTTCAACTATCAACATGAAATCCATAACTTTTTGTCAGCACAGTCTGATGATGATCTGACTCGATTTTGGTGACAATCGGACAAACGGTCTAGGACTAGTTCGAAAAAGTAGGTTTTCAACATAAATCAAAATGGCGGACAGGGAGTTTGGCCAACTGTTGCATAATTGGTATCTATGTTGTCGGCATGACCCAAGGAATATTTTGAGACCAGTTTCATTACAATAGGCTAATGCTATCTACAGTTATTAGCATTTTTGTTCATTTTAAAACTAATGGTTAATGAATGCTTCATTACACTTGACCAATAGGTGGCGCTGCTACCAAATTGATGTGGTGTCATCAGTGTGAGGTGATAATGTCACATACCAAATTTGGTGCAAATATCTCAAAGCTTTGCAGAGATACAGCTTCTGATGCGCTTTGGCATCTTACCTGCAAATTCATTGATGCGTTAAATGAAAACGGTTTTGAATATCGACACGAAATCCATAACTTTTCGTCAGCATGGTCTGAAGATGATCCGAGTCAAATTTGGTGAAA
Organism: Garra rufa; assembly: GCF_049309525.1. Lineage (NCBI taxonomy): Eukaryota > Metazoa > Chordata > Actinopteri > Cypriniformes > Cyprinidae > Garra > Garra rufa. Next base: position 10,096,598 of record NW_027394276.1, read on the forward strand.
ATCCGACTAACGGTCTAGGAGGAGTTCGAAAAAGTAGGTTTTCCACATTCATTAAAGTGGCGAACAGGAAGTTAGGCCAATTTTGGCATAATTGGTGTCAATGTTCTCGGCCTGACCCAAGGAATATTTTGAGATCACTTTTATTACAATAAGCCATATTTTTCAGAAGTTATTAGCATTTTTTGAAATGTCATTATAACGTTTGACCACAGGGTGGCGCTGGCCCCAAAATTGGTATGTACATTCTGGGCGTGGTGCCGAACATTTTTGTAATTATTGTCGAAACGATACGTTAATCCGTTCTCAAGATACAGCGTTTTAAAGCTAAATTCAAAATGGCCGACACCCAAAATGGCTGACATGGGAAAATTGGATATGGGTCGACTCGGCATGCTCCTCCGAATCTAACAAGACCAGTTTTGAGATTTTTGGTCAAACCACTGAGAAGTTATAAGCAAAAATAGCCATTTTTCATATCTCCTGACCACTAGGTGGCACTGTGACGAAACACTGCAGGTAGCCTCAGGTCATGCTTGTTATAACACACACCAAGTTTGGTCTCAATATTCCAAAGCGTTCCGGAGATATTGCCTCACTTCCATTTTTGAACGCTTTTCGTAGAATTAATTAGCGCGTTATTCGAGAACGGTTTGTCCAATCAACTTGAATTCCATATCTTTTTGCCTGCATGGTCTGAAGATGATCTGAGCCAATTTTGGTGAAAATCAGACAAACCGTCTAGGACGAGTTCGAAAAAGTAGGTTTTATAAACAAAAAATTATAGAAAAAAAACTAAACCTTAGGATTTTGGAAATGTGGTGTTCATTCGACTCGACATGACCCCAGGATTCAGAGAAAATTGGAATTTTGATTTTATGGCTTACGGTTCAAAAGTTATTATCAAAAAGAAAGTGAAAGTTTGGACAAGTGGTGGCGCTAGAGAGTTTGAGATAGAGACTCCAAACTTGCTATAGTTAATGTTGAGACTGCCCACTATCAGTGCGCCAAATTATACAACTTTCCCGCAAGCGGTTCTATGGGCTGCCATAGACTTGCGGCGGAAGAGGAAGAATAATAAATATAGCTGCAAGCAGCAATTACGGGGCCAAGCACTCAAAGCGGAAAATGAGGAGCTAAGGATGGCAGGAACAGCAGACCAACTGCAACAAAAAGTAAAAAGAAGCCATTTTAGGATGATTTTAGTCAAAACGACAGAAAAATGATACTGTTATGATTTAATGTCTTATTAGGTTTGACCAACAGGTGGCGCTGTTATCAAATCGATGTGGTGTGTTTAGTGTGAGATGACAAATGTTCACACAAAGTTTGGTGTCATTATGTCAAAGTTTTCCAAAGATATAGCCTTAGAGTCATTTTCACATCAAGCCTAAAATTTATAGAGGTGCTGTACGAAAACGGTTTCACCTATCAACATGAAATCCATAACTTTTTGTCAGCACAGTCTGAAGATGATCTGACTCGATTTTGGTGAAAATCGGACAAACGGTCTAGGACTAGTTCGAAAAAGTAGGTTTTCAACATAAATCAAAATGGCGGACAGGGAGTTTGTCCAACTGTTGCATAATTGGTATCTATGTTGTCGGCATGACCCAAGGAATATTTTGAGACCAGTTTCATTACAATAAGCTAATGCTATCTACAGTTATTAGCATTTTTGTTCATTTTAAAACTAATAGTTAATGAATGCTTCATTACTCTTGACCAATAGGTGGCGCTGCTACCAAATTGATGTGGTGTCATCAGTGTGAGGTGATAATGCCACATACCAAATTTGGTGCAAATATCTCAAAGATTTGCAGAGATACAGCTTCCGATGCGCTTTGGCATCTTACCTGCAAATTCGTTGATGCGTTAAATGAAAACGGTTTCGAATATCGACACGAAATCCATAACTTTTTGTCAGCATGTTCTGAAGATGATCCGAGTCAAATTTGGTGAAAATCCGACTAACGGTCTAGGAGGAGTTCGAAAAAGTAGGTTTTCTACATTCATCAAAATGGCGAACAGGAAGTTAGGCCAATTTTGGCATAATGGGTATCAATGTTCTCGGTCTGATCCAAGGAATATTTTGAGATCAATTTTATTACAATAAGCCTTTTTTTTTCAGAAGTTATTAGCATTTTTAGAAATTTCGTTATAACTTTTGACCACAAGGTGGCGCTGGCCCCAAAATTGGTATGTACATTCAGGGCATGGTGTCGAACATTTTTGTAATTATTGTCGAAACGATACGTTAATCCGTTCTCAAGATACAGCATTTTAAAGCTAAATTCAAAATGGCCGACACCCAAAATGGCTGACATGGGAAAATTTGATATGGGTCGACTCGGCATGCTCCTCCGAATCTAACGGGATGAGTTTCGAGATTTTTTGGCAAAGCACTGAGAAGTTATAAGCAAAATTAGCCATTTTTCATATCTCCTGACCACTAGGTGGCACTGTGACGAAACACTGCAGGTAGCCTCAGGTCATGCTTGTTATAACACCCACCAAGTTTGGTCTCAATATTCTAAAGCGTTGCGGATATATGGCCTCACTTCCATTTTTGAACGCTTTTCGTAGAATTAATTAGCGCGTTATTCGAGAACGGTTTGTCCAATCAACTTGAATTCCATAACTTTTTGCCTGCATGGTCTGAAGATGATCTGAGCCAATTTTGGTGAAAATCAGACAAACCGTCTAGGACGAGTTCGAAAAAGTAGGTTTTATAAACAAAAAATTATAGAAAAAAAACTAATCCTTACGATTTTTGAAATTTGATGTTCATTCGACTCGGCATGACCCAAGGATTCAGGTAAAATTGGAATTTTGATTTTATGGCTTACGGTTCAAAAGTTATTAGCAAAAAGATAGTGAAAGTTTGGACAAGTGGTGGCGCTAGAGAGTTTGAGTTAGAGACTCCAAACTTGTTATGGTTAATGTTGGGCCGGTCAACTATCAGTGTGCCAAATTATACAACTTTCCCGCAAGCGGTTCTATGGGCTGCCATAGACTTGCGGCGGAAGAATAATAATAATAAGAAGAATTCTAACGGTTTCAATAGGTGCCTTCGCACCTTCGGTGCTTGGCCCCTAAATATAGCTGCAAGCAGCAATTACGGGGCCAAGCAATCAAAGAGGAAAATGAGGAGCTAAGGATGGTAGGAACAGCAGACCAACTGCAACAATAAGGAAAAGGAAGCAATATTAAGAGGATTTTAGTGAAAATTACAGAAAAATGATGTAGAACGCCTACTGATATGATTTAATGGCTTATTAGGCTTGACCAACAGGTGGCGCTGTTATCAGATCGATGTGGTGTGTTTAGTGTGAGCTGACAAACGTTCACACAAAGTTTGGTGTCATTATGTCAAAGTTTTCCAAAGATATAGCCTTAGAGTCATTTTCACATCAAGCCTAAAATTTATAGAGGTGCTGTACGAAAACGGTTTCAACTATCAACATGAAATCCATAACCTTTTGTCAGCACAGCCTGAAGATGATCTGACTCGATTTTGGTGAAAATTGGACGAACGGTCTAGGACTAGTTCGAAAAAGTAGGTTTTCAACATAAATCAAAATGGCGGACAGGGAGTTTGGCCAACTGTTGCATAATTGGTATCTATGTTGTCGGTATGACCCAAGGAATATTTTGAGACCAGTTTCATTACAATAGGCTAATGCTATCTACAGTTATTAGCATTTATGTATATTTTAAAACTAATGGTTAATGAATGCTTCATTACTCTTGACCAATAGGTGGCGCTGCTACCAAATTGATGTGGTGTCATCAGTGTAAGGTGTTAATGCCACATACCAAATTTGGTGCAAATATCTCAAAGCTTTGCAGAGATACAGCTTCCGATGCGCTTTGGCATCTTACCTGCAAATTCGTTGATGCGTTAAATGAAAACGATTTCGAATATCGACACGAAATCCATAAATTTTTCTCAGCATGGTCTGAAGATGATCCGAGTCAAATTTGGTGAAAATCCGACTAACGGTCTAGGAGGAGTTCGAAAAAGTAGGTTTTCTACATTCATCAAAATGGCGAACAGGAAGTTAGGCCAATTTTGACATAATTGGTATCAATGTTCTCGGCCTGACCCAAGGAATATTTTGAGATCACTTTTATTACAATAAGCCATTTTTTTCAGAAGTTATTAGCATTTTTCGAAATTTCGTTATAACTTTTGACCACAAGGTGGCGCTGGCCCCAAAATGTTTTTGTACATTCAGGGCTTGGTGCCGAACATTTTTGTAATTATTGTCAAAACGATACGTTAATCCGTTCTCAAGATACAGCATTTTAAAGCTAAATTCAAAATGGCCGACACCCAAAATGGCTGACATGGGAAAATTGGATATGGTTCGACTCGGAATGCTCCTCCGAATCTAACAAGACCAGTTTTGAGATTTTTGGTCAAACCACTGAGAAGTTATAAGCAAAAATAGCCATTTTTCATATCTCCTGACCACTAGGTGTCACTATGACGAAACACTGCAGGTAGCCTCAGGTCATGCTTGTTACAACACCCACCAAGTTTGGTCTCAATAAGACAAACCGTTGCGGAGATATGGCCTCACATCCGTTTTTGCGCACTTTTCGTAGAATTAATTAGCGTGTTATTCGAGAACGGTTTGTCCAATCAACTTGAATTCCATAACTTTTTTCCTGCATGGTCTGAAGATGATCTGAGCCAATTTTGGTGAAAATCAGACAAACCGTCTAGGACGAGTTCGAAAAAGTAGGTTTTATAAACAAAAAATTATAGAAAAAAAACTAAACCTTACGATTTTTGAAATGTGGTGTTCATTCGACTCGGCATGACCCAAGGATTCAGGGAAAATTGGAATTTTGATTTTATGGCTTACGGTTCAAAAGTTATTAGCAAAAAGAAAGTGAAAGTTTGGACAAGTGGTGGCGCTAGAGAGTTTGAGTTAGAGACTCCAAACTTGCTATGGTTAATGTTGGGACGGTCCACTATCAGTGTGCCAAATTATACAACTTTCCCGCAAGCGGTTCTATGGGCTGCCATAGACTTGCGGCGGAAGAATAATAATAATAAATATAGCTGCAAGCAGCAATTACGGGGCCAAGCAGTCAAAGCGGAAAATGAGGAGCTAAAGATGGCAGGAACAGCAGACCAACTGCAACAATAAGGAAAAGGAAGCAATTTTGAGAGGATTTTAGTGAAAACTACAGAAAAATGGTGTAGAACGCCTACTGATATGATTTAATGCTTATTACGTTTGATCAACAGCTGGCGCTGTTCTCAAATCCATGTGGTGTGTTTAGTGTGAGGTGACAAACGTGCACACAAAGTTTGGTGTCATTATGTCAAAATTTTCCAAAGATATAGCCTTATAGTCATTTTCACATCAATCCTTAAATTTAGAGAGGCGCTATACGAAAACGGTTTCATCTATCATCATGAAATTCATAACTTTTTGTCAGCATAGTCTGAAGATGATCTGACTCAATTTTGGTGAGAATCGGACGAACGGTCTAGGACTAGTTCGAAAAAGTAGGTTTTCAACATAAATCAAAATGGCGGACAGGGAGTTTGGCCAACTGTGGCATAACTGGTATCTATGTTGTCGGCATGACCCAAGGAATATTTTGAGACCAGTTTCATTACAATAGGCTAATGCTATCTACAGTCATTAGCATTTTTGTTCATTTTAAAACTAATGGTTAATGAATGCTTCATTACTCTTGACCAATAGGTGGCGCTGCTACCAAATTTATGTGGTGTCATCAGTGTGAGGTGGTAATGCCACATACCAAATTTGGTGCAAATATCTCTAAGCTTTGCAGAGATACAGCTTCCGATGCGCTTTGGCATCTTACCTGCAAATTCATTGATGCGTTAAATGAAAACGGTTTCGAATATCGACACGAAATCCATAACTTTTTGTCAGCATGGTCTGAAGATGATCCGGTTCAAATTTGGTGAAAATCCGACTAACGGTCTAGGAGGAGTACGAAAAAGTAGGTTTTCTACATTAATCAAAATGGTGAACAGGAAGTTAGGCCAATTTTGGCATAATTGGTATCAATGTTCTCGGCCTGACTCAAGGAATATTTTGAGATCACTTTTATTACAATAAGCCATTTTGTTCAGAAGTTATTAGCATTTTTGGAAATTTCGTTATAACTTTTGACCACAAGGTGGCGCTGGCCCCAAAATTGGTATGTACATTCAGGGCATGGTGCCGAACATTTTTGCAATTATTGTCGAAACGATACGTTAATCCGTTCTCAAGATACAGCATTTTAAAGCTAAATTCAAAATGGCCGACACCCAAAATGGCTGACATGGGAAAATTGGATATGGGTCGACTCGGCATGCTCCTCCGAATCTAACAAGACCAGTTTTGAGATTTTTGGTCAAACCACTGAGAAGTTATAAGCAAAAATAGCCATTTTTCATATCTCCTGACCACTAGGTGGCACTGTGACGAAACACTGCAGGTAGCCTCAGGTCATGCTTGTTATAACACACACCAAGTTTGGTCTCAATATTCCAAAGCGTTCCGGAGATATTGCCTCACTTCCTTTTTTGAACGCTTTTCGTAGAATTAATTAGCGCGTTATTCGAGAACGGTTTGTCCAAACAACTTGAATTCCATAACTTTTTGCCTGCATGGTCTGAAGATGATCTGACTCAATTTTGGTGAAAATCAGACAAACCGTCTAGGACGAGTTCGAAAAAGTAGGTTTTATAAACAAAAAATTATAGAAAAAAAACTAAGCCTTAGGATTTTTGAAATTTGGTGTTCATTCGACTCGGCATGACCCAAGGATTCAGGGAAAATTGGAATTTTGATTTTATGGCTTACGGTTCAAAAGTTATTAGCAAAAAGAAAGTGAAAGTTTGGACAAGTGGTGGCGCTAGAGAGTTTGAATTAGAGACTCCAAACTTGCTATGGTTAATGTTGAGTCGCCCTCTATCAGTGTGCCAAATTATACAACTTTCCCGCAAGCGGTTCTATGGGCTGCCATAGACTTGCGGCGGAAGAATAATAATAATAATAATAATAATAAGAATTCTAACGGATACAATAGGTGCCTTCGCACCTTCGGTGCTTGGCCCCTAAATATAGCTGCAAGCAGCAATTACGGGGCCAAGCACTCAAAGCGGAAAATGAGGAGCTAAGGATGGCAGGAACAGCAGACCAACTGCAACAATAAGTACAAAGAAGCCATTTTAGGATGATTTTAGTCAAAACGACAGAAAAATGATGTAGAACGACTACTGATGTGATTTAATGGCTTATTAGGTTTGACCAACAGGTGGCGCTGTTATCAAATCGATGTGGTGTGTTTAGTGTGAGATGACAAACGTTCACACAAAGTTTGGTGTCATTATGTCAAAGTTTTCTAAAGATATAGCCTTAGAGTCATTTTCACATCAAGCCTAAAATTTGTAGAGCCGCTGTACGAAAACGGTTTCAACTATCAACATGAAATCCATAAATTTTTGTCAGCACAGTCTGAAGATGATCTGACTCGATTTTGGTGAAAATCGGACAAACGGTCTAGGACTAGTTCGAAAAAGTAGGTTTTCAACATAAATCAAAATGGCGGACAGGGAGTTTGGCCAACTGTTGCATAATTGATATCTATGTTGTCAGCATGACCCAAGGAATATTTTGAGACCAGTTTCATTACAATAGGCTAATGCTATCTACAGTTATTAGCATTTTTGTTCATTTTAAAACTAATGGTTAATGAATGCTTCATTACTCTTGACCAATAGGTGGCGCTGCTACCAAATTGATGTGGTGTAATCAGTGTGAGGTGGTAATGCCACATACCAAATTTGGTGCAAATATCTCAAAGCTTTGCAGAGATACAGCCTCCGATGCGCTTTGGCATCTTACCTGCAAATTCGTTGATGCGTTAAATGAAAACGGTTTCGAATATCGACACGAAATCCATAACTTTTTGTCAGCATGGTCTGAAGATGATCCGATTCAAATTTGGTGAAAATCCGACTAACAGTCTAGGAGGAGTTCGAAAAAGTAGGTTTTCTACATTCATCAAAATGGCGAACAGGAAGTTAGGCCAATTTTGGCATAATTGGTATCAATGTTCTCGGCCAGACCCAAGGAATATTTTGAGATCACTTTTATTACATTAAGCCATTTTTTTCAGAAGTTATTAGCATTTTTAGAAATTTCGTTATAACTTTTGACCACAAGGTGGCGCTGGCCCCAAGATTGGTATGTACATTCAGGGCATGGTGCCGAACATTTTTGTAATTATGGTCGAAACGATACGTTAATCTGTTCTCAAGATACAGCATTTTAAATCTAAATTCAAAATGGCCGACACCCAAAATAGCTGACATGGGAAAATTGGATATGGTTCGACTCGGCATGCTCCTCCGAATCTAACGGGACCAGTTTCTAGATATTTGGCCAAAGCACTAAGAAGTTATAAGCAAAAATAGCCATTTTTCATATCTCCTGACCACTAGGTGGCACTGTGACGAAACACTGCAGGTAGCCTCAGGTCATGCTTGTTACAACACACACCAAGTTTGGTCTCAATAAGACAAACCGTTGCGGAGATATGGCCTCACATCCGTTTTTGCGCACTTTTCGTAGAATTAATTAGCGCGTTATTCGAGAACGGTTTGTCCAATCAACTTGAATTCCATAACTTTTTGCCTGCATGGTCTGAAGATGATCTGAGCCAATTTTGGTGAAAATCAGACAAACCGTCTAGGACGAGTTCGAAAAAGTAGGTTTTATAAACAAAAAATTATAGAAAAAAAACTAAACCTTAGGATTTTTGAAATTTGGTGTTCATTCGACTCGGCATCACCCAAGGATTCAGGGAAAATTGGAATTTTGATTTTATGGCTTACGGTTCAAAAGTTATTAGCAAAAAGAAAGTGAAAGTTTGGACAAGTGGTGGCGCTAGAGAGTTTGAGTTAGAGACTCCAAACTTGCTATGGTTAATGTTGAGTCGGCCCTCTATCAGTGTGCCAAATTATACAACTTTCCCGCAAGCGGTTCTATGGGCTGCCATAGACTTGCGGCGGAATAATAATAATAATAAGAATTCTAACGGTTTCAATAGGTGCCTTCGCACCTTCGGTGCTTGGCCCCTAAATATAGCTGCAAGCAGCAATTACGGGGCCAAGCACTCAAAGCGGAAAATGAGGAGCTAAGGATGGCAGGAACAGCAGACCAACTGCAACAATAAGTACAAAGAAGCCATTTTAGGATGATTTTAGTCAAAACGACAGAAAAATGATGTAGAACGACTACTGATGTGATTTAATGGCTTATTAGGTTTGACCAACAGGTGGCGCTGTTATCAAATCGATGTGGTGTGTTTAGTGTGAGATGACAAACGTTCACACAAAGTTTGGTGTCATTATGTCAAAGTTTTCTAAAGATATAGCCTTAGAGTCATTTTCACATCAAGCCTAAAATTTGTAGAGCCGCTGTACGAAAACGGTTTCAACTATCAACATGAAATCCATAAATTTTTGTCAGCACAGTCTGAAGATGATCTGACTCGATTTTGGTGAAAATCGGACAAACGGTCTAGGACTAGTTCGAAAAAGTAGGTTTTCAACATAAATCAAAATGGCGGACAGGGAGTTTGGCCAACTGTTGCATAATTGATATCTATGTTGTCAGCATGACCCAAGGAATATTTTGAGACCAGTTTCATTACAATAGGCTAATGCTATCTACAGTTATTAGCATTTTTGTTCATTTTAAAACTAATGGTTAATGAATGCTTCATTACTCTTGACCAATAGGTGGCGCTGCTACCAAATTGATGTGGTGTAATCAGTGTGAGGTGGTAATGCCACATACCAAATTTGGTGCAAATATCTCAAAGCTTTGCAGAGATACAGCCTCCGATGCGCTTTGGCATCTTACCTGCAAATTCGTTGATGCGTTAAATGAAAACGGTTTCGAATATCGACACGAAATCCATAACTTTTTGTCAGCATGGTCTGAAGATGATCCGATTCAAATTTGGTGAAAATCCGACTAACAGTCTAGGAGGAGTTCGAAAAAGTAGGTTTTCTACATTCATCAAAATGGCGAACAGGAAGTTAGGCCAATTTTGGCATAATTGGTATCAATGTTCTCGGCCAGACCCAAGGAATATTTTGAGATCACTTTTATTACATTAAGCCATTTTTTTCAGAAGTTATTAGCATTTTTAGAAATTTCGTTATAACTTTTGACCACAAGGTGGCGCTGGCCCCAAAATTGGTATGTACATTCAGGGCATGGTGCCGAACATTTTTGTAATTATGGTCGAAACGATACGTTAATCTGTTCTCAAGATACAGCATTTTAAAGCTAAATTCAAAATGGCCGACACCCAAAATGGCTGACATGGGAAAATTGGATATGGTTCGACTCGGCATGCTCCTCCGAATCTAACGGGACCAGTTTCTAGATATTTGGCCAAAGCACTAAGAAGTTATAAGCAAAAATAGCCATTTTTCATATCTCCTGACCACTAGGTGGCACTGTGACGAAACACTGCAGGTAGCCTCAGGTCATGCTTGTTACAACACACACCAAGTTTGGTCTCAATAAGACAAACCGTTGCGGAGATATGGCCTCACATCCGTTTTTGCGCACTTTTCGTAGAATTAATTAGCGCGTTATTCGAGAACGGTTTGTCCAATCAACTTGAATTCCATAACTTTTTGCCTGCATGGTCTGAAGATGATCTGAGCCAATTTTGGTGAAAATCAGACAAACCGTCTAGGACGAGTTCGAAAAAGTAGGTTTTATAAACAAAAAATTATAGAAAAAAAACTAAACCTTAGGATTTTTGAAATTTGGTGTTCATTCGACTCGGCATCACCCAAGGATTCAGGGAAAATTGGAATTTTGATTTTATGGCTTACGGTTCAAAAGTTATTAGCAAAAAGAAAGTGAAAGTTTGGACAAGTGGTGGCGCTAGAGAGTTTGAGTTAGAGACTCCAAACTTGCTATGGTTAATGTTGAGTCGGCCCTCTATCAGTGTGCCAAATTATACAACTTTCCCGCAAGCGGTTCTATGGGCTGCCATAGACTTGCGGCGGAATAATAATAATAATAAGAATTCTAACGGTTTCAATAGGTGCCTTCGCACCTTCGGTGCTTGGCCCCTAATAAATATAGCTGCAAGCAGCAATTACGGGGCCAAGCACTCAAAGCGGAAAATGAGGAGCTAACGATGGCAGGAACAGCAGACCAACTGCAACAATAACGAAAAGGAAGCAATTTTAAGAGGATTTTAGTGAAAATTACAGAAAAATGGTGTAGAACGCCTACTAATATGATTTAATGCTTATTACGTTTGACCAACAGGTGGCGCTGTTCTCAAATCTATGTGGTGTGTTTAGTGTGAGATGACAAACGTTCACACAAAGTTTGGTGTCATTATGTAAAAGTTTTCCAAAGATATAGCCTTAGAGTCATTTTCACATCAAGCCTAAAATTTATAGAGGCGCTGTACGAAAACGGTTTCAACTATCAACATGAAATCCATAACTTTTTGTCAGCACAGTCTGAAGATGATCTGACTCGATTTTGGTGAAAATTGGACAAACGGTCTAGGACTAGTTCGAAAAAGTAGGTTTTCAACATAATTCAAAATGGCGGACAGGGAGTTTGGCCAACTGTTGCATAATTGGTATCTATGTTGTCGGCATGACCCAAGGAATATTTTGAGACCAGTTTCATTACAATAGGCTAATGCTATCTACAGTTATTAGCATTTTTGATCATTTAAAAACTAATGGTTAGTGAATGCGTCATTACTCTTGACCAATAGGTGGCGCTGCTACCAAATTGATGTGGTGTAATCAGTGTGAGGTGGTAATGCCACATACCAAATTTGGTGCAAATATCTCAAAGCTTTGCAGAGATACAGCTTCCGATGCGCTTTGGCATCTTACCTGCAAATTCGTTGATGCGTTAAATGAAAACGGTTTCGAATATCGACACGAAATCCATAACTTTTTGTCAACATGGTCTGAAGATGATCCGAGTCAAATTTGGTGAAAATCCGACTTACGGTCTAGGAGGAGTTCGAAAAAGTAGGTTTTCTACATTCATCAAAATGGCGAACAGGAAGTTAGGCCAATTTTGGCATAATTGGTATCAATGTTCTCGGCCTGACCCAAGGAATATTTTGAGATCACTTTTATTACAATAAGCCATTTTTTTCAGAAGTTATTAGCATTTTTCGAAATTTCGTTATAACTTTTGACCACAAGGTGGCGCTGGCCCCAAAATTGGTATGTACATTCAGGGCATGGTGCCGAACATTTTTGTAATTATTGTCGAAACGATACGTTAATCCGTTCTCAAGATACAGCATTTTAAAGCTAAATTCAAAATGGCCGACACGCAAAATGGCTGACATGGGAAAATTGGATATGGTTCGACTCGGCATGCTCCTCCGAATCTAACAAGACTAGTTTTGAGATTTTTGGTCAAACCACTGAGAAGTTATAAGCAAAAATAGCCATTTTTCATAACTCCTGACCACTAGGTGGCACTGTGACGAAACACTGCAGATAGCCTCAGGTCATGCTTGTTACAACACACACCAAGTTTGGTCTCAATATTCCAAAGCGTTGCGGAGATATGGCCTCACTTCCATTTTTGAACGCTTTTCGTAGAATTAATTAGCGCGTTATTCGAGAACGGTTTGTCCAATCAACTTGAATTCCATAACTTTTTGCCTGCATGGTCTGAAGATGATCTGAGTCAATTTTGGTGAAAATCAGACAAACCGTCTAGGACGAGTTTGAAAAAGTAGGTTTTATAAACAAAAAATTATAGAAAAAAAACTAAACCTTAGGATTTTTGAAATTTGATGTTAATTCGACTCGGCATGACCCAAGGATTCAGGGAAAATTGGAATTTTGATTTTATGGCTTACGGTTCAAAAGTTATTAGCAAAAAGAAAGTGAAAGTTTGGACAAGTGGTGGCGCTAGAGAGTTTGAGTTAGAGACTCCAAACTTGCTATGGTTAATGTTGAGTCGGCCCTCTATCAGTGTGCCAAATTATACAACTTTCCCGCAAGCGGTTCTATGGGCTGCCATAGACTTGCGGCGGAATAATAATAATAATAATAATAAATATAGCTGCAAGCAGCAATTACGGGGCCAAGCACTCAAAGCGGAAAATTAGGAGCTAAGGATGGCAGGAACAGCAGACCAACTGCAACAATAAGGAAAAGGAAGCAATTTTAAGAGGATTTTAGTGAAAATTACAGAAAAATGGTGTAGAATGCCTACTGATATGATTTAATGCTTATTACGTTTGACCAACAGGTGGCGCTGTTCTCAAATCCATGTGGTGTGTTTAGTGTGAGGTGACAAACGTGCACACAAAGTTTGGTGTCATTATGTCAAAATTTTCCAAAGATATAGCCTTAGAGTCATTTTCACATCAAGCCTTAAATTTATAGAGGCGCTATACGAAAACGGTTTCATCTATCATCATGAAATCCATAACTTTTTGTCAGCACAGTCTGAAGATGATCTGACTCGATTTTGGTGAAAATCGGACAAACGGTCTAGGACTAGTTCGAAAAAGTAGGTTTTCAACATAAATCAAAATGGCGGACAGGGAGTTTGGCCAACTGTGGCATAATTGGTATCTATGTTGTCGGCATGACCCAAGGAATATTTTGAGATCAGTTTCATTGCAATAGGCTAATGCTATCTACAGTTATTAGCATTTTTGATCATTTTAAAACTAATGGTTAATGAATGCTTCATTACTCTTGACCAATAGGTGGCGCTGCTACCAAATTTATGTGGTGTAATCAGTGTGAGGTGATAATGCCACATACCAAATTTGGTGCAAATATCTCAAAGCTTTGCAGAGATACAGCTTCCGATGCGCTTTGGCATCTTACCTGCAAATTCGTTGATGCGTTAAATGAAAACGGTTTCGAATATCGACACGAAATCCATAACTTTTTGTCAGCATGGTCTGAAGATGATCCGAGTCAAATTTGGTGAAAATCCGACTAACGCTCTAGGAGGAGTTCGAAAAAGTAGGTTTTCTACATTCATCAAAATGGCGAACAGGAAGTTAGGCCAATTTTGGCATAATTGGTATCAATGTTCTCGGCCTGACCCAAGGAATATTTTGAGATCACTTTTATTACAATAAGCCATTTTTTTCAGAAGTTATTAGCATTTTTCGAAATTTCGTTATAACTTTTGACCACAAGGTGGCGCTGGCCCCAAAATTTTTATGTACATTCAGGGCATGGTGCCGAACATTTTTACAATTATTGTCGAAACGATACGTTAATCCGTTCTCAAGATACAGCATTTTAAAACTAAATTCAAAATGGCCGACACCCAAAATGGCTGACATGGGAAATTTGGATATGGTTCGACTCGTCATGCTCCTCCGAATCTAACAAGACCAGTTTTGAGATTTTTGGTCAAACCACTGAGAAGTTATAAGCAAAAATAGCCATTTTTCATATCTCCTGACCACTAGGTGGCACTGTGACGAAACACTGCAGGTAGCCTCAGGTCATGATTGTTATAACACTCACCAAGTTTGGTCTCAATATTCCAAAGCGTTGCGGATATATGGCCTCACTTCCATTTTTGAACGCTTTTCGTAGAATTAATTAGCGCGTTATTCGAGAACGGTTTGTCCAATCAACTTGAATTCCATAACTTTTTGCCTGCATGGTCGGAAGATGATCTGAGCCAATTTTGGTGAAAATCAGACAAACCGTCTAGGACGAGTTCGAAAAAGTAGGTTTTATAAACAAAAAATTATAGAAAAAAATCTAATCCTTACGATTTTTGAAATTTGCTGTTCATTCGACTCGGCATGACCCAATGATTCAGGGAAAATTGGAATTTTGATTTTATGGCTTACGGTTCAAAAGTTATTAGCAAAAAGAAAGTGAAAGTTTGGACAAGTGGTGGCGCTAGAGAGTTTGAGTTAGAGACTCCAAACTTGCTATGGTTAATGTTGGGACGGTCAACTATCAGTGTGCCAAATTATACAACTTTCCCGCAAGCGGTTCTATGGGCTGCCATAGACTTGCGGCGGAAGAATAATAATAATAATAAGAATTCTAACGGTTTCAATAGGTGCCTTCGCACCTTCGGTGCTTGGCCCCTAAATATAGCTGCAAGCAGCAATTACGGGGCCAAGCACTCAAAGCGGAAAATGAGGAGCAAGGGATGGCAGGAACAGCAGACCAACTGCAACAATAAGTAAAAGAAAGCAATTTTAAGATGATTTTAGTCAAAACGACTGAATAATGATGTAGAACGCCTACTGATATGATTTAATGGCTTATTAGGTTTTACCAACAGGTGGCGCTGTTATCAAATCGATGTGGTGTGTTTATTGTGAGGTGACAAACGTGCACACAAAGTTTGGTGTCGTTATGTCAAAGTTTTCCAAAGATATAGCCTCAGAGTCATTTTTACATCAAGCCTAAAATTAATAGAGGCACTGTATGAAAACGGTTTCATCTATCGACATGAAATCCATAACTTTTTGTCAGCACAGTCTGAAGATGATCTGACTCAATTTTGATGAAAATCGGTCAAACGGTCTAGGACTAGTTCGAAAAAGTAGGTTTTCAACATAGATCAAAATGGCGGACAGGGAGTTTTGGCCGACTGTTGCATAATTGGTATCTATGTTGTCGGCATGACCCAAGGAATATTTTGAGACCAGTTTCATTAGAATAGGCTAATGCTATCTACAGTTATTAGCATTTTTGATCATTTTAAAACTAATGGTTAATGAATGCTTCATTACTCTTGACCAATAGGTGGCGCTGCTACCAAATTGATGTGGTGTCATCAGTGTGAGGTGGTAATGCAACATACCAAATTTGGTGCAAATATCTCAAAGCGCTGCAGAGATACAGCTTCTGATGTGCTTTGGCATCTTACCTGCAAGTTCGTTGATGCGTTAAATGAAAACGGTTTCGAATATCGACACGAAATCCATAACTTTTTTTCAGCATGGTCTGAAGATGATCCGAGTCAAATTTGGTAAAAATCCGACTAACGGTCTAGGAGGAGTTCGAAAAAGTAGGTTTTCCACATTCATCAAAATGGCGAACAGGAAGTTTGGCCAATTTTGGCATAATTGGTATCAATGTTCTCGGCCTGACCCAAGGAATATTTTGAGATCACTTTTATTACAATAATCCATTTTTTTCAGAAGTTATTAGCATTTTTCGAAATTTCGTTATAACTTTTGACCACAAGGTGGCGCTGGCCCCAACATTGGTATGTACATTCAGGGCATGGTGCCGAACATTTTTGTAATTATTGTCGAAACGATTCGTTAATCCGTTCTCAAGATACAGCATTTTAAAGCTAAATTCAAAATGGCCGACACCCAAAATGGCTGACATGGGAAAATTGGATATGGGCCGACTCGGCATGCTCCTCCGAATCTAACAAGACCAGTTTTGAGATTTTTGGTCAAACCACTGAGAAGTTATAAGCAAAAATAGCCATTTTTCATATCTCCTGACCACTAGGTGTCACTATGACGAAACACTGCAAGTAGCCTCAGGTCATGCTTGTTACAACACACACCAAGTTTGGTCTCAATAAGACAAACCGTTGCGGAGATATGGCCTCACATCCGTTTTTGCGCACTTTTCGAAGAATTAATTAGCGCGTTATTCGAGAACGGTTTGTCCAATCAACTTGAATTCCATAACTTTTTGCCTGCATGGTCTGAAGATGATCTGAGCCAATTTTGGTGAAAATCAGACAAACCGTCTAGGACGAGTTCGAAAAAGTAGGTTTTATAAACAAAAAATTATAGAAAAAAAACTAAACCTTAGGATTTTTGAAATTTGGTGTTCATTCGACTCGGCATGACCCAAGGATTCAGGGAAAATTGGAATTTTGATTTTGTGGCTTACGGTTCAAAAGTTATTAGCAAAAAGAAAGTGAAAGTTTGGACAAGTGGTGGCGCTAGAGAGTTTGAGTTAGAGACTCCAAACTTGCTATGGTTAATGTTGGCACGGTCCACTATCAGTGTGCCAAATTATACAACTTTCCCGCAAGCGGTTCTATGGGCTGCCATAGACTTGCGGCGGAATAATAATAATAATAATAATAAATATAGCTGCAAGCAGCAATTACGGGGCCAAGCACTCAAAGCGGAAAATGAGGAGCTAAGGATGGCAGGAACAGCAGACCAACTGCAACAATAAGTAAAAAGAAGCCATTTTAGGATGATTTTAGTCAAAACGACAGAAAAATGATGTAGAACGCCTACTGATGTGATTTAATGCTTATTAGGTTTGACCAACAGGTGGCGCTGTTCTCAAATCCATGTGGTGTGTTTAGTGTGAGGTGACAAACGTGCACACAAAGTTTGGTGTCGTTATGTCAAAGTTTTCCAAAGATATAGCCTCAGAGTCATTTTCACATCAAGACAAAAATTAATAGAGGCGATGTACGAAAACGGTTTCATCTATCGACATGAAATCCATAACTTTTTGTCAGCACAGTCTGAAGATGATCTGAGTCGATTTTGGTGAAAATCGGACGAACGGTCTAGGACTAGTTTGAAAAAGTAGGTTTTCAACATAAATCAAAATGGCGGACAGGGAGTTTGGCCAACTGTGGCATAATTGGTATCTATGTTGTCAGCATTACCCAAGGAATATTTTGAGACCAGTTTCATTACAATAGGCTAATGCTATCTACAGTTATTAGCATTTTTGATCATTTTAAAACTAATGGTTAATGAATGGTTCATTACTCTTGACCAATAGGTGGCGCTGCTACCAAATTTATGTGTTGTAATCAGTGTGAGGTGGTAATGCCACATACCAAATTTGGTGCAAATATCTCAAAGCTTTGCAGAGATACAGCTTCCGATGCGCTTTGGCATCTTACCTGCAAATTCATTGATGCGTTAAATGAAAACGGTTTCGAATATCGACACGAAATCCATAACTTTTTTTCAGCATGGTCTGAAGATGATCCGAGTCAAATTTGGTGAAAATCCGACTAACGGTCTAGGAGGAGTTCGAAAAAGTAGGTTTTCTACATTCATCAAAATGGCGAACAGGAAGTTAGGCCAATTTTGGCATAATGGGTATCAATGTTCTCGGTCTGACCCAAGGAATATTTTGAGATCACTTTTATTACAATAAGCCATTTTTTTCAGAAGTTATTAGCATTTCTAGAAATTTCGTTATAACTTTTGACCACAAGGTGGCACTGGCCCCAAAATTGGTATGTACATTCAGGGCATGGTGCCGAACATTTTTGTAATTATTGTCGAAACGATACGTTAATCCGTTCTCAAGATACAGCATTTTAAAGCTAAATTCAAAATGGCCGACACCCAAAATGGCTGACTTGGGAAAATTGGATATGGTTCGACTCGGCATGCTCCTCCGAATCTAACGGAATGAGTTTCGAGATTTTTGGCCAAATCACTGAGAAGTTATAAGCAAAAATAGCCATTTTTCATATCTCCTGACCACTAGGTGGCACTGTGACGAAACACTGCAGGACGCCTCAGGTCATGCTTGTTATAACACACACCAAGTTTGGTCTCAATACGACAAACCGTTGCGGAGATATGGCCTTACATCCATTTTTGCGCGCTTTTCCTAGAATTAAATAGCGCGTTATTCGAGAACGGTTTGTCCAATCAACTTGAATTCCATAACTTTTTGCCTGCATGGTCTGTAGATGATCTGAGCCAATTTTGGTGAAAATCAGACAAACCGTCTAGGACGAGTTCGAAAAAGTAGGTTTTATAAACAAAAAATTATAGAAAAAAAACTAATCCTTACGATTTTTGAAATTTGGTGTTCATTCGACTCGGCATGACCCAAGGATTCAGGGAAAATTGGAATTTTGATTTTGTGGCTTACGGTTCAAAAGTTATTAGCAAAAAGAAAGTGAAAGTTTGGACAAATGGTGGCGCTAGAGAGTTTGAGTTAGAGACTCCAAACTTGCTATGGTTAATGTTGGGACGGTCCTCTATCAGTGTGCCAAATTATACAACTTTCCCGCAAGCGGTTCTATGGGCTGCCATAGACTTGCGGCGGAAGAATAATAATAATAATAATAATAAGAATTCTAACGAAAACAATAGGTGCCTTCGCACCTTCGGTGCTTGGCCCCTAAATATAGCTGCAAGCAGCAATTACGGGGCCAAGCACTCAAAGCGGAAAATGAGGAGCTAAGGATGGCAGGAACAGCAGACCAACTGCAACAATAAGTAAAAAGAAGCCATTTTAGGATGATTTTAGTCAAAACGACAGAAAAATGATGTAGAACGCCTACTGATGTGATTTAATGCTTATTAGGTTTGACCAACAGGTGGCGCTGTTCTCAAATCCATGTGGTGTGTTTAGTGTGAGGTGACAAACGTGCACACAAAGTTTGGTGTCGTTATGTCAAAGTTTTCCAAAGATATAGCCTCAGAGTCATTTTCACATCAAGACAAAAATTAATAGAGGCGATGTACGAAAACGGTTTCATCTATCGACATGAAATCCATAACTTTTTGTCAGCACAGTCTGAAGATGATCTGAGTCGATTTTGGTGAAAATCGGACGAACGGTCTAGGACTAGTTTGAAAAAGTAGGTTTTCAACATAAATCAAAATGGCGGACAGGGAGTTTGGCCAACTGTGGCATAATTGGTATCTATGTTGTCAGCATTACCCAAGGAATATTTTGAGACCAGTTTCATTACAATAGGCTAATGCTATCTACAGTTATTAGCATTTTTGATCATTTTAAAACTAATGGTTAATGAATGGTTCATTACTCTTGACCAATAGGTGGCGCTGCTACCAAATTTATGTGTTGTAATCAGTGTGAGGTGGTAATGCCACATACCAAATTTGGTGCAAATATCTCAAAGCTTTGCAGAGATACAGCTTCCGATGCGCTTTGGCATCTTACCTGCAAATTCATTGATGCGTTAAATGAAAACGGTTTCGAATATCGACACGAAATCCATAACTTTTTTTCAGCATGGTCTGAAGATGATCCGAGTCAAATTTGGTGAAAATCCGACTAACGGTCTAGGAGGAGTTCGAAAAAGTAGGTTTTCCACGTTAATCAATATGGCGAACAGGAAGTTAGGCCAATTTTGGCATAATTGGTATCAATGTTCTCGGCCTGACCCAAGGAATATTGTGAGATCACATTTACAACAATAAGCCATTATTTTTCAGAAGTTATTAGCATTTTTCGAAATTTCGTTATAACTTTTGACCACAAGGTGGCGCTGGCCCCAAATTTTTTATGTACATTCAGGGCTTGGTGCCGAACATTTTTGTAATTATTGTCGAAACGATACGTTAATCCGTTCTCAAGATACAGCATTTTAAAGCTAAATTCAAAATGGCCGACACCCAAAATGGCTGACATGGGAAAATTGGATATGGGTCGACTCGGCATGCTCCTCCGAATCCAACAAGACCAGTTTTGAGATTTTTGGTCAAACCACTGAGAAGTTATAAGCGAAAATAGCCATTTTTCATATCTCCTGACCACTAGGTGGCACTGTGACGAAACACTGCAGGTAGTCTCAGGTCATGCTTGTTATAACACACACCAAGTTTGGTCTCAATACTCCAAAGTGTTACGGAGATATGGCCTCAAATCCATTTTTGTGTGCTTTTTGTAGAATTAATTAGCGCGTTATTCGAGAGCGGTTTGTCCAATCAACTTGAATTCCATAACTTTTTGCCTGCATGGTCTGAAGATGATCTGAGCCAATTTTGGTGAAAATCAGACAAACCGTCTAGGACGAGTTCGAAAAAGTAGGTTTTATAAACAAAAAATTATAGAAAAAAAACTAAACCTTAGGATTTTTTAAATTTGGTGTTCATTCGACTCGGCATGACCCAAGGATTCAGGAAAAATTGGAATTTTGATTTTGTGGCTTACGGTTCAAAAGTTATTAGCAAAAAGAAAGTGAAAGTTTGGACAAGTGGTGGCGCTAGAGAAATTGAGTTAGAGACTCCAAACTTGCTATGGTTAATGTCGGGACAGTCCAATATCAGTGTGCCAAATTATACAACTTTCCCGCAAGCGGTTCTATGGGCTGCCATAGACTTGCGGCGGAAGAATAATAATAATAATAAGAAACAGAACGAAAACAATAGGTGCCTACGCACCTTCGGTGCTTGGCCCCTAATAATAATAATAATAATAAGAATTCTAACGGATACAATAGGTGCCTTCGCACCTTCGGTGCTTGGCCCCTAATAATAATAAGAATTCTAACGAAAACAATAGGTGCCTTCGCACCTTCGGTGCTTGGCCCCTAATAACACTAACGGATACAATAGGTGCCATCGCACCTTCGGTGCTTGGCCCCTAATAATAAGAATTCTAACGGTTTCAATAGGTGCCTTCGCACCTTCGGTGCTTGGCCCCTAAATATAGCTGCAAGCAGCAATTACGGGGCCAAGCACTCAAAGCGGAAAATGAGGAGCTAAGGATGGCAGGAACAGCAGACCAACAGCAACAATAAGTAAAAAGAAGCCATTTTAGGATGATTTTAGTCAAAACGACAGAAAAATTATACTAATATGATTTAATGGCTTATTAGGTTTGACCAACAGGTGGCGCTGTTATCAGATCAATGTGGTGTGTTTAGTGTGAGGTGACAAACGTGCACACAAAGTTTGGTGTCGTTATGTCAAAGTTTTCCAAAGATATAGCCTCAGAGTCATTTTCACATCAAGCCTAAAATTAATAGAGGCGCTGTACAAAAACGGTTTCATCTATCGACATGAAATCCATAACTTTTTGTCAGCACAGTCTGAAGATGATCTGACTCGATTTTGATGAAAATCAGACGAATGGTCTAGGACTAGTTCGAAAAAGTAGGTTTTCAACATAGATCAAAATGGCGGACAGGGAGTTTTGCCGACTGTTGCATAATTGGTATCTATGTTGTCGGCATGACCCAAGGAATATTTTGAGACCAGTTTCATTACAATAGGCTAATGCTATCTACAGTTATTAGCATTTTTGTTCATTTAAAAACTAATGGTTGATGAATGCTTCATTACTCTTGACCAATAGGTGGCGCTGCTACCAAATTATTGTGGTGTAATCAGTGTGAGGTGGTAATGCCACATACCAAATTTGGTGCAAATATCTCAAAGCTTTGCAGAGATACAGCTTCTGATGCGCTTTGGCATCTTACCTGCAAATTCGTTGATGCGTTAAATGAAAACGGTTTCGAATATCGACACGAAATCCATAACTTTTTGTCAGCATGGTCTGAATATGATCCGAGTCAAATTTGGTGAAAATCCGACTAACGGTCTCGGAGGAGTTCGCAAAAGTAGGTTTTCTACATTCATCAAAATGGCGAACAGGAAGTTAGGCCAATTTTGGCATAATTGGTATCAATGTTCTCGGCCTAACCCAAGGAATATTTTGAGATCACTTTTATTACAATAAGCCATTTTTTTCAGAAGTTATTAGCATATTTCGAAATTTCGTTATAACTTTTGACCACAAGGTGGCGCTGGCCCCAAAATTTTTATGTACATTCAGGGCATGGTGCCGAACATTTTTGCAATTATTGTCGAAACGATACGTTAATCCGTTCTCAAGATACAGCATTTTGAAGCTAAATTCAAAATGGCCGACACCCAAAATGGCTGACATGGGAAAATTGGATATGGGTCGACTCGGCATGCTCCTCCGAATCTAACAAGACCAGTTTTGAGATTTTTGGTCAAACCACTGAGAAGTTATAAGCAAAAATAGCCATTTTTCATATCTCCTGACCACTAGGTGGCACTGTGACGAAACACTGCAGGTAGCCTCAGGTCATGCTTGTTATAACACACACCAAGTTTGGTCTCAATACTCCAAAGCGTTGCGGAGATATGGCCTCAATTCCATTTTTGAACGCTTTTCATGGAATTAATTAGCGCGTTATTCGAGAACGGTTTGTCCAATCAACTTGAATTCCATAACTTTTTGCCTGCATGGTCTGAAGTTGATCTGAGCCAATTTTGGTGAAAATCAGACAAACCGTCTAGGACGAGTTCGAAAAAGTAGGTTTTATAAACCAAAAATTATAGAAAAAAAACTAAACCTTAGGATTTTTGAAATGTGGTGTTCAATCGACTCGGCATGACCCAAGGATTCAGGGAAAATTGGAATTTTGATTTTATGGCTTACGGTTCAAAAGTTATTAGCAAAAAGATAGTGAAAGTTTGGACAAGTGGTGGCGCTAGAGAGTTTGAGTTAGAGACTCCAAACTTGCTATGGTTAATGTTGGGATGGTCCTCTATCAGTGTGCCAAATTATACAACTTTCCCGCAAGCGGTTCTATGGGCTGCCATAGACTTGCGGCGGAAGAGGAAGAATAATAATAACACTAACGGATACAATAGGTGCCATCGCACCTTCGGTGCTTGGCCCCTAATAATAATAATAAGAATTCTAACGGATACAATAGGTGCCTACGCACCTTCGGTGCTTGGCCCCTAATAATAAGAATTCTAACGGATACAATAGGTGCCTTCGCACCTTCGGTGCTTGGCCCCTAATAAATATAGCTGCAAGCAGCAATTACGGGGCCAAGCACTCAAAGCGGAAAATGAGTAGCTAAGGATGGCAGGAACAGCAGACCAACTGCAACAATAAGTAAAAGAAAGCAATTTTAAGATGACTTTAGTCAAAACGACAGAAAAATGATGTAGAACGCTTACTGATATGATTTAATGGCTTATTACCTTTGACCAACAGGTGGCGCTGTTAATAGATTGATGTGGTGTGTTTAGTGTGAGGTGACAAACGTGCACACAAAGTTTGGTGTCATTATGTCAAAGTTTTCCAAAGATATAGCCTTAGAGTCATTTTCACATCAAGCCTAAAATTTATAGAGGCACTGTACGAAAACGGTTTCATCTATCAACATGAAATCCATAACTTTTTGTCAGCACAGTCTGAAGATGATCTGACTCGATTTTGGTGAAAATCGGACGAACGGTCTAGGACTAGTTCGAAAAAGTAGGTTTTCAACATAAATCAAAATGGCGGAAAGGGAGTTTGGCCAACTGTTGCATAATTGGTATCTATGTTGTCGGCATGACCCAAGGAATATTTTGAGACCAGTTTCATTACAATAGGCTAATGCTATCTACAGTTATTAGCATTTTTGTTCATTTTAAAACTAATAGTTAATGAATGCTTCATTACTCTTGACCAATAGGTGGCGCTGCTACCAAATTGATGTGGTGTCATCAGTGTTGGGTGTTAATGCCACATACCAAATTTGGTGCAAATATCTCAAAGCTTTGCAGAGATACAGCTTCCGATGCGCTTTGGCATCTTACCTGCAAATTCGTTGATGCGTTAAATGAAAACGGTTTCGAATATCGACACGAAATCCATAAATTTTTGTCAGCATGGTCTGAAGATGATCCGAGTCAAATTTGGTGAAAATCCGACTAACGGTCTAGGAGGAGTTCGAAAAAGTAGGTTTTCTACATTCATCAAAATGGCGAACAGGAAGTTAAGCCAATTTTGGCATAATTGGTATCAATGTTCTCGGCCTGACCCAAGGAATATTTTGAGATCACTTTTATTACAATAAGCCATTTTTTTCAGAAGTTATTAGCATTTTTCGAAATTTCGTTATAACTTTTGACCACAAGGTGGCGCTGGCCCCAAAATTGGTATGTACATTCAGGGCATGGTGCCGAACATTTTTGTAATTATTGTCGAAACGATACGTTAATCCGTTCTCAAGATACAGCATTTTAAATCTAAATTCAAAATGGCCGACACCCAAAATGGCTGACATGGGAAAATTGGATATGGTTCGACTCGGCATGCTCCTCCGAATCTAACAAGACCAGTTTTGAGATTTTTGGTCAAACCACTGAGAGGTTATAAGCAAAAATAGCCATTTTTCATATCTCCTGACCACTAGGAGGCACTGTGACGAAACACTGCAGGTAGCCTCAGGTCATGCTTGTTATTACACACACCAAGTTTGGTCTCAATACTCTAAAGCGTTGCGGAGATATGGCCTCACATCCGTTTTTGCGCACTTTTCGTAGAATTAATTAGCGCGTTATTCGAGAACGGTTTGTCCAATCAACTTGAATTCCATAACTTTTTGCCTGCATGGTCTGAAGTTGATCTGAGCCAATTTTGGTGAAAATCAGACAAACCGTCTAGGACGAGTTCGAAAAAGTAGGTTTTATAAACAAAAAATTATAGAAAAAAAACTAAACCTTAGGATTTTTGAAATTTGGTGTTCATTCGACTCGGCATGACCCAAAGATTCAGGGAAAATTGGAATTTTGATTTTGTGGCTTACGGTTCAAAAGTTATTAGCAAAAAGAAAGTGAAAGTTTGGACAAGTGGTGGCGCTAGAGAGTTTGAGTTAGAGACTCCAAACTTGCTATGGTTAATGTTGGGATGGTCCTCTATCAGTGTGCCAAATTATACAACTTTCCCGCAAGCGGTTCTATGGGCTGCCATAGACTTGCGGCGGAATAATAATAATAATAATAAATATAGCTGCAAGCAGCAATTACGGGGCCAAGCACTTAAAGCGGTAAATGAGGAGCTAAGGATGGCAGGAACAGCAGACCAACTGCAACAATAAGTAAAAAGAAGCCATTTTAGGATGATTTTATTCAAAACGACAGAAAAGTGATGTAGAACGCCTACTGATATGATTTAATGGCTTATTAGGTTTGACCAACAGGTGGCGCTGTTATCAAATCGATGTGGTGTGTTTAGTGTGAGATGACAAACGTTCACACAAAGTTTGGTGTCATTATGTCAAAGTTTTCCAAAGATATAGCCTTAGAGTCATTTTCACATCAAGCCTAAAATTTATAGAGGCGCTGTACGAAAACGGTTTCAACTATCAACATGAAATCCATAACTTTTTGTCAAAACAGTCTGAAGATGATCTGACTCGATTTTGGTGAAAATTGGACAAACGGTCTAGGACTAGTTCGAAAAAGTAGGTTTTCAACATAATTCAAAATGGCGGTCAGGGAGTTTGGCCAACTGTTGCATAATTGGTATCTATGTTGTCGGCATGACCCAAGGAATATTTTGAGACCAGTTTCATTACAATAGGCTAATGCTATCTACAGTTATTAGCATTTTTGTTCATTTTAAAACTAATAGTTAATGAATGCTTCATTACTCTTGACCAATAGGTGGCGCTGCTACCAAATTGATGTGGTGTAATCAGTGTGAGGTGGTAATGCCACATACCAAATTTGGTGCAAATATCTCAAAGCTTTGCAGAGATACAGCTTCCGATGCGCTTTGGCATCTTACCTGCAAATTCGTTGATGCGTTAAATGAAAACGGTTTCGAATATCGACACGAAATCCATAACTTTTTGTCAACATGGTCTGAAGATGATCCGAGTCAAATTTGGTGAAAATCCGACTTACGGTCTAGGAGGAGTTCGAAAAAGTAGGTTTTCTACATTCATCAAAATGGCGAACAGGAAGTTAGGCCAATTTTGGCATAATTGGTATCAATGTTCTCGGCCTGACCCAAGGAATATTTTGAGATCACTTTTATTACAATAAGCCATTTTTTTCAGAAGTTATTAGCATTTTTCGAAATTTCGTTATAACTTTTGACCACAAGGTGGCGCTGGCCCCAAAATTGGTA
Source organism: Garra rufa (assembly GCF_049309525.1). Lineage (NCBI taxonomy): Eukaryota > Metazoa > Chordata > Actinopteri > Cypriniformes > Cyprinidae > Garra > Garra rufa. The sequence continues at coordinate 10,123,290 of NW_027394276.1, forward strand.
TGTACATTCAGGGCATGGTGCCGAACATTTTTGTAATTATTGTCGAAACGATACGTTAATCCGTTCTCAAGATACAGCATTTTAAAGCTAAATTCAAAATGGCCGACACGCAAAATGGCTGACATGGGAAAATTGGATATGGTTCGACTCGGCATGCTCCTCCGAATCTAACAAGACTAGTTTTGAGATTTTTGGTCAAACCACTGAGAAGTTATAAGCAAAAATAGCCATTTTTCATAACTCCTGACCACTAGGTGGCACTGTGACGAAACACTGCAGATAGCCTCAGGTCATGCTTGTTACAACACACACCAAGTTTGGTCTCAATATTCCAAAGCGTTGCGGAGATATGGCCTCACTTCCATTTTTGAACGCTTTTCGTAGAATTAATTAGCGCGTTATTCGAGAACGGTTTGTCCAATCAACTTGAATTCCATAACTTTTTGCCTGCATGGTCTGAAGATGATCTGAGTCAATTTTGGTGAAAATCAGACAAACCGTCTAGGACGAGTTTGAAAAAGTAGGTTTTATAAACAAAAAATTATAGAAAAAAAACTAAACCTTAGGATTTTTGAAATTTGATGTTAATTCGACTCGGCATGACCCAAGGATTCAGGGAAAATTGGAATTTTGATTTTATGGCTTACGGTTCAAAAGTTATTAGCAAAAAGAAAGTGAAAGTTTGGACAAGTGGTGGCGCTAGAGAGTTTGAGTTAGAGACTCCAAACTTGCTATGGTTAATGTTGAGTCGGCCCTCTATCAGTGTGCCAAATTATACAACTTTCCCGCAAGCGGTTCTATGGGCTGCCATAGACTTGCGGCGGAATAATAATAATAATAATAATAAATATAGCTGCAAGCAGCAATTACGGGGCCAAGCACTCAAAGCGGAAAATTAGGAGCTAAGGATGGCAGGAACAGCAGACCAACTGCAACAATAAGGAAAAGGAAGCAATTTTAAGAGGATTTTAGTGAAAATTACAGAAAAATGGTGTAGAATGCCTACTGATATGATTTAATGCTTATTACGTTTGACCAACAGGTGGCGCTGTTCTCAAATCCATGTGGTGTGTTTAGTGTGAGGTGACAAACGTGCACACAAAGTTTGGTGTCATTATGTCAAAATTTTCCAAAGATATAGCCTTAGAGTCATTTTCACATCAAGCCTTAAATTTATAGAGGCGCTATACGAAAACGGTTTCATCTATCATCATGAAATCCATAACTTTTTGTCAGCACAGTCTGAAGATGATCTGACTCGATTTTGGTGAAAATCGGACAAACGGTCTAGGACTAGTTCGAAAAAGTAGGTTTTCAACATAAATCAAAATGGCGGACAGGGAGTTTGGCCAACTGTGGCATAATTGGTATCTATGTTGTCGGCATGACCCAAGGAATATTTTGAGATCAGTTTCATTGCAATAGGCTAATGCTATCTACAGTTATTAGCATTTTTGATCATTTTAAAACTAATGGTTAATGAATGCTTCATTACTCTTGACCAATAGGTGGCGCTGCTACCAAATTTATGTGGTGTAATCAGTGTGAGGTGATAATGCCACATACCAAATTTGGTGCAAATATCTCAAAGCTTTGCAGAGATACAGCTTCCGATGCGCTTTGGCATCTTACCTGCAAATTCGTTGATGCGTTAAATGAAAACGGTTTCGAATATCGACACGAAATCCATAACTTTTTGTCAGCATGGTCTGAAGATGATCCGAGTCAAATTTGGTGAAAATCCGACTAACGCTCTAGGAGGAGTTCGAAAAAGTAGGTTTTCTACATTCATCAAAATGGCGAACAGGAAGTTAGGCCAATTTTGGCATAATTGGTATCAATGTTCTCGGCCTGACCCAAGGAATATTTTGAGATCACTTTTATTACAATAAGCCATTTTTTTCAGAAGTTATTAGCATTTTTCGAAATTTCGTTATAACTTTTGACCACAAGGTGGCGCTGGCCCCAAAATTTTTATGTACATTCAGGGCATGGTGCCGAACATTTTTACAATTATTGTCGAAACGATACGTTAATCCGTTCTCAAGATACAGCATTTTAAAACTAAATTCAAAATGGCCGACACCCAAAATGGCTGACATGGGAAATTTGGATATGGTTCGACTCGTCATGCTCCTCCGAATCTAACAAGACCAGTTTTGAGATTTTTGGTCAAACCACTGAGAAGTTATAAGCAAAAATAGCCATTTTTCATATCTCCTGACCACTAGGTGGCACTGTGACGAAACACTGCAGGTAGCCTCAGGTCATGATTGTTATAACACTCACCAAGTTTGGTCTCAATATTCCAAAGCGTTGCGGATATATGGCCTCACTTCCATTTTTGAACGCTTTTCGTAGAATTAATTAGCGCGTTATTCGAGAACGGTTTGTCCAATCAACTTGAATTCCATAACTTTTTGCCTGCATGGTCGGAAGATGATCTGAGCCAATTTTGGTGAAAATCAGACAAACCGTCTAGGACGAGTTCGAAAAAGTAGGTTTTATAAACAAAAAATTATAGAAAAAAATCTAATCCTTACGATTTTTGAAATTTGCTGTTCATTCGACTCGGCATGACCCAATGATTCAGGGAAAATTGGAATTTTGATTTTATGGCTTACGGTTCAAAAGTTATTAGCAAAAAGAAAGTGAAAGTTTGGACAAGTGGTGGCGCTAGAGAGTTTGAGTTAGAGACTCCAAACTTGCTATGGTTAATGTTGGGACGGTCAACTATCAGTGTGCCAAATTATACAACTTTCCCGCAAGCGGTTCTATGGGCTGCCATAGACTTGCGGCGGAAGAATAATAATAATAATAAGAATTCTAACGGTTTCAATAGGTGCCTTCGCACCTTCGGTGCTTGGCCCCTAAATATAGCTGCAAGCAGCAATTACGGGGCCAAGCACTCAAAGCGGAAAATGAGGAGCAAGGGATGGCAGGAACAGCAGACCAACTGCAACAATAAGTAAAAGAAAGCAATTTTAAGATGATTTTAGTCAAAACGACTGAATAATGATGTAGAACGCCTACTGATATGATTTAATGGCTTATTAGGTTTTACCAACAGGTGGCGCTGTTATCAAATCGATGTGGTGTGTTTATTGTGAGGTGACAAACGTGCACACAAAGTTTGGTGTCGTTATGTCAAAGTTTTCCAAAGATATAGCCTCAGAGTCATTTTTACATCAAGCCTAAAATTAATAGAGGCACTGTATGAAAACGGTTTCATCTATCGACATGAAATCCATAACTTTTTGTCAGCACAGTCTGAAGATGATCTGACTCAATTTTGATGAAAATCGGTCAAACGGTCTAGGACTAGTTCGAAAAAGTAGGTTTTCAACATAGATCAAAATGGCGGACAGGGAGTTTTGGCCGACTGTTGCATAATTGGTATCTATGTTGTCGGCATGACCCAAGGAATATTTTGAGACCAGTTTCATTAGAATAGGCTAATGCTATCTACAGTTATTAGCATTTTTGATCATTTTAAAACTAATGGTTAATGAATGCTTCATTACTCTTGACCAATAGGTGGCGCTGCTACCAAATTGATGTGGTGTCATCAGTGTGAGGTGGTAATGCAACATACCAAATTTGGTGCAAATATCTCAAAGCGCTGCAGAGATACAGCTTCTGATGTGCTTTGGCATCTTACCTGCAAGTTCGTTGATGCGTTAAATGAAAACGGTTTCGAATATCGACACGAAATCCATAACTTTTTTTCAGCATGGTCTGAAGATGATCCGAGTCAAATTTGGTAAAAATCCGACTAACGGTCTAGGAGGAGTTCGAAAAAGTAGGTTTTCCACATTCATCAAAATGGCGAACAGGAAGTTTGGCCAATTTTGGCATAATTGGTATCAATGTTCTCGGCCTGACCCAAGGAATATTTTGAGATCACTTTTATTACAATAATCCATTTTTTTCAGAAGTTATTAGCATTTTTCGAAATTTCGTTATAACTTTTGACCACAAGGTGGCGCTGGCCCCAACATTGGTATGTACATTCAGGGCATGGTGCCGAACATTTTTGTAATTATTGTCGAAACGATTCGTTAATCCGTTCTCAAGATACAGCATTTTAAAGCTAAATTCAAAATGGCCGACACCCAAAATGGCTGACATGGGAAAATTGGATATGGGCCGACTCGGCATGCTCCTCCGAATCTAACAAGACCAGTTTTGAGATTTTTGGTCAAACCACTGAGAAGTTATAAGCAAAAATAGCCATTTTTCATATCTCCTGACCACTAGGTGTCACTATGACGAAACACTGCAAGTAGCCTCAGGTCATGCTTGTTACAACACACACCAAGTTTGGTCTCAATAAGACAAACCGTTGCGGAGATATGGCCTCACATCCGTTTTTGCGCACTTTTCGAAGAATTAATTAGCGCGTTATTCGAGAACGGTTTGTCCAATCAACTTGAATTCCATAACTTTTTGCCTGCATGGTCTGAAGATGATCTGAGCCAATTTTGGTGAAAATCAGACAAACCGTCTAGGACGAGTTCGAAAAAGTAGGTTTTATAAACAAAAAATTATAGAAAAAAAACTAAACCTTAGGATTTTTGAAATTTGGTGTTCATTCGACTCGGCATGACCCAAGGATTCAGGGAAAATTGGAATTTTGATTTTGTGGCTTACGGTTCAAAAGTTATTAGCAAAAAGAAAGTGAAAGTTTGGACAAGTGGTGGCGCTAGAGAGTTTGAGTTAGAGACTCCAAACTTGCTATGGTTAATGTTGGCACGGTCCACTATCAGTGTGCCAAATTATACAACTTTCCCGCAAGCGGTTCTATGGGCTGCCATAGACTTGCGGCGGAATAATAATAATAATAATAATAAATATAGCTGCAAGCAGCAATTACGGGGCCAAGCACTCAAAGCGGAAAATGAGGAGCTAAGGATGGCAGGAACAGCAGACCAACTGCAACAATAAGTAAAAAGAAGCCATTTTAGGATGATTTTAGTCAAAACGACAGAAAAATGATGTAGAACGCCTACTGATGTGATTTAATGCTTATTAGGTTTGACCAACAGGTGGCGCTGTTCTCAAATCCATGTGGTGTGTTTAGTGTGAGGTGACAAACGTGCACACAAAGTTTGGTGTCGTTATGTCAAAGTTTTCCAAAGATATAGCCTCAGAGTCATTTTCACATCAAGACAAAAATTAATAGAGGCGATGTACGAAAACGGTTTCATCTATCGACATGAAATCCATAACTTTTTGTCAGCACAGTCTGAAGATGATCTGAGTCGATTTTGGTGAAAATCGGACGAACGGTCTAGGACTAGTTTGAAAAAGTAGGTTTTCAACATAAATCAAAATGGCGGACAGGGAGTTTGGCCAACTGTGGCATAATTGGTATCTATGTTGTCAGCATTACCCAAGGAATATTTTGAGACCAGTTTCATTACAATAGGCTAATGCTATCTACAGTTATTAGCATTTTTGATCATTTTAAAACTAATGGTTAATGAATGGTTCATTACTCTTGACCAATAGGTGGCGCTGCTACCAAATTTATGTGTTGTAATCAGTGTGAGGTGGTAATGCCACATACCAAATTTGGTGCAAATATCTCAAAGCTTTGCAGAGATACAGCTTCCGATGCGCTTTGGCATCTTACCTGCAAATTCATTGATGCGTTAAATGAAAACGGTTTCGAATATCGACACGAAATCCATAACTTTTTTTCAGCATGGTCTGAAGATGATCCGAGTCAAATTTGGTGAAAATCCGACTAACGGTCTAGGAGGAGTTCGAAAAAGTAGGTTTTCTACATTCATCAAAATGGCGAACAGGAAGTTAGGCCAATTTTGGCATAATGGGTATCAATGTTCTCGGTCTGACCCAAGGAATATTTTGAGATCACTTTTATTACAATAAGCCATTTTTTTCAGAAGTTATTAGCATTTCTAGAAATTTCGTTATAACTTTTGACCACAAGGTGGCACTGGCCCCAAAATTGGTATGTACATTCAGGGCATGGTGCCGAACATTTTTGTAATTATTGTCGAAACGATACGTTAATCCGTTCTCAAGATACAGCATTTTAAAGCTAAATTCAAAATGGCCGACACCCAAAATGGCTGACTTGGGAAAATTGGATATGGTTCGACTCGGCATGCTCCTCCGAATCTAACGGAATGAGTTTCGAGATTTTTGGCCAAATCACTGAGAAGTTATAAGCAAAAATAGCCATTTTTCATATCTCCTGACCACTAGGTGGCACTGTGACGAAACACTGCAGGACGCCTCAGGTCATGCTTGTTATAACACACACCAAGTTTGGTCTCAATACGACAAACCGTTGCGGAGATATGGCCTTACATCCATTTTTGCGCGCTTTTCCTAGAATTAAATAGCGCGTTATTCGAGAACGGTTTGTCCAATCAACTTGAATTCCATAACTTTTTGCCTGCATGGTCTGTAGATGATCTGAGCCAATTTTGGTGAAAATCAGACAAACCGTCTAGGACGAGTTCGAAAAAGTAGGTTTTATAAACAAAAAATTATAGAAAAAAAACTAATCCTTACGATTTTTGAAATTTGGTGTTCATTCGACTCGGCATGACCCAAGGATTCAGGGAAAATTGGAATTTTGATTTTGTGGCTTACGGTTCAAAAGTTATTAGCAAAAAGAAAGTGAAAGTTTGGACAAATGGTGGCGCTAGAGAGTTTGAGTTAGAGACTCCAAACTTGCTATGGTTAATGTTGGGACGGTCCTCTATCAGTGTGCCAAATTATACAACTTTCCCGCAAGCGGTTCTATGGGCTGCCATAGACTTGCGGCGGAAGAATAATAATAATAATAATAATAAGAATTCTAACGAAAACAATAGGTGCCTTCGCACCTTCGGTGCTTGGCCCCTAAATATAGCTGCAAGCAGCAATTACGGGGCCAAGCACTCAAAGCGGAAAATGAGGAGCTAAGGATGGCAGGAACAGCAGACCAACTGCAACAATAAGTAAAAAGAAGCCATTTTAGGATGATTTTAGTCAAAACGACAGAAAAATGATGTAGAACGCCTACTGATGTGATTTAATGCTTATTAGGTTTGACCAACAGGTGGCGCTGTTCTCAAATCCATGTGGTGTGTTTAGTGTGAGGTGACAAACGTGCACACAAAGTTTGGTGTCGTTATGTCAAAGTTTTCCAAAGATATAGCCTCAGAGTCATTTTCACATCAAGACAAAAATTAATAGAGGCGATGTACGAAAACGGTTTCATCTATCGACATGAAATCCATAACTTTTTGTCAGCACAGTCTGAAGATGATCTGAGTCGATTTTGGTGAAAATCGGACGAACGGTCTAGGACTAGTTTGAAAAAGTAGGTTTTCAACATAAATCAAAATGGCGGACAGGGAGTTTGGCCAACTGTGGCATAATTGGTATCTATGTTGTCAGCATTACCCAAGGAATATTTTGAGACCAGTTTCATTACAATAGGCTAATGCTATCTACAGTTATTAGCATTTTTGATCATTTTAAAACTAATGGTTAATGAATGGTTCATTACTCTTGACCAATAGGTGGCGCTGCTACCAAATTTATGTGTTGTAATCAGTGTGAGGTGGTAATGCCACATACCAAATTTGGTGCAAATATCTCAAAGCTTTGCAGAGATACAGCTTCCGATGCGCTTTGGCATCTTACCTGCAAATTCATTGATGCGTTAAATGAAAACGGTTTCGAATATCGACACGAAATCCATAACTTTTTTTCAGCATGGTCTGAAGATGATCCGAGTCAAATTTGGTGAAAATCCGACTAACGGTCTAGGAGGAGTTCGAAAAAGTAGGTTTTCCACGTTAATCAATATGGCGAACAGGAAGTTAGGCCAATTTTGGCATAATTGGTATCAATGTTCTCGGCCTGACCCAAGGAATATTGTGAGATCACATTTACAACAATAAGCCATTATTTTTCAGAAGTTATTAGCATTTTTCGAAATTTCGTTATAACTTTTGACCACAAGGTGGCGCTGGCCCCAAATTTTTTATGTACATTCAGGGCTTGGTGCCGAACATTTTTGTAATTATTGTCGAAACGATACGTTAATCCGTTCTCAAGATACAGCATTTTAAAGCTAAATTCAAAATGGCCGACACCCAAAATGGCTGACATGGGAAAATTGGATATGGGTCGACTCGGCATGCTCCTCCGAATCCAACAAGACCAGTTTTGAGATTTTTGGTCAAACCACTGAGAAGTTATAAGCGAAAATAGCCATTTTTCATATCTCCTGACCACTAGGTGGCACTGTGACGAAACACTGCAGGTAGTCTCAGGTCATGCTTGTTATAACACACACCAAGTTTGGTCTCAATACTCCAAAGTGTTACGGAGATATGGCCTCAAATCCATTTTTGTGTGCTTTTTGTAGAATTAATTAGCGCGTTATTCGAGAGCGGTTTGTCCAATCAACTTGAATTCCATAACTTTTTGCCTGCATGGTCTGAAGATGATCTGAGCCAATTTTGGTGAAAATCAGACAAACCGTCTAGGACGAGTTCGAAAAAGTAGGTTTTATAAACAAAAAATTATAGAAAAAAAACTAAACCTTAGGATTTTTTAAATTTGGTGTTCATTCGACTCGGCATGACCCAAGGATTCAGGAAAAATTGGAATTTTGATTTTGTGGCTTACGGTTCAAAAGTTATTAGCAAAAAGAAAGTGAAAGTTTGGACAAGTGGTGGCGCTAGAGAAATTGAGTTAGAGACTCCAAACTTGCTATGGTTAATGTCGGGACAGTCCAATATCAGTGTGCCAAATTATACAACTTTCCCGCAAGCGGTTCTATGGGCTGCCATAGACTTGCGGCGGAAGAATAATAATAATAAATATAGCTGCAAGCAGCAATTACGGGGCCAAGCACTCAAAGCGGAAAATGAGGAGCTAAGAATGGCAGGAACAGCAGACCAACTGCAACAAGAAGTAAAAAGAAGCCATTTTAGGATGATTTTAGTCAAAACGACAGAAAAATGATGTAGGACGCCTACTGATATGATTTAATGGCTTATTAGGTTTGACCAACAGGTGGCGCTGTTATCAAATCGATGTGGTGTGTTTAGTGTGAGATGACAAACGTTCACACAAAGTTTGGTGTCATTATGTCAAAGTTTTCCAAAGATATAGCCTTAGAGTCATTTTCACATCAAGCCTAAAATTTATAGAGGTGCTGTACGAAAACGGTTTCAACTATCGACATGAAATCCATAACTTTTTGTCAGCACAGTCTGAAGATGATATGACTCGATTTTGGTGAAAATCGGACGAACGGTCTAGGACTAGTTCGAAAAAGTAGGTTTTCAACATAAATCAAAATGGCGGACAGGAAGTTTGGCCAACTGTGGCATAATTGGTATCTATGTTGTCGGCATGACCCAAGGAATATTTTAAGACCAGTTTCATTAAAATAGGCTAATGCTATCTACAGTTATTAGCATTTTTGATCATTTTAAAACTAATGGTTAATGAATGCTTCATTACTCTTGACCAATAGGTGGCGCTGCTACCAAATTTAGGTGGTGTAATCAGTGTGAGGTGGTAATGCCACATACCAAATTTGGTGCAAATATCTCAAAGCTTTGCAGAGATACAGCTTCCGATGCGCTTTGGCATCTTACTTGCAAATTCGTTGATGCGTTAAATGAAAACGGTTTCGAATATCGACACGAAATCCATAACTTTTTGTCAGCATGGTCTGAAGACGATCCGAGTCAAATTTGGTGAAAATCCGACTAACGGTCTAGGAGGAGTTCGAAAAAGTAGGTTTTCTACATTCATCAAAATGGCGAACAGGAAGTTAGGCCAATTTTGGCATAATTGGTATCAATGTTCTCGGCCTGACCCAAGGAATATTTTGAGATCACTTTTATTACAATAAGCCATTTTTTTCAGAAGTTATTAGCATTTTTCGAAATTTCGTTATAACTTTTGACCACAAGGTGGCGCTGGCCCCAAAATTGGTATGTACATTCAGGGCATGGTGCCGAACATTTTTGTAATTATTGTCGAAACGATACGTTAATCCGTTCTCAAGATACAGCATTTTAAAACTAAATTCAAAATGGCCGACACCCAAAATGGCTGACATGGGAAAATTGGATATTGTTCGACTCGGCATGCTCCTCCGAATCTAACAAGACCAGTTTTGAGATTTTTGGTCAAACCACTGAGAAGTTATAATCAAAAATAGCCATTTTTCATATCTCCTGACCACTAGGTGGCACTGTGACGAAACACTGCAGGTAGCCTCAGGTCATGCTTGTTATAACACACACCAAGTTTGGTCTCAATATTCCAAAGCGTTGCGGATATATGGCCTCACTTCCATTTTTGAACGCTTTTCGTAGAATTAATTAGCGCGTTATTCGAGAACGGTTTGTCCAATCAACTTGAATTCCATAACTTTTTGCCTGCATGGTCTGAAGATGATCTGAGCCAATTTTGGTGAAAATCAGACAAACCGTCTAGGACGAGTTCGAAAAAGTAGGTTTTATAAACAAAAAATTATAGAAAAAAAACTAATCCTTACGATTTTTGAAATTTGGTGTTCATTCGACTCGGCATGACCCAAGGATTCAGGGAAAATTGGAATTTTGATGTTGTGGCTTACGGTTCAAAAGTTATTAGCAAAAAGAAATTGAAAGTTTGGACAAGTGGTGGCGCTAGAGAGTTTGAGTTAGAGACTCCAAACTTGCTATGGTTCATGTTGGGACGGTCCTCTATCAGTGTGCCAAATTATACAACTTTCCCGCAAGCGGTTCTATGGGCTGCCATAGACTTGCGGCGGAAGAATAATAATAATAATAAGAATTCTAACGGTTTCAATAGGTGCCTTCGCACCTTCGGTGCTTGGCCCCTAAATATAGCTGCAAGCAGCAATTACGGGGCCAAGCACTTAAAGCGGTAAATGAGGAGCTAAGGATGGCAGGAACAGCAGACCAACTGCAACAATAAGTAAAAAGAAGCCATTTTAGGATGATTTTATTCAAAACGACAGAAAAGTGATGTAGAACGCCTACTGATATGATTTAATGGCTTATTAGGTTTGACCAACAGGTGGCGCTGTTATCAAATCGATGTGGTGTGTTTAGTGTGAGATGACAAACGTTCACACAAAGTTTGGTGTCATTATGTCAAAGTTTTCCAAAGATATAGCCTTAGAGTCATTTTCACATCAAGCCTAAAATTTATAGAGGCGCTGTACGAAAACGGTTTCAACTATCAACATGAAATCCATAACTTTTTGTCAAAACAGTCTGAAGATGATCTGACTCGATTTTGGTGAAAATTGGACAAACGGTCTAGGACTAGTTCGAAAAAGTAGGTTTTCAACATAATTCAAAATGGCGGTCAGGGAGTTTGGCCAACTGTTGCATAATTGGTATCTATGTTGTCGGCATGACCCAAGGAATATTTTGAGACCAGTTTCATTACAATAGGCTAATGCTATCTACAGTTATTAGCATTTTTGTTCATTTTAAAACTAATAGTTAATGAATGCTTCATTACTCTTGACCAATAGGTGGCGCTGCTACCAAATTGGTGTGGTGTCATCAGTGTGAGGTGTTAATGCCACATACCAAATTTGGTGCAAATATCTCAAAGCTTTGAAGAGATACAGCTTCCGATGCGCTTTGGCATCTTACCTGCAAATTCGTTGATGCGTTAAATGAAAACGGTTTCGAATATCGACACGAAATCCATAACTTTTTGTCATCATGGTCTGAAGATGATCCGAGTCAAATTTGGTGAAAATCCGACTAACGGTCTAGGAGGAGTTCGAAAAAGTAGGTTTTCTACATTAATCAAAATGGCTAACAGGAAGTTAGGCCAATTTTGGCATAATTGGTATCAATGTTCTCGGGCTGACCCAAGGAATATTTTGAGATCACTTTTATTACAATAAGCCATTTTTTTCAGAAGTTATTAGCATTTTTAGAAATTTCGTTATAACTTTTGACCACAAGGTGGCGCTGGCCCCAAAATTGGTATGTACATTCAGGGCATGGTGCCGAACATTTTTGTAATTATTGTCGAAACGATACGTTAATCCGTTCTCAAGATACAGCATTTTAAAGCGAAATTCAAAATGGCCGACACCCAAAATGGCTGACATGGGAAAATTGGATATGGTTCGACTCGGCATGCTCCTCCGAATCTAACAAGACCAGTTTTGAGATTTTTGGTCAAACCACTGAGAAGTTATAAGCAAAAATAGCCATTTTTCATATCTCCTGACCACTAGGTGGCACTGTGACGAAACACTGCAGGTAGCCTCAGGTCATGCTTGTTATAACACAAACCAAGTTTGGTCTCAATATTCCAAAGCGTTCCGGAGATATTGCCTCACTTCCATTTTTGAACGCTTTTCGTAGAATTAATTAGCGCGTTATTCGAGAACGGTTAGTCCAATCAACTTGAATTCCATAACTTTTTGCCTGCATGGTCTGAAGATGATCTGAGCCAATTTTGGTGAAAATCAGACAAACCGTCTAGGACGAGTTCGAAAAAGTAGGTTTTATAAACAAAAAATTATAGAAAAAAAACTAAACCTTAGGATTTTTGAAATTTGGTGTTCATTCGACTCGGCATAACCCAAGGATTCAGGGAAAATTGGAATTTCGATTTTATGGCTAACGGTTCAAAAGTTATTAGCAAAAAGAAAGTGAAAGTTTGGACAAGTGGTGGCGCTAGAGAGTTTGAATTAGAGACTCCAAACTTGCTACGGTTAATGTTGAGTCGGCCCTCTATCAGTGTGCCAAATTATACAACTTTCCCGCAAGCGGTTCTATGGGCTGCCATAGACTTGCGGCGGAAGAATAATAATAATAATAATAATAATAAGAATTCTAACGGATACAATAGGTGCCTTCGCACCTTCGGTGCTTGGCCCCTAAATATAGCTGCAAGCAGCAATTACGGGGCCAAGCACTCAAAGCGGAAAATGAGGAGCTAAGGATGGCAGGAACAGCAGACCAACTGCAACAATAAGTAAAAAAAAGCCATTTTAGGATGATTTTATTCAAAACGACAGAAAAAATATGTAGAACGCCTACTGATATGATTTAATGGCTTGTTAGGTTTGACCAACAGGTGGCGCTGTTATCAAATCGTTGTGGTGTGTTTAGTGTGAGATGACAAACGTTCACACAAAGTTTGGTGTCATTATGTCAAAGTTTTCCAAAGATATAGCCTTAGAGTCATTTTCACATCAAGCCTAAAATTTATAGAGGTGCTGTACGAAAACGGTTTCAACTATCAACATGAAATCCATAACTTTTTGTCAGCACAGTCTGAAGATGATCTGACTCAATTTTGGTGAGAATCGGACGAACGGTCTAGGACTAGTTCTAAAAAGTAGGTTTTCAACATAGATCAAAATGGCGGACAGGGAGTTTGGCCAACTGTTGCATAATTGGTATCTATGTTGTCGGCATGACCCAAGGAATATTTTGAGACCAGTTTCATTACAATAGGCTAATGCTATCTACAGTTATTAGCATTTTTGTTCATTTTAAAACTAATAGTTAATGAATGCTTCATTACTCTTGACCAATAGGTGGCGCTGCTACCAAATTGGTGTGGTGTCATCAGTGTGAGGTGTTAATGCCACATACCAAATTTGGTGCAAATATCTCAAAGCTTTGAAGAGATACAGCTTCCGATGCGCTTTGGCATCTTACCTGCAAATTCGTTGATGCGTTAAATGAAAACGGTTTCGAATATCGACACGAAATCCATAACTTTTTGTCATCATGGTCTGAAGATGATCCGAGTCAAATTTGGTGAAAATCCGACTAACGGTCTAGGAGGAGTTCGAAAAAGTAGGTTTTCTACATTAATCAAAATGGCTAACAGGAAGTTAGGCCAATTTTGGCATAATTGGTATCAATGTTCTCGGGCTGACCCAAGGAATATTTTGAGATCACTTTTATTACAATAAGCCATTTTTTTCAGAAGTTATTAGCATTTTTAGAAATTTCGTTATAACTTTTGACCACAAGGTGGCGCTGGCCCCAAAATTGGTATGTACATTCAGGGCATGGTGCCGAACATTTTTGTAATTATTGTCGAAACGATACGTTAATCCGTTCTCAAGATACAGCATTTTAAAGCGAAATTCAAAATGGCCGACACCCAAAATGGCTGACATGGGAAAATTGGATATGGGTCGACTCGGCATCCTCCTCCGAATCTAACAAGACCAGTTTTGAGATTTTTGGTCAAACCACTGAGAAGTTATAAGCAAAAATAGCCATTTTTCATATCTCCTGACCACTAGGTGGCACTGTGACGAAACACTGCAGGTAGCCTCAGGTCATGCTTGTTATAACACAAACCAAGTTTGGTCTCAATATTCCAAAGCGTTCCGGAGATATTGCCTCACTTCCATTTTTGAACGCTTTTCGTAGAATTAATTAGCGCGTTATTCGAGAACGGTTAGTCCAATCAACTTGAATTCCATAACTTTTTGCCTGCATGGTCTGAAGATGATCTGAGCCAATTTTGGTGAAAATCAGACAAACCGTCTAGGACGAGTTCGAAAAAGTAGGTTTTATAAACAAAAAATTATAGAAAAAAAACTAAACCTTAGGATTTTTGAAATTTGGTGTTCATTCGACTCGGCATAACCCAAGGATTCAGGGAAAATTGGAATTTCGATTTTATGGCTAACGGTTCAAAAGTTATTAGCAAAAAGAAAGTGAAAGTTTGGACAAGTGGTGGCGCTAGAGAGTTTGAATTAGAGACTCCAAACTTGCTACGGTTAATGTTGAGTCGGCCCTCTATCAGTGTGCCAAATTATACAACTTTCCCGCAAGCGGTTCTATGGGCTGCCATAGACTTGCGGCGGAAGAATAATAATAATAATAATAATAATAAGAATTCTAACGGATACAATAGGTGCCTTCGCACCTTCGGTGCTTGGCCCCTAAATATAGCTGCAAGCAGCAATTACGGGGCCAAGCACTCAAAGCGGAAAATGAGGAGCTAAGGATGGCAGGAACAGCAGACCAACTGCAACAATAAGTAAAAAAAAGCCATTTTAGGATGATTTTATTCAAAACGACAGAAAAAATATGTAGAACGCCTACTGATATGATTTAATGGCTTGTTAGGTTTGACCAACAGGTGGCGCTGTTATCAAATCGTTGTGGTGTGTTTAGTGTGAGATGACAAACGTTCACACAAAGTTTGGTGTCATTATGTCAAAGTTTTCCAAAGATATAGCCTTAGAGTCATTTTCACATCAAGCCTAAAATTTATAGAGGTGCTGTACGAAAACGGTTTCAACTATCAACATGAAATCCATAACTTTTTGTCAGCACAGTCTGAAGATGATCTGACTCAATTTTGGTGAGAATCGGACGAACGGTCTAGGACTAGTTCTAAAAAGTAGGTTTTCAACATAGATCAAAATGGCGGACAGGGAGTTTGGCCAACTGTGGCAAAATTGGTATCTATGTTGTCGGCATGACCCAAGGAATATTTTGAGACCAGTTTCATTACAATAGGCTAATGCTATCTACAGTTATTAGCATTTTTGTTCAATTTAAAACTAATGGTTAATGAATGCTTCATTACTCTTGACCAATAGGTGGCGCTGCTACCAAATTGATGTGGTGTCATCAGTGTTGGGTGTTAATGCCACATACCAAATTTGGTGCAAATATCTCAAAGCTTTGCAGAGATACAGCTTCCGATGCGCTTTGGCATCTTACCTGCAAATTCGTTGATGCGTTAAATGAAAACGGTTTCGAATATCGACACGAAATCCATAACTTTTTGTCAGCATGGTCTGAAGATGATCCGAGTCAAATTTGGTGAAAATCCGACTAACGGTCTAGGAGGAGTTCGAAAAAGTAGGTTTTCTACATTCATCAAAATGGCGAACAGGAAGTTAAGCCAGTTTTGGCATAATTGGTATCAATGTTCTCGGCCTGACCCAAGGAATATTTTGAGATAACTTTTATTACAATAAGCCATTTTTATCAGAAGTTATTAGCATTTTTCGAAATTTCGTTATAACTTTTGATCACAAGGTGGCGCTGGCCCCAAAATTGGTATGTACATTCAGGGCATGGTGCCGAACATTTTTGTAATTATTGTCAAAACGATACGTCAATCCGTTCTCAAGATACAGCATTTTAAAGCTAAATTCAAAATGGCCGACACCCAAAATGGCTGACATGGGAAAATTGGATATGGTTCGACTCGGCATGCTCCTCCGAATCTAACAAGACCAGTTTTGAGATTTTTGGTCAAACCACTGAGAAGTTATAAGCAAAAATAGCCAGTTTTCATATCTCCTGACCACTAGGTGGCACTGTGACGAAACACTGCAGGTAGCCTCAGGTCATGCTTGTTATTACACACACCAAGTTTGGTCTCAATACTCTAAAGCGTTGCGGAGATATGGCCTCACATCCGTTTTTGCGCACTTTTCGTAGAATTAATTAGCGGGTTATTCGAGAACGGTTTGTCCAATCAACTTGAATTCCATAACTTTTTGCCTGCATGGTCTGAAGATGATCTGAGCCAATTTTGGTGAAAATCAGACAAACCGTCTAGGACGAGTTCGAAAAAGTAGGTTTTATAAACAAAAAATTATAGAAAAAAAACTAAACCTTAGTATTTTTGAAATTTGGTGTTCATTCGACTCGGCATGACCCAAGGATTCAGGGAAAATTGGAATTTTGATTTTGTGGCTTACGGTTCAAAAGTTATTAGCAAAAAGAAAGTGAAAGTTTGGACAAGTGGTGGCGCTAGAGAGTTTGAGTTAGAGACTCCAAACTTGCTATGGTTAATGTTGGGACGGTCCACTATCAGTGTGCCAAATTATACAACTTTCCCGCAAGCGGTTCTATGGGCTGCCATAGACTTGCGGCGGAATAATAATAATAATAAGAATTCTAACGGATACAATAGGTGCCTTCGCACCTTCGGTGCTTGGCCCCTAATAAGAAACAGAACGAAAACAATAGGTGCCTACGCACCTTCGGTGCTTGGCCCCTAATAATAATAATAATAATAAGAATTCTAACGGATACAATAGGTGCCTTCGCACCTTCGGTGCTTGGCCCCTAATAATAATAAGAATTCTAACGAAAACAATAGGTGCCTTCGCACCTTCGGTGCTTGGCCCCTAATAACACTAACGGATACAATAGGTGCCATCGCACCTTCGGTGCTTGGCCCCTAATAATAAGAATTCTAACGGTTTCAATAGGTGCCTTCGCACCTTCGGTGCTTGGCCCCTAAATATAGCTGCAAGCAGCAATTACGGGGCCAAGCACTCAAAGCGGAAAATGAGGAGCTAAGGATGGCAGGAACAGCAGACCAACAGCAACAATAAGTAAAAAGAAGCCATTTTAGGATGATTTTAGTCAAAACGACAGAAAAATTATACTAATATGATTTAATGGCTTATTAGGTTTGACCAACAGGTGGCGCTGTTATCAGATCAATGTGGTGTGTTTAGTGTGAGGTGACAAACGTGCACACAAAGTTTGGTGTCGTTATGTCAAAGTTTTCCAAAGATATAGCCTCAGAGTCATTTTCACATCAAGCCTAAAATTAATAGAGGCGCTGTACAAAAACGGTTTCATCTATCGACATGAAATCCATAACTTTTTGTCAGCACAGTCTGAAGATGATCTGACTCGATTTTGATGAAAATCAGACGAATGGTCTAGGACTAGTTCGAAAAAGTAGGTTTTCAACATAGATCAAAATGGCGGACAGGGAGTTTTGCCGACTGTTGCATAATTGGTATCTATGTTGTCGGCATGACCCAAGGAATATTTTGAGACCAGTTTCATTACAATAGGCTAATGCTATCTACAGTTATTAGCATTTTTGTTCATTTAAAAACTAATGGTTGATGAATGCTTCATTACTCTTGACCAATAGGTGGCGCTGCTACCAAATTATTGTGGTGTAATCAGTGTGAGGTGGTAATGCCACATACCAAATTTGGTGCAAATATCTCAAAGCTTTGCAGAGATACAGCTTCTGATGCGCTTTGGCATCTTACCTGCAAATTCGTTGATGCGTTAAATGAAAACGGTTTCGAATATCGACACGAAATCCATAACTTTTTGTCAGCATGGTCTGAATATGATCCGAGTCAAATTTGGTGAAAATCCGACTAACGGTCTCGGAGGAGTTCGCAAAAGTAGGTTTTCTACATTCATCAAAATGGCGAACAGGAAGTTAGGCCAATTTTGGCATAATTGGTATCAATGTTCTCGGCCTAACCCAAGGAATATTTTGAGATCACTTTTATTACAATAAGCCATTTTTTTCAGAAGTTATTAGCATATTTCGAAATTTCGTTATAACTTTTGACCACAAGGTGGCGCTGGCCCCAAAATTTTTATGTACATTCAGGGCATGGTGCCGAACATTTTTGCAATTATTGTCGAAACGATACGTTAATCCGTTCTCAAGATACAGCATTTTGAAGCTAAATTCAAAATGGCCGACACCCAAAATGGCTGACATGGGAAAATTGGATATGGGTCGACTCGGCATGCTCCTCCGAATCTAACAAGACCAGTTTTGAGATTTTTGGTCAAACCACTGAGAAGTTATAAGCAAAAATAGCCATTTTTCATATCTCCTGACCACTAGGTGGCACTGTGACGAAACACTGCAGGTAGCCTCAGGTCATGCTTGTTATAACACACACCAAGTTTGGTCTCAATACTCCAAAGCGTTGCGGAGATATGGCCTCAATTCCATTTTTGAACGCTTTTCATGGAATTAATTAGCGCGTTATTCGAGAACGGTTTGTCCAATCAACTTGAATTCCATAACTTTTTGCCTGCATGGTCTGAAGTTGATCTGAGCCAATTTTGGTGAAAATCAGACAAACCGTCTAGGACGAGTTCGAAAAAGTAGGTTTTATAAACCAAAAATTATAGAAAAAAAACTAAACCTTAGGATTTTTGAAATGTGGTGTTCAATCGACTCGGCATGACCCAAGGATTCAGGGAAAATTGGAATTTTGATTTTATGGCTTACGGTTCAAAAGTTATTAGCAAAAAGATAGTGAAAGTTTGGACAAGTGGTGGCGCTAGAGAGTTTGAGTTAGAGACTCCAAACTTGCTATGGTTAATGTTGGGATGGTCCTCTATCAGTGTGCCAAATTATACAACTTTCCCGCAAGCGGTTCTATGGGCTGCCATAGACTTGCGGCGGAAGAGGAAGAATAATAATAACACTAACGGATACAATAGGTGCCATCGCACCTTCGGTGCTTGGCCCCTAATAATAATAATAAGAATTCTAACGGATACAATAGGTGCCTACGCACCTTCGGTGCTTGGCCCCTAATAATAAGAATTCTAACGGATACAATAGGTGCCTTCGCACCTTCGGTGCTTGGCCCCTAATAAATATAGCTGCAAGCAGCAATTACGGGGCCAAGCACTCAAAGCGGAAAATGAGTAGCTAAGGATGGCAGGAACAGCAGACCAACTGCAACAATAAGTAAAAGAAAGCAATTTTAAGATGACTTTAGTCAAAACGACAGAAAAATGATGTAGAACGCTTACTGATATGATTTAATGGCTTATTACCTTTGACCAACAGGTGGCGCTGTTAATAGATTGATGTGGTGTGTTTAGTGTGAGGTGACAAACGTGCACACAAAGTTTGGTGTCATTATGTCAAAGTTTTCCAAAGATATAGCCTTAGAGTCATTTTCACATCAAGCCTAAAATTTATAGAGGCACTGTACGAAAACGGTTTCATCTATCAACATGAAATCCATAACTTTTTGTCAGCACAGTCTGAAGATGATCTGACTCGATTTTGGTGAAAATCGGACGAACGGTCTAGGACTAGTTCGAAAAAGTAGGTTTTCAACATAAATCAAAATGGCGGAAAGGGAGTTTGGCCAACTGTTGCATAATTGGTATCTATGTTGTCGGCATGACCCAAGGAATATTTTGAGACCAGTTTCATTACAATAGGCTAATGCTATCTACAGTTATTAGCATTTTTGTTCATTTTAAAACTAATAGTTAATGAATGCTTCATTACTCTTGACCAATAGGTGGCGCTGCTACCAAATTGATGTGGTGTCATCAGTGTTGGGTGTTAATGCCACATACCAAATTTGGTGCAAATATCTCAAAGCTTTGCAGAGATACAGCTTCCGATGCGCTTTGGCATCTTACCTGCAAATTCGTTGATGCGTTAAATGAAAACGGTTTCGAATATCGACACGAAATCCATAAATTTTTGTCAGCATGGTCTGAAGATGATCCGAGTCAAATTTGGTGAAAATCCGACTAACGGTCTAGGAGGAGTTCGAAAAAGTAGGTTTTCTACATTCATCAAAATGGCGAACAGGAAGTTAAGCCAATTTTGGCATAATTGGTATCAATGTTCTCGGCCTGACCCAAGGAATATTTTGAGATCACTTTTATTACAATAAGCCATTTTTTTCAGAAGTTATTAGCATTTTTCGAAATTTCGTTATAACTTTTGACCACAAGGTGGCGCTGGCCCCAAAATTGGTATGTACATTCAGGGCATGGTGCCGAACATTTTTGTAATTATTGTCGAAACGATACGTTAATCCGTTCTCAAGATACAGCATTTTAAATCTAAATTCAAAATGGCCGACACCCAAAATGGCTGACATGGGAAAATTGGATATGGTTCGACTCGGCATGCTCCTCCGAATCTAACAAGACCAGTTTTGAGATTTTTGGTCAAACCACTGAGAGGTTATAAGCAAAAATAGCCATTTTTCATATCTCCTGACCACTAGGAGGCACTGTGACGAAACACTGCAGGTAGCCTCAGGTCATGCTTGTTATTACACACACCAAGTTTGGTCTCAATACTCTAAAGCGTTGCGGAGATATGGCCTCACATCCGTTTTTGCGCACTTTTCGTAGAATTAATTAGCGCGTTATTCGAGAACGGTTTGTCCAATCAACTTGAATTCCATAACTTTTTGCCTGCATGGTCTGAAGTTGATCTGAGCCAATTTTGGTGAAAATCAGACAAACCGTCTAGGACGAGTTCGAAAAAGTAGGTTTTATAAACAAAAAATTATAGAAAAAAAACTAAACCTTAGGATTTTTGAAATTTGGTGTTCATTCGACTCGGCATGACCCAAAGATTCAGGGAAAATTGGAATTTTGATTTTGTGGCTTACGGTTCAAAAGTTATTAGCAAAAAGAAAGTGAAAGTTTGGACAAGTGGTGGCGCTAGAGAGTTTGAGTTAGAGACTCCAAACTTGCTATGGTTAATGTTGGGATGGTCCTCTATCAGTGTGCCAAATTATACAACTTTCCCGCAAGCGGTTCTATGGGCTGCCATAGACTTGCGGCGGAATAATAATAATAATAATAAATATAGCTGCAAGCAGCAATTACGGGGCCAAGCACTTAAAGCGGTAAATGAGGAGCTAAGGATGGCAGGAACAGCAGACCAACTGCAACAATAAGTAAAAAGAAGCCATTTTAGGATGATTTTATTCAAAACGACAGAAAAGTGATGTAGAACGCCTACTGATATGATTTAATGGCTTATTAGGTTTGACCAACAGGTGGCGCTGTTATCAAATCGATGTGGTGTGTTTAGTGTGAGATGACAAACGTTCACACAAAGTTTGGTGTCATTATGTCAAA
This sequence comes from Garra rufa, assembly GCF_049309525.1. NCBI lineage: Eukaryota > Metazoa > Chordata > Actinopteri > Cypriniformes > Cyprinidae > Garra > Garra rufa. The sequence goes on from NW_027394276.1 coordinate 10,144,970, forward strand.
GTTTTCCAAAGATATAGCCTTAGAGTCATTTTCACATCAAGCCTAAAATTTATAGAGGCGCTGTACGAAAACGGTTTCAACTATCAACATGAAATCCATAACTTTTTGTCAAAACAGTCTGAAGATGATCTGACTCGATTTTGGTGAAAATTGGACAAACGGTCTAGGACTAGTTCGAAAAAGTAGGTTTTCAACATAATTCAAAATGGCGGTCAGGGAGTTTGGCCAACTGTTGCATAATTGGTATCTATGTTGTCGGCATGACCCAAGGAATATTTTGAGACCAGTTTCATTACAATAGGCTAATGCTATCTACAGTTATTAGCATTTTTGTTCATTTTAAAACTAATAGTTAATGAATGCTTCATTACTCTTGACCAATAGGTGGCGCTGCTACCAAATTGGTGTGGTGTCATCAGTGTGAGGTGTTAATGCCACATACCAAATTTGGTGCAAATATCTCAAAGCTTTGAAGAGATACAGCTTCCGATGCGCTTTGGCATCTTACCTGCAAATTCGTTGATGCGTTAAATGAAAACGGTTTCGAATATCGACACGAAATCCATAACTTTTTGTCATCATGGTCTGAAGATGATCCGAGTCAAATTTGGTGAAAATCCGACTAACGGTCTAGGAGGAGTTCGAAAAAGTAGGTTTTCTACATTAATCAAAATGGCTAACAGGAAGTTAGGCCAATTTTGGCATAATTGGTATCAATGTTCTCGGGCTGACCCAAGGAATATTTTGAGATCACTTTTATTACAATAAGCCATTTTTTTCAGAAGTTATTAGCATTTTTAGAAATTTCGTTATAACTTTTGACCACAAGGTGGCGCTGGCCCCAAAATTGGTATGTACATTCAGGGCATGGTGCCGAACATTTTTGTAATTATTGTCGAAACGATACGTTAATCCGTTCTCAAGATACAGCATTTTAAAGCGAAATTCAAAATGGCCGACACCCAAAATGGCTGACATGGGAAAATTGGATATGGGTCGACTCGGCATCCTCCTCCGAATCTAACAAGACCAGTTTTGAGATTTTTGGTCAAACCACTGAGAAGTTATAAGCAAAAATAGCCATTTTTCATATCTCCTGACCACTAGGTGGCACTGTGACGAAACACTGCAGGTAGCCTCAGGTCATGCTTGTTATAACACAAACCAAGTTTGGTCTCAATATTCCAAAGCGTTCCGGAGATATTGCCTCACTTCCATTTTTGAACGCTTTTCGTAGAATTAATTAGCGCGTTATTCGAGAACGGTTAGTCCAATCAACTTGAATTCCATAACTTTTTGCCTGCATGGTCTGAAGATGATCTGAGCCAATTTTGGTGAAAATCAGACAAACCGTCTAGGACGAGTTCGAAAAAGTAGGTTTTATAAACAAAAAATTATAGAAAAAAAACTAAACCTTAGGATTTTTGAAATTTGGTGTTCATTCGACTCGGCATAACCCAAGGATTCAGGGAAAATTGGAATTTCGATTTTATGGCTAACGGTTCAAAAGTTATTAGCAAAAAGAAAGTGAAAGTTTGGACAAGTGGTGGCGCTAGAGAGTTTGAATTAGAGACTCCAAACTTGCTACGGTTAATGTTGAGTCGGCCCTCTATCAGTGTGCCAAATTATACAACTTTCCCGCAAGCGGTTCTATGGGCTGCCATAGACTTGCGGCGGAAGAATAATAATAATAATAATAAATATAGCTGCAAGCAGCAATTACGGGGCCAAGCACTCAAAGCGGAAAATGAGGAGCTAAGGATGGCAGGAACAGCAGACCAACTGCAACAATAAGTACAAAGAAGCCATTTTAGGATGATTTTAGTCAAAACGACAGAAAAATGATGTAGAACGACTACTGATGTGATTTAATGGCTTATTAGGTTTGACCAACAGGTGGCGCTGTTATCAAATCGATGTGGTGTGTTTAGTGTGAGATGACAAACGTTCACACAAAGTTTGGTGTCATTATGTCAAAGTTTTCTAAAGATATAGCCTTAGAGTCATTTTCACATCAAGCCTAAAATTTGTAGAGCCGCTGTACGAAAACGGTTTCAACTATCAACATGAAATCCATAAATTTTTGTCAGCACAGTCTGAAGATGATCTGACTCGATTTTGGTGAAAATCGGACAAACGGTCTAGGACTAGTTCGAAAAAGTAGGTTTTCAACATAAATCAAAATGGCGGACAGGGAGTTTGGCCAACTGTTGCATAATTGATATCTATGTTGTCAGCATGACCCAAGGAATATTTTGAGACCAGTTTCATTACAATAGGCTAATGCTATCTACAGTTATTAGCATTTTTGTTCATTTTAAAACTAATGGTTAATGAATGCTTCATTACTCTTGACCAATAGGTGGCGCTGCTACCAAATTGATGTGGTGTAATCAGTGTGAGGTGGTAATGCCACATACCAAATTTGGTGCAAATATCTCAAAGCTTTGCAGAGATACAGCCTCCGATGCGCTTTGGCATCTTACCTGCAAATTCGTTGATGCGTTAAATGAAAACGGTTTCGAATATCGACACGAAATCCATAACTTTTTGTCAGCATGGTCTGAAGATGATCCGATTCAAATTTGGTGAAAATCCGACTAACAGTCTAGGAGGAGTTCGAAAAAGTAGGTTTTCTACATTCATCAAAATGGCGAACAGGAAGTTAGGCCAATTTTGGCATAATTGGTATCAATGTTCTCGGCCAGACCCAAGGAATATTTTGAGATCACTTTTATTACATTAAGCCATTTTTTTCAGAAGTTATTAGCATTTTTAGAAATTTCGTTATAACTTTTGACCACAAGGTGGCGCTGGCCCCAAAATTGGTATGTACATTCAGGGCATGGTGCCGAACATTTTTGTAATTATGGTCGAAACGATACGTTAATCTGTTCTCAAGATACAGCATTTTAAAGCTAAATTCAAAATGGCCGACACCCAAAATGGCTGACATGGGAAAATTGGATATGGTTCGACTCGGCATGCTCCTCCGAATCTAACGGGACCAGTTTCTAGATATTTGGCCAAAGCACTAAGAAGTTATAAGCAAAAATAGCCATTTTTCATATCTCCTGACCACTAGGTGGCACTGTGACGAAACACTGCAGGTAGCCTCAGGTCATGCTTGTTACAACACACACCAAGTTTGGTCTCAATAAGACAAACCGTTGCGGAGATATGGCCTCACATCCGTTTTTGCGCACTTTTCGTAGAATTAATTAGCGCGTTATTCGAGAACGGTTTGTCCAATCAACTTGAATTCCATAACTTTTTGCCTGCATGGTCTGAAGATGATCTGAGCCAATTTTGGTGAAAATCAGACAAACCGTCTAGGACGAGTTCGAAAAAGTAGGTTTTATAAACAAAAAATTATAGAAAAAAAACTAAACCTTAGGATTTTTGAAATTTGGTGTTCATTCGACTCGGCATCACCCAAGGATTCAGGGAAAATTGGAATTTTGATTTTATGGCTTACGGTTCAAAAGTTATTAGCAAAAAGAAAGTGAAAGTTTGGACAAGTGGTGGCGCTAGAGAGTTTGAGTTAGAGACTCCAAACTTGCTATGGTTAATGTTGAGTCGGCCCTCTATCAGTGTGCCAAATTATACAACTTTCCCGCAAGCGGTTCTATGGGCTGCCATAGACTTGCGGCGGAATAATAATAATAAATATAGCTGCAAGCAGCAATTACGGGGCCAAGCAATCAAAGCGGAAATGAGGAGCTAAGGATGGCAGGAACAGCAGACCAACTGCAACAATAACGAAAAGGAAGCAATTTTGAGAGGATTTTAGTGAAAATTACAGAAAAATGGTGTAGAAAGCCTACTGATATGATTTAATGCTTATTACGTTTGACCAACAGGTGGCGCTGTTCTCAAATCCATGTGGTGTGTTTAGTGTGAGGTGACAAACGTGCACACAAAGTTTGGTGTCATTATTTCAAAGTTTTCCAAAGATATAGCCTTAGAGTCATTTTCACATCAAGCCTAAAATTTGTAGAGGCGCTATCCGAAAACGGTTTCATCTATCAACATGAAATCCATAACTTTTTGTCAGCACAGTCTGAAGATGATCTGACTCGATTTTGGTGAAAATCGGACGAACGGTCTAGGACTAGTTCGAAAAAGTAGGTTTTCAACATAGATCAAAATGGCGGACAGGGAGTTTGGCCAACTGTTGCATAATTGGTATCTATGTTGTCGGCATGACCCAAGGAATATTTTGAGACTAGTTTCATTACAATAGGCTAATGCTATCTACAGTTATTAGCATTTTTGTTCATTTTAAAACTAATGGTTAATGAATGCTTCATTACTCTTGACCAATAGGTGGCGCTGCTACCAAATTTATGTGGTGTAATCAGTGTGAGGTGGTAATGCCACATACCAAATTTGGTGCAAATATCTCAAAGCTTTGCAGAGATACAGCTTCCGATGCGCTTTGGCATCTTACCTGCAAATTCGTTGATGCGTTAAATGAAAACGGTTTCGAATATCGACACGAAATCCATAACTTTTTGTCAGCATGGTCTGAAGATGATCCGAGTCAAATTTGGTGATAATCCGACTAACGGTCTAGGAGGAGTTCGAAAAAGTAGGTTTTCAACATTCATCAAAATGGCGAACAGGAAGTTAGGCCAATTTTGGCATAATTGGTATCAATGTTCTCGGCCTGACCCAAGGAATATTTTGAGATCACTTTTATTACAATAAGCCATTTTTTTCAGAAGTTATTAGCATTTTTCGGAATTTCGTTATAACTTTCGACCACAAGGTGGCGCTGGCCCCAAAATTGGTATGTACATTCAGGGCATGGTGCCGAACATTTTTGTAATTATTGTCGAAACGATACGTTAATCCGTTCTCAAGATACAGCATTTTAAAGCTAAATTCAAAATGGCCGACACCCAAAATGGCTGACATTGGAAAATTGGATATGAGTCGACTCGGCATGCTCCTCCGAATCTAACAAGACCAGTTTTGAGATTTTTGGTCAAACCACTGAGAAGTTATAAGCAAAAATAGCCATTTTTCATATCTCCTGACCACTAGGTGGCACTGTGACGAAACACTGCAGGTAGCCTCAGGTCATGCTTGTTATAACACACACCAAGTTTGGTCTCAATATTCAAAAGCGTTTCAGAGATATTGCCTCACTTCCATTTTTGAACGCTTTTCGTAGAATTAATTAGCGCGTTATTCGAGAACAGTTTGTCCAATAAACTTGAATTCCATAACTTTTTGCCTGCATGGTCTGAAGATGATCTGAGCCAATTTTGGTGAAAATCAGACAAACCGTCTAGGACGAGTTCGAAAAAGTAGGTTTTATAAACAAAAAATTATAGAAAAAAAACTAAACCTTAGGATTTTTGAAATTTGGTGTTCATTCGACTCGGCATGACCCAAGGATTCAGGGAAAATTGTAATTTTGATTTTATGGCTTACGGTTCAAAAGTTATTAGAAAAAAGAAAGTGAAAGTTTGGACAAGTGGTGGCGCTAGAGAGTTTGAATTAGAGACTCCAAACTTGCTATGGTTAATGTTGAGTCGGCCCTCTATCAGTGTGCCAAATTATACAACTTTCCCGCAAGCGGTTCTATGGGCTGCCATAGACTTGCGGCGGAATAATAATAATAATAAGAATTCTAACGGTTTCAATAGGTGCCTTCGCACCTTCGGTGCTTGGCCCCTAAATATAGCTGCAAGCAGCAATTACGGGGCCAAGCACTCAAAGCGGAAAATGAGGAGCTAAGGATGGCAGGAACAGCAGACCAACTGCAACAATAAGTACAAAGAAGCCATTTTAGGATGATTTTAGTCAAAACGACAGAAAAATGATGTAGAACGACTACTGATGTGATTTAATGGCTTATTAGGTTTGACCAACAGGTGGCGCTGTTATCAAATCGATGTGGTGTGTTTAGTGTGAGATGACAAACGTTCACACAAAGTTTGGTGTCATTATGTCAAAGTTTTCTAAAGATATAGCCTTAGAGTCATTTTCACATCAAGCCTAAAATTTGTAGAGCCGCTGTACGAAAACGGTTTCAACTATCAACATGAAATCCATAAATTTTTGTCAGCACAGTCTGAAGATGATCTGACTCGATTTTGGTGAAAATCGGACAAACGGTCTAGGACTAGTTCGAAAAAGTAGGTTTTCAACATAAATCAAAATGGCGGACAGGGAGTTTGGCCAACTGTTGCATAATTGATATCTATGTTGTCAGCATGACCCAAGGAATATTTTGAGACCAGTTTCATTACAATAGGCTAATGCTATCTACAGTTATTAGCATTTTTGTTCATTTTAAAACTAATGGTTAATGAATGCTTCATTACTCTTGACCAATAGGTGGCGCTGCTACCAAATTGATGTGGTGTAATCAGTGTGAGGTGGTAATGCCACATACCAAATTTGGTGCAAATATCTCAAAGCTTTGCAGAGATACAGCCTCCGATGCGCTTTGGCATCTTACCTGCAAATTCGTTGATGCGTTAAATGAAAACGGTTTCGAATATCGACACGAAATCCATAACTTTTTGTCAGCATGGTCTGAAGATGATCCGATTCAAATTTGGTGAAAATCCGACTAACAGTCTAGGAGGAGTTCGAAAAAGTAGGTTTTCTACATTCATCAAAATGGCGAACAGGAAGTTAGGCCAATTTTGGCATAATTGGTATCAATGTTCTCGGCCAGACCCAAGGAATATTTTGAGATCACTTTTATTACATTAAGCCATTTTTTTCAGAAGTTATTAGCATTTTTAGAAATTTCGTTATAACTTTTGACCACAAGGTGGCGCTGGCCCCAAAATTGGTATGTACATTCAGGGCATGGTGCCGAACATTTTTGTAATTATGGTCGAAACGATACGTTAATCTGTTCTCAAGATACAGCATTTTAAAGCTAAATTCAAAATGGCCGACACCCAAAATGGCTGACATGGGAAAATTGGATATGGTTCGACTCGGCATGCTCCTCCGAATCTAACGGGACCAGTTTCTAGATATTTGGCCAAAGCACTAAGAAGTTATAAGCAAAAATAGCCATTTTTCATATCTCCTGACCACTAGGTGGCACTGTGACGAAACACTGCAGGTAGCCTCAGGTCATGCTTGTTACAACACACACCAAGTTTGGTCTCAATAAGACAAACCGTTGCGGAGATATGGCCTCACATCCGTTTTTGCGCACTTTTCGTAGAATTAATTAGCGCGTTATTCGAGAACGGTTTGTCCAATCAACTTGAATTCCATAACTTTTTGCCTGCATGGTCTGAAGATGATCTGAGCCAATTTTGGTGAAAATCAGACAAACCGTCTAGGACGAGTTCGAAAAAGTAGGTTTTATAAACAAAAAATTATAGAAAAAAAACTAAACCTTAGGATTTTTGAAATTTGGTGTTCATTCGACTCGGCATCACCCAAGGATTCAGGGAAAATTGGAATTTTGATTTTATGGCTTACGGTTCAAAAGTTATTAGCAAAAAGAAAGTGAAAGTTTGGACAAGTGGTGGCGCTAGAGAGTTTGAGTTAGAGACTCCAAACTTGCTATGGTTAATGTTGAGTCGGCCCTCTATCAGTGTGCCAAATTATACAACTTTCCCGCAAGCGGTTCTATGGGCTGCCATAGACTTGCGGCGGAATAATAATAATAATAAGAATTCTAACGGTTTCAATAGGTGCCTTCGCACCTTCGGTGCTTGGCCCCTAATAATAATAAGAAGAAGAATTCTAACGGATACAATAGGTGCCTTCGCACCTTCGGTGCTTGGCCCCTAATAATAAGAATTCTAACGGATACAATAGGTGCCTTCGCACCTTCGGTGCTTGGCCCCTAATAATAATTCTAACGGATACAATAGGTGCCTTCGCACCTTCGGTGCTTGGCCCCTAATAAATATAGCTGCAAGCAGCAATTACGGGGCCAAGCACTCAAAGCGGAAAATGAGGAGCTAAGGATGGCAGGAACAGCAGACCAACTGCAACAATAAGGAAAAGGAAGCAATTTTATGATGATTTTGGTCAAAAATACAGAAAAAAAGTATGTACAATGCCTACTGATATGATTTAATGGCTTATTACGTTTGACCAACTGGTGGCGCTGTTATCAAATCCATGTGGTGTGTTTATTGTGAGGTGACAAACGTACACACAAAGTTTGGTGTCGTTATGTCAAAGCTTTGCAGAGATAAAGCCTAAGAGTCATTTTCACATCAAGCCTAAAATTTATAGAGGCGCTGTACGAAAATGGTTTCATCTATCAACATGAAATCCATAACTTTTTGTCAGCACAGTCTGAAGATGATCTGAATCGATTTTGGTGAGAATCGGACAAACGGTCTAGGACTAGTTCGAAAAAGTAGGTTTTCAACATAAATCAAAATGGCGGACAGGAAGTTTGGTCAACTGTGGCCTAATTGGTATCTATGTTGTCGGCATGACCCAAGGAATATTTCAAGACCAGTTTCATTAAAATAGGCTAATGCTATCTACAGTTATTAGCATTTTTGATCATTTTAAAACTAATGGTTAATGAATGGTTCATTACTCTTGACCAATAGGTGGCGCTGCTACCAAATTGATGTTGTGTCATCAATGTGAGGTGGTAATGCCACATACCAAATTTGGTGCAAATATCTCAAAGCTTTGCAGAGATACAGCTTCCGATGCGCTTTGGCATCTTACCTGCAAATTCGTTGATGCGTTAAATGAAAACGGTTTCGAATATCGACACGCAATCCATAACTTTTTGTCAGAACGGTCTGAAGATGATCCGAGTAAAATTTGGTGAAAATCCGACTAACGGTCTAGGAGGAGTTCGAAAAAGTAGGTTTTCTACATTCATCAAAATGGCGAACAGGAAGTTAGGTCAATTTTGGCATAATTGGTATCAATGTTCTCGGCCTGACCCAAGGAATATTTTGAGATCACTTTTATTACAATAAGCCATTTTTTTCAGAAGTTATTAGCATTTTTCGAAATTTCGTTATAACTTTTGACCACAAGGTGGCGCTGGCCCCAAAATTTGTATGTACATTCAGGGCATGGTGCCGAACATTTTTGTAATTATTGTCGAAACGATACGTTAATCCGTTCTCAAGATACAGCATTTTAAAGCTTAATTCAAAATGGCCGACACCCAAAATGGCTGACATGGGAAAATTGGATATGGTTCGACTCGGCATGCTCCTCCGAATCTAACAAGACCAGTTTTGAGATTTTTGGTCAAACCACTGAGAAGTTATAAGCAAAAATAGCCATTTTTCATATCTCCTGACCACTAGGTGGCACTGTGACGAAACACTGCAGGTAGCCTCAGGTCATGCTTGTTATAACACACACCAAGTTTGGTCTCAATATTCCAAAGCGTTCCGGAGATATTGCCTCACTTCCATTTTTGAACGCTTTTCGTAGAATTAATTAGCGCGTTATTCGAGAACGGTTTGTCCAATCAACTTGAATTCCATAACTTTTTGCCTGCATGGTCTGAAGATGATCTGAGCCAATTTTGGTGAAAATCAGACAAACCGTCTAGGACGAGTTCGAAAAAGTAGGTTTTATAAACAAAAAATTATAGAAAAAAAATTAAACCTTAGGATTTTTGAAATTTGGTGTTCATTCGACTCGGCATGATCCAAGGATTCAGGGAAAATTGGAATTTTGATTTTATGGCTTACGGTTCAAAAGTTATTAGCAAAAAGAAATTGAAAGTTTGGACAAGTGGTGGCGCTAGAGAGTTTGAGTTAGAGACTCCAAACTTGCTATGGTTAATGTTGGTACGACCCTCTATCAGTGTGCCAAATTATACAACTTTCCCGCAAGCGGTTCTATGGGCTGCCATAGACTTGCGGCGGAAGAATAATAATAATAATAATAAATATAGCTGCAAGCAGCAATTACGGGGCCAAGCACTCAAAGCGGAAAATGAGGAGCTAACGATGGCAGGAACAACCGACCAACTGCAACAATAACAAAAAGGAAGCAATTTTAAGAGGATTTTAGTGAAAATTACAGAAAAATGGTGTAGAACGCATACTGATTTGATTTAATGCTTATTACGTTTGACCAACAGGTGGCGCTGTTATCAGATCGATGTGGTGTGTTTAGTGTGAGGTGACAAAAGTACACACAAAGTTTGGTGTCATTATGTCAAAGTTTTCCAAAGATAAAGCCTTAGAGCCATTTTCACATCAAGCCTAAAATTTATAGAGGCGCTGTATGAAAACGGTTTCATCTATCAACATGAAATCCATAACTTTTTGTCAGCACAGTCTGAAGATGATCGGACTCGATTTTGGTGAAAATCGGACAAACGGTCTAGGACTAGTTCGAAAAAGTAGGTTTTCAACATAAATCAAAATGGCAGACAGGGAGTTTGGCCAACTGTGGCATAATTGGTATCTATGTTGTCGGCATGACCCAAGGAATATTTTGAGACCAGTTTCATCACAATAGGCTAATGCTATCTACAGTTATTAGCATTTTTGTTCATTTTAAAACTAATGGTTAATGAATGCTTCATTACTCTTGACCAATAGGTGGCGCTGCTACCAAATTTATGTGGTGTCATCAGTGTGAGGTGGTAATGCCACATACCAAATTTGGTGCAAATATCTCAAAGCTTTGCAGAGATACAGCTTCCGATGCGCTTTGGCATCTTACCTGCAAATTCGTTGATGCGTTAAATGAAAACGGTTTCGAATATCGACACGAAATCCATAACTTTTTGTCAGCATGGTCTGAAGATGATCCGAGTCAAATTTGGTGAAAATCCGACTAACGGTCTAGGAGGAGTTCGAAAAAGTAGGTTTTCTACATTCATCAAAATGGCGAACAGGAATTTAGGCCAATTTTGGCATAATTGGTATCAATGTTCTCGGCCTGACCCAAGGAATATTTTGAGATCACTTTTATAACAATAAGCCATTTTTTTCAGAAGTTATTAGCATTTTTCGAAATTTCGTTATAACTTTTGACCACAAGGTGGCGCTGGCCCCAAAATTGGTATGTACATTCAGGGCATGGTGCCGAACATTTTTGTAATTATTGTCGAAACGATACGTTAATCCGTTCTCAAGATACAGCATTTTAAAGCTAAATTCAAAATGGCCGACACCCAAAATGGCTGACATGGGAAAATTGGATATGGTTCGACTCGGCATGCTCCTCCGACTCTAACAAGACCAGTTTTGAGATTTTTGGTCAAACCAATGAGAAGTTATAAGCAAAAATAACCATTTTTCATATCTCCTGACCACTAGGTGGCACTGTGACGAAACACTGCAGGGCGCCTCAGGTCATGCTTGTTATAACACACACCAAGTTTGGTCTCAATCCGACAAACCGTTGCCGAGATACGGCCTCACATCCATTTTTGTGCGCTTTTCGTAGAATTAATTAGCGCGTTATTCGAGAACGGTTTGTCCAATCAACTTGAATTCCATAACTTTTTGCCAGCATGGTCTGAAGATGATCTGAGCCAATTTTGGTGAAAATCAGACAAACCGTCTAGGACGAGTTCGAAAAAGTAGGTTTTATAAACAAAAAAATATAGAAAAAAAACTAAACCTTACGATTTTTGAAATTTGGTGTTCATTCGACTCGGCATGACCCAAGGATTCAGGGAAAATTGGAATTTTGATTTTATGGCTTACGGTTCAAAAGTTATTAGCAAAAAGAAAGTGAAAGTTTGGACAAGTGGTGGCGCTAGAGAGTTTGAGTTAGAGACTCCAAACTTGCTATGGTTAATGTTAGGACGGTCCACTATTAGTGTGCCAAATTATACAACTTTCCCGCAAGCGGTTCTATGGGCTGCCATAGACTTGCGGCGGAATAATAATAATAATAATAATAAATATAGCTGCAAGCAGCAATTACGGGGCCAAGCAATCAAAGCGGAAATGAGGAGCTAAGGATGGCAGGAACAGCAGACCAACTGCTACAATAACGAAAAGGAAGCAATTTTGAGAGGATTTTAGTGAAAATTACAGAAAAATGGTGTAGAAAGCCTACTGATATGATTTAATGCTTATTACGTTTTACCAACAGGTGGCGCTGTTAATAGATTGATGTGGTGTGTTTAGTGTGAGGTGACAAACGTGCACACAAAGTTTGGTGTCATTATGTCAAAGTTTTCCAAAGATATAGCCTTAGTCATTTTCACATCAAGCCTAAAATTTATAGAGGCGCTGTACGAAAACGGTTTCATCTATCAACATGAAATCCATAACTTTGTGTCAGCACAGTCTGAAGATGATCTGACTCGATTTTGGTGAAAATCGGACGAACGGTCTAAGACTAGTTCGAAAAAGTAGGTTTTCAACATAAATTAAAATGGCGGAAAGGGTGTTTGGCCAACTGTTGCATAATTGGTATCTGTGTTGTCGGCATGACCCAAGGAATATTTTGAGACCAGTTTCATTACAATAGGCTAATGCTATCTACAGTTATTGGCATTTTTGTATATTTTAAAACTAATAGTTAATGAATGCTTCATTACTCTTGACCAATAGGTGGCGCTGCTACCAAATTGATGTGGTGTCATCAGTGTGAGGTGTTAATGCCACATACCAAATTTGGTGCAAATATCTCAAAGCTTTGCAGAGATACAGCTTCCGATGCGCTTCTGCATCTTACCTGCAAATTCGTTGATGCGTTAAATGAAAACGGTTTCGAATATCGACACGAAATCCATAACTTTTTGTCAGCATGGTCTGAAGATGATCCGAGTCAAATTTGGTGAAAATCCGACTAACGGTCTAGGAGGAGTTCGAAAAAGTAGGTTTTCTACATTCATCAAAATGGCGAACAGGAAGTTAGGCCAATTTTGGCATAATTGGTATCAATGTTCTCGGCCTGACCCAAGAAATATTTTGAGATAACTTTTATTACAATAAGCCATTTTTTTCAGAAGTTATTAGCATTTTTCAAAATTTCGTTATAACTTTTGACCACAAGGTGGCGCTGGCCCCAAAATTGGTATGTACATTCAGGGCATGGTGCCGAACATTTTTGTAATTATTGTCAAAACGATACGTCAATCCGTTCTCAAGATACAGCATTTTAAAGCTAAATTCAAAATGGCCGACACCCAAAATGGCTGACATGGGAAAATTGGATATGGTTCGACTCGGCATGATCCTCCGAATCTAACAAGACCACTTTTGAGATTTTTGGTCAAACCACTGAGAAGTTATAAGCAAAAATAGCCATTTTTCATATCTCCTGACCACTAGGTGTCACTATGACGAAACACTGCAGGTAGCCTCAGGACATGCTTGTTACAACACACACCAAGTTTGGTCTCAATAAAACAAACCGTTGCGGAGATATGGCCTCACATCCGTTTTTGCGCACTTTTCGTAGAATTAATTAGCGCGTTATTCGAGAACGGTTTGTCCAATCAACTTGAATTCCATAACTTTTTGCCTGCATGGTCTGAAGATGATCTGACTCAATTTTGGTGAAAATCAGACAAACCGTCTAGGACGAGTTCGAAAAAGTAGGTTTTATAGACAAAAAATTATAGAAAAAAAACTAATCCTTACGATTTTTGAAATTTGGTGTTCATTCGACTCGGCATGACCCAAGGATTCAGGGAAAATTGGAATTTTGATTTTATGGCTTACGGTTCAAAAGTTATTAGCAAAAAGAAAGTGAAAGTTTGGACAAGTGGTGGCGCTAGAGAGTTTGAATTAGAGACTCCAAATTTGGTATGGTTAATGTTGAGTCGGCCCTCTATCAGTGTGCCAAATTATACAACTTTCCCGCAAGCGGTTCTATGGGCTGCCATAGACTTGCGGCGGAAGAATAATAATAATAATAATAATAATAAGAATTCTAACGGATACAATAGGTGCCTTCGCACCTTCGGTGCTTGGCCCCTAAATATAGCTGCAAGCAGCAATTACGGGGCCAAGCACTCAAAGCGGAAAATGAGGAGCTAAGGATGGCAGGAACAGCAGACCAACTGCAAAAATAAGTAAAAAGAAGCCATTTTAGGATGATTTAGTCAAAACGACAGAAAAGTGATGTAGAACGCCTACTGATATGATTTAATGGCTTATTAGGTTTGACCAACAGGTGGCGCTGTTATCAAATCGATGTGGTGTGTTTAGTGTGAGATGACAAACGTTCACACAAAGTTTGGTGTCATTATGTAAAAGTTTTCCAAAGATATAGCCTTAGAGTCATTTTCACATCAAGCCTAAAATTTATAGAGGCGCTGTACGAAAACGGTTCCATCTATCAACATGAAATCCATAACTTTTTGTCAGCACAGTCTGAAGATGATCTGACTCGATTTTGGTGAAAATCGAACGAACGGTCTAGGATTAGTTCGAAAAAGTAGGTTTTCAACATAGATCAAAATGGCGGACAGGAAGTTTGGCCAACTGTGGCATAATTGGTATCTATGTTGTCGGCATGACCCAAGGAATATTTTGAGACCAGTTTTATTACAATAGGCTAATGCTATCTACAGTTATTAGCATTTTTGTTCTTTTTACAACTAATGGTTAATGAATGCTTCATTACTCTTGACCAATAGGTGGCGCTGTTACCAAATTAATGTGCTGTAATCAGTGTGAGGTGGTAATGCCACATACCAAATTTGGTGCAAATATCTCAAATCTTTGCAGAGATACAGCTTCCGATACGCTTTGGCATCTTACCTGCAAATTCGTTGATGCGTTAAATGAAAACGGTTTCGAATATCGACACGAAATCCATAACTTTTTGTCAGCATGGTCTGAAGATGATCCGAGTCAAATTTGGTGAAAATCCGACTAACGGTCTAGGAGGAGTTCGAAAAAGTAGGTTTTCTACATTCATCAAAATGGCGAACAGGAAGTTAGGCCAATTTTGGCATAATGGGTATCAATGTTCTCGGTCTGACCCAAGGAATATTTTGAGATCACTTTTATTACAATAAGCCATTTTTTTCAGAAGTTATTAGCATTTCTAGAAATTTCGTTATAACTTTTGACCACAAGGTGGCACTGGCCCCAAAATTGGTATGTACATTCAGGGCATGGTGCCGAACATTTTTGTAATTATTGTCGAAACGATACGTTAATCCGTTCTCAAGATACAGCATTTTAAAGCTAAATTCAAAATGGCCGACACCCAAAATGGCTGACTTGGGAAAATTGGATATGGTTCGACTCGGCATGCTCCTCCGAGTCTAACAGAATGAGTTTCGAGATTTTTGGCCAAATCACTGAGAAGTTATAAGCAAAAATAGCCATTTTTCATATCTCCTGACCACTAGGTGGCACTGTTACGAAACACTGCAGGACGCCTCAGATCATGCTTGTTATAACACACACCAAGTTTGGTCTCAATACGACAAACCGTTGCGGAGATATGGCCTTACATCCATTTTTGCGCGCTTTTCGTAGAATTAAATAGCGCGTTATTCGAGAACGGTTTGTCCAATCAACTTGAATTCCATAACTTTTTGCCTGCATGGTCTGTAGATGATCTGAGCCAATTTTGGTGAAAATCAGACAAACCGTCTAGGACGAGTTCGAAAAAGTAGGTTTTATAAACAAAAAATTATAGAAAAAAAACTAATCCTTACGATTTTTGAAATTTGGTGTTCATTCGACTCGGCATGACCCAAGGATTCAGGGAAAATTGGAATTTTGATTTTGTGGCTTACGGTTCAAAAGTTATTAGCAAAAAGAAAGTGAAAGTTTGGACAAATGGTGGCGCTAGAGAGTTTGAGTTAGAGACTCCAAACTTGCTATGGTTAATGTTGGGACGGTCCTCTATCAGTGTGCCAAATTATACAACTTTCCCGCAAGCGGTTCTATGGGCTGCCATAGACTTGCGGCGGAAGAATAATAATAATAAATATAGCTGCAAGCAGCAATTACGGGGCCAAGCACTCAAAGCGGAAACTGAGGAGCTAAGGATGGCAGGAACAGCAGACCAACTGCAACAATAAGTAAAAAGAAGCCATTTTAGGATGATTTAGTCAAAACGACAGAAAAGTGATGTAGAACGCCTACTGATATGATTTAATGGCTTATTAGGTTTGACCAACAGGTGGCGCTGTTATCAAATCGATGTGGTGTGTTTAGTGTGAGATGACAAACGTTCACACAAAGTTTGGTGTCATTATGTCAAAGTTTTCCAAAGATATAGCCTTAGAGTCATTTTCACATCAAGCCTAAAATTTATAGAGGCGCTGTACGAAAACGGTTTCAACTATCAACATGAAATCCATAACTTTTTGTCAGCACAGTCTGATGATGATCTGACTCGATTTTGGTGACAATCGGACAAACGGTCTAGGACTAGTTCGAATAAGTAGGTTTTCAACATAAATCAAAATGGCGGACAGGGAGTTTGGCCAACTGTTGCATAATTGGTATCTATGTTGTCGGCATGACCCAAGGAATATTTTGAGACCAGTTTCATTACAATAGGCTAATGCTATCTACAGTTATTAGCATTTTTGTTCATTTTAAAACTAATGGTTAATGAATGCTTCATTACACTTGACCAATAGGTGGCGCTGCTACCAAATTGATGTGGTGTCATCAGTGTGAGGTGATAATGTCACATACCAAATTTGGTGCAAATATCTCAAAGCTTTGCAGAGATACAGCTTCTGATGCGCTTTGGCATCTTACCTGCAAATTCATTGATGCGTTAAATGAAAACGGTTTTGAATATCGACACGAAATCCATAACTTTTCGTCAGCATGGTCTGAAGATGATCCGAGTCAAATTTGGTGAAAATCCGACTAACGGTCTAGGAGGAGTTCGAAAAAGTAGGTTTTCCACATTCATTAAAGTGGCGAACAGGAAGTTAGGCCAATTTTGGCATAATTGGTGTCAATGTTCTCGGCCTGACTCAAGGAATATTTTGAGATCACTTTTATTACAATAAGCCATATTTTTCAGAAGTTATTAGCATTTTTTGAAATGTCATTATAACTTTTGACCACAAGGTGGCGCTGATCCCAAATTTCGTACGTACATTCAGGGCATGGTGCCGAACATTTTTGTAATTATTGTCGAAACGATACTTTAATCCGTTCTCAAGATACAGCATTTTAAAGCGAAATTCAAAATGGCCGACACCCAAAATGGCTGACATGGGAAAATTGGATATGGGTCGACTCGGCATGCTCCTCCGAATCTAACAAGACCAGTTTTGAGATTTTTCGTCAAACCACTGAGAAGTTATAAGCAAAAATAGCCATTTTTCATATCTCCTGACCACTAGGTGGCACTGTGACGAAACACTGTAGGTAGCCTCAGGTTATGCTTGTTATAACACACACCAAGTTTGGTCTCAATACTCCAAACCGTTACGGAGATATGGCCTCACTTCCATTTTTGAATGCTTTTCGTAGAATTAATTAGCGCGTTATTCGAGAACGGTTTGTCCAATCAACTTGAATTCCATAACTTTTTGCCTGCATGGTCTGAAGATGATCTGAGCCAATTTTGGTGTAAATCAGACAAACCGTCTAGGACGAGTTCGAAAAAGTAGGTTTTACAAACAAATAATTTTAGAAAAAAAACGAAACCTTACGATTTTTGAAATTTGGTGTTCATTCGACTCGGCATGACCCAAGGATTCAGAGAAAATTGGAATTTTGATTTTATGGCTTACGGTTCAAAAGTTATTAGCAAAAAGAAAGTGAAAGTTTGGACAAGTGGTGGCGCTAGAGAGTTTGAGTTAGAGACTCCAAACTTGCTATGGTTAATGTTGGGACGGTCCTCTATCAGTGTGCCAAATTATACAACTTTCCCGCAAGCGGTTCTATGGGCTGCCATAGACTTGCGGCGGAATAATAATAATAATAAGAATTCTAACGGTTTCAATAGGTGCCTTCGCACCTTCGGTGCTTGGCCCCTAAATATAGCTGCAAGCAGCAATTACGGGGCCAAGCACTCAAAGCGGAAAATGAGGAGCTAAGGATGGCAGGAACAGCAGACCAACTGCAACAATAAGTAAAAAGAAGCCATTTTAGGATGATTTTAGTCAAAACGACAGAAAAATGATGTAGAACGCCTACTGATATGATTTAATGCTTATTAGGTTTGACCAACAGGTGGCGCTGTTATCAAATCGATGTGGTGTGTTTAGTGTGAGGTGACAAACGTTCACACAAAGTTTGGTGTCATTATGTCAAAGTTTTCCAAAGATATAGCCTTAGAGTCATTTTCACATCAAGCCTTAAATTTAGAGAGGCGCTATACGAAAACGGTTTCATCTAACATCATGAAATTCATAACTTTTTGTCAGCACAGTCTGAAGATGATCTGATTCGATTTTGGTGAAAATCCGACAAAAGGTCTAGGACTAGTTCGAAAAAGTAGGTTTTCAACATAAATCAAAATGGCGGACAGGGAGTTTGGCCAACTGTTGCATAATTGGTATCTATGTTGTCGGCATGACCCAAGGAATATTTTGAGACCAGTTTCATTACAATAGGCTAATGCTATCTACAGTTATTAGCATTTTTGTTCATTTTAAAACTAATTGTTAATGAATGCTTCATTACTCTTGACCAATAGGTGGCGCTGATACCAAATTTTTGTGGTGTAATCAGTGTGAGGTGGTAATGCCACATACCAAATTTGGTGCAAATATCTCAAAGCTTTGCAGAGATACAGCTTCCGATGCGCTTTGGCATCTTACCTGCATATTCGTTGATGCGTTAAATGAAAACGGTTTCGAATATCGACACGAAATCCATAACTTTTTGTCAGCATGGTCTGAAGATGATCCGAGTCAAATTTGGTGAAAATCCGACTAACGGTCTAGGAGGAGTTTGAAAAAGTAGGTTTTCTACATTCATCAAAATGGCGAACAGGAAGTTAGGCCAATTTTGGCATAATTGGTATCAATGTTCTCGGCCTGACCCAAGGAATATTTTGAGATCACTTTTATTACAATAAGCCATTTTTTTCAGAAGTTATTAGCATTTATAGAAATTTCGTTATAACTTTTGATCACAAGGTGGCGCTGGTCCCAAAATTCGTATGTACATTCAGGGCATGGTGCCGAACATTTTTGTAATTATTGTCGAAACGATACGTTAATCCGTTCTCAAGATACAGCATTTTAAAGCTAAATTCAAAATGGCCGACACCCAAAATGGCTGACATGGGAAAATTGGATATGGGTCGACTCGGCATGCTCCTCCGAATCTAACAAGACCAGTTTTGAGATTTTTGGCCAAACCACTGAGAAGTTATAAGCAAAAATAGCCATTTTTCATATCTCCTGACCACTAGGTGGCACTGTGACGAAACACTGCAGGTAGCCTCAGGTCATGCTTGTTATAACACACACCAAGTTTGGTCTCAATATTCCAAAGCGTTCCGTAGATATTGCCTCACTTCCATTTTTGAACGCTTTTCGTAGAATTAATTAGCGCGTTATTCGAGAACGGTTTGTCCAATCAACTTGAATTCCATAACTTTTTGCCTGCATGGTCTGAAGATGATCTGAGCCAATTTTGGTGAAAATCAGACAAACCGTCTAGGACGAGTTCGAAAAAGTAGGTTTTACAAACAATAAATTATAGAAAAAAAACTAATCCTTACGATTTTTGAAATTTGGTGTTCATTCGACTCGGCATGACCCAAGGATTCAGGGAAAATTAGAATTTTGATTTTATGGCTTACGGTTCAAAAGTTATTAGCAAAAAGAAAGTGAAAGTTTGGACAAGTGGTGGCGCTAGAGACTTTGAGTTAGAGACTCCAAACTTGCTATGGTTAATGGTGGGACTGTCCTCTATCAGTGTGCCAAATTATACAACTTTCCCGCAAGCGGTTCTATGGGCTGCCTTAGACTTGCGGCGGAAGAAGAAACGGAAGAAGAATAATAAGAACGCTAACGGATACAATAGGTGCCTACGCACCTTCGGTGCTTGGCCCCTAATAATAAGAATTCTAACGGATACAATAGGTGCCTTCGCACCTTCGGTGCTTGGCCCCTAATAATAAATATAGCTGCAAGCAGCAATTACGGGGCCAAGCACTCAAAGCGGAAAATGAGGAGCTAACGATGATAGAACAGCAGACCAACTGCAACAATAACGAAAAGGAAGCAATTTTAAGAGGATTTTAGTCAAAACGACAGAAAAATGATGTAGAACGCTTACTGATATGATTTAATGGCTTATTACCTTTGACCAACAGGTGGCGCTGTTAATAGATTGATGTGGTGTGTTTAGTGTGAGGTGACAAACGTGCACACAAAGTTTGGTGTCATTATGTCAAAGTTTTCCAAAGATATAGCCTTAGAGTCATTTTCACATCAAGCCTAAAATTTATAGAGGCACTGTACGAAAACGGTTTCATCTATCAACATGAAATCCATAACTTTTTGTCAGCACAGTCTGAAGATGATCTGACTCGATTTTGGTGAAAATCGGACGAACGGTCTAGGACTAGTTCGAAAAAGTAAGTTTTCAACATAAATCAAAATGGCGGAAAGGGAGTTTGGCCAACTGTTGCATAATTGGTATCTATGTTGTCGGCATGACCCAAGGAATATTTTGAGACCAGTTTCATTACAATAGGCTAATGCTATCTACAGTTATTAGCATTTTTGTATATTTTAAAACTAATAGTTAATGAATGCTTCATTACTCTTGACCAATAGGTGGCGCTGCTACCAAATTGATGTGGTGTCATCAGTGTGAGGTGTTAATGCCACATACCAAATTTGGTGCAAATATCGCAAAGCTTTGCAGAGATACAGCTTCCGATGCGCTTTGGCATCTTACCTGCAAATTCGTTGATGCGTTAAATGAAAACGGTTTCGAATATCGACACGAAATCCATAACTTTTTGTCAGCATGGTCTGAAGATGATCCGAGTCAAATTTGGTGAAAATCCGACTAACGGTCTAGGAGGAGTTCGAAAAAGTAGGTTTTCTACATTCATCAAAATGGCGAACAGGAAGTTAGGCCAATTTTGGCATAATTGGTATCAATGTTCTCGGCCTGACCCAAGGAATATTTTGAGATAACTTTTATTACAATAAGCCATTTTTTTCAGAAGTTATTACCATTTTTCGAAATTTCGTTATAACTTTTGACCACAAGGTGGCGCTGGCCCCAAAATTGGTATGTACATTCAGGGCATGGTGCCGAACATTTTTGTAATTATTGTCAAAACGATACGTCAATCCGTTCTCAAGATACAGCATTTTAAAGCTAAATTCAAAATGGCCGACACCCAAAATGGCTGACATGGGAAAATTGGATATGGTTCGACTCGGCATGATCCTCCGAATCTAACAAGACCACTTTTGAGATTTTTGGTCAAACCACTGAGAAGTTATAAGCAAAAATAGCCATTTTTCATATCTCCTGACCACTAGGTGTCACTATGACGAAACACTGCAGGTAGCCTCAGGACATGCTTGTTACAACACACACCAAGTTTGGTCTCAATAAAACAAACCGTTGCGGAGATATGGCCTCACATCCGTTTTTGCGCACTTTTCGTAGAATTAATTAGCGCGTTATTCGAGAACGGTTTGTCCAATCAACTTGAATTCCATAACTTTTTGCCTGCATGGTCTGAAGATGATCTGAGCCAATTTTGGTGAAAATCAGACAAACCGTCTAGGACGAGTTCGAAAAAGTAGGTTTTACAAACAAAAAATTATAGAAAAAAAACTAAACCTTAGGATTTTTGAAATGTGGTGTTCATTCGACTCGGCATGACCCAAGGATTCAGGGAAAATTGGAATTTTGATTTTATGGCTTACGGTTCAAAAGTTATTAGCAAAAAGAAAGTGAAAGTTTGGACAAGTGGTGGCGCTAGAGAGTTTGAATTAGAGACTCCAAACTTGCTATGGTTAATGTTGAGTCGGCCCTTTATCAGTGTGCCAAATTATACAACTTTCCCGCAAGCGGTTCTATGGGCTGCCATAGACTTGCGGCGGAAGAATAATAATAATAATAAGAATTCTAACGGTTTCAATAGGTGCCTTCGCACCTTCGGTGCTTGGCCCCTAAATATAGCTGCAAGCAGCAATTACGGGGCCAAGCACTCAAAGCGGAAAATGAGGAGCTAAGGATGGCAGGAACAGCAGACCAACTGCAACAATAAGTACAAAGAAGCCATTTTAGGATGATTTTAGTCAAAACGACAGAAAAATGATGTAGAACGACTACTGATGTGATTTAATGGCTTATTAGGTTTGACCAACAGGTGGCGCTGTTATCAAATCGATGTGGTGTGTTTAGTGTGAGATGACAAACGTTCACACAAAGTTTGGTGTCATTATGTCAAAGTTTTCTAAAGATATAGCCTTAGAGTCATTTTCACATCAAGCCTAAAATTTGTAGAGCCGCTGTACGAAAACGGTTTCAACTATCAACATGAAATCCATAAATTTTTGTCAGCACAGTCTGAAGATGATCTGACTCGATTTTGGTGAAAATCGGACAAACGGTCTAGGACTAGTTCGAAAAAGTAGGTTTTCAACATAAATCAAAATGGCGGACAGGGAGTTTGGCCAACTGTTGCATAATTGATATCTATGTTGTCAGCATGACCCAAGGAATATTTTGAGACCAGTTTCATTACAATAGGCTAATGCTATCTACAGTTATTAGCATTTTTGTTCATTTTAAAACTAATGGTTAATGAATGCTTCATTACTCTTGACCAATAGGTGGCGCTGCTACCAAATTGATGTGGTGTAATCAGTGTGAGGTGGTAATGCCACATACCAAATTTGGTGCAAATATCTCAAAGCTTTGCAGAGATACAGCCTCCGATGCGCTTTGGCATCTTACCTGCAAATTCGTTGATGCGTTAAATGAAAACGGTTTCGAATATCGACACGAAATCCATAACTTTTTGTCAGCATGGTCTGAAGATGATCCGATTCAAATTTGGTGAAAATCCGACTAACAGTCTAGGAGGAGTTCGAAAAAGTAGGTTTTCTACATTCATCAAAATGGCGAACAGGAAGTTAGGCCAATTTTGGCATAATTGGTATCAATGTTCTCGGCCAGACCCAAGGAATATTTTGAGATCACTTTTATTACATTAAGCCATTTTTTTCAGAAGTTATTAGCATTTTTAGAAATTTCGTTATAACTTTTGACCACAAGGTGGCGCTGGCCCCAAAATTGGTATGTACATTCAGGGCATGGTGCCGAACATTTTTGTAATTATGGTCGAAACGATACGTTAATCTGTTCTCAAGATACAGCATTTTAAAGCTAAATTCAAAATGGCCGACACCCAAAATGGCTGACATGGGAAAATTGGATATGGTTCGACTCGGCATGCTCCTCCGAATCTAACGGGACCAGTTTCTAGATATTTGGCCAAAGCACTAAGAAGTTATAAGCAAAAATAGCCATTTTTCATATCTCCTGACCACTAGGTGGCACTGTGACGAAACACTGCAGGTAGCCTCAGGTCATGCTTGTTACAACACACACCAAGTTTGGTCTCAATAAGACAAACCGTTGCGGAGATATGGCCTCACATCCGTTTTTGCGCACTTTTCGTAGAATTAATTAGCGCGTTATTCGAGAACGGTTTGTCCAATCAACTTGAATTCCATAACTTTTTGCCTGCATGGTCTGAAGATGATCTGAGCCAATTTTGGTGAAAATCAGACAAACCGTCTAGGACGAGTTCGAAAAAGTAGGTTTTATAAACAAAAAATTATAGAAAAAAAACTAAACCTTAGGATTTTTGAAATTTGGTGTTCATTCGACTCGGCATCACCCAAGGATTCAGGGAAAATTGGAATTTTGATTTTATGGCTTACGGTTCAAAAGTTATTAGCAAAAAGAAAGTGAAAGTTTGGACAAGTGGTGGCGCTAGAGAGTTTGAGTTAGAGACTCCAAACTTGCTATGGTTAATGTTGAGTCGGCCCTCTATCAGTGTGCCAAATTATACAACTTTCCCGCAAGCGGTTCTATGGGCTGCCATAGACTTGCGGCGGAATAATAATAATAATAAGAATTCTAACGGTTTCAATAGGTGCCTTCGCACCTTCGGTGCTTGGCCCCTAATAATAAATATAGCTGCAAGCAGCAATTACGGGGCCAAGCACTCAAAGCGGAAAATGAGGAGCTAAGGATGGCAGGAACAGCAGACCAACTGCAACAATAAGTACAAAGAAGCCATTTTAGGATGATTTTAGTCAAAACGACAGAAAAATGATGTAGAACGACTACTGATGTGATTTAATGGCTTATTAGGTTTGACCAACAGGTGGCGCTGTTATCAAATCGATGTGGTGTGTTTAGTGTGAGATGACAAACGTTCACACAAAGTTTGGTGTCATTATGTCAAAGTTTTCTAAAGATATAGCCTTAGAGTCATTTTCACATCAAGCCTAAAATTTGTAGAGCCGCTGTACGAAAACGGTTTCAACTATCAACATGAAATCCATAAATTTTTGTCAGCACAGTCTGAAGATGATCTGACTCGATTTTGGTGAAAATCGGACAAACGGTCTAGGACTAGTTCGAAAAAGTAGGTTTTCAACATAAATCAAAATGGCGGACAGGGAGTTTGGCCAACTGTTGCATAATTGATATCTATGTTGTCAGCATGACCCAAGGAATATTTTGAGACCAGTTTCATTACAATAGGCTAATGCTATCTACAGTTATTAGCATTTTTGTTCATTTTAAAACTAATGGTTAATGAATGCTTCATTACTCTTGACCAATAGGTGGCGCTGCTACCAAATTGATGTGGTGTAATCAGTGTGAGGTGGTAATGCCACATACCAAATTTGGTGCAAATATCTCAAAGCTTTGCAGAGATACAGCCTCCGATGCGCTTTGGCATCTTACCTGCAAATTCGTTGATGCGTTAAATGAAAACGGTTTCGAATATCGACACGAAATCCATAACTTTTTGTCAGCATGGTCTGAAGATGATCCGATTCAAATTTGGTGAAAATCCGACTAACAGTCTAGGAGGAGTTCGAAAAAGTAGGTTTTCTACATTCATCAAAATGGCGAACAGGAAGTTAGGCCAATTTTGGCATAATTGGTATCAATGTTCTCGGCCAGACCCAAGGAATATTTTGAGATCACTTTTATTACATTAAGCCATTTTTTTCAGAAGTTATTAGCATTTTTAGAAATTTCGTTATAACTTTTGACCACAAGGTGGCGCTGGCCCCAAAATTGGTATGTACATTCAGGGCATGGTGCCGAACATTTTTGTAATTATGGTCGAAACGATACGTTAATCTGTTCTCAAGATACAGCATTTTAAAGCTAAATTCAAAATGGCCGACACCCAAAATGGCTGACATGGGAAAATTGGATATGGTTCGACTCGGCATGCTCCTCCGAATCTAACGGGACCAGTTTCTAGATATTTGGCCAAAGCACTAAGAAGTTATAAGCAAAAATAGCCATTTTTCATATCTCCTGACCACTAGGTGGCACTGTGACGAAACACTGCAGGTAGCCTCAGGTCATGCTTGTTACAACACACACCAAGTTTGGTCTCAATAAGACAAACCGTTGCGGAGATATGGCCTCACATCCGTTTTTGCGCACTTTTCGTAGAATTAATTAGCGCGTTATTCGAGAACGGTTTGTCCAATCAACTTGAATTCCATAACTTTTTGCCTGCATGGTCTGAAGATGATCTGAGCCAATTTTGGTGAAAATCAGACAAACCGTCTAGGACGAGTTCGAAAAAGTAGGTTTTATAAACAAAAAATTATAGAAAAAAAACTAAACCTTAGGATTTTTGAAATTTGGTGTTCATTCGACTCGGCATCACCCAAGGATTCAGGGAAAATTGGAATTTTGATTTTATGGCTTACGGTTCAAAAGTTATTAGCAAAAAGAAAGTGAAAGTTTGGACAAGTGGTGGCGCTAGAGAGTTTGAGTTAGAGACTCCAAACTTGCTATGGTTAATGTTGAGTCGGCCCTCTATCAGTGTGCCAAATTATACAACTTTCCCGCAAGCGGTTCTATGGGCTGCCATAGACTTGCGGCGGAATAATAATAATAATAAGAATTCTAACGGTTTCAATAGGTGCCTTCGCACCTTCGGTGCTTGGCCCCTAATAAGAATTCTAACGGTTTCAATAGGTGCCTTCGCACCTTCGGTGCTTGGCCCCTAAATATAGCTGCAAGCAGCAATTACGGGGCCAAGCACTCAAAGCGGAAAATGAGGAGCTAAGGATGGCAGGAACAGCAGACCAACTGCAACAATAAGTAAAAAGAAGCCATTTTAGGATGATTTTAGTCAAAACGACAGAAAAGTGATGTAGAACGCCTACTTATATGATTTAATGGCTTATTACGTTTGACCAACAGGTGGCGCTGTTATCAAATCGATGTGGTGTGTTTAGTGTGAGATGACAAACGTTCACACAAAGTTTGGTGTCATTATGTAAAAGTTTTAAAAAGATATAGCCTTAGAGTCATTTTCACATCAATCCTTAAATTTATAGAGGCGCTGTACGAAAACGGTTTCAACTATCAACATGAAATCCATAACTTTTTGTCAGCACAGTCTGAAGATGATCTGACTCGATTTTGGTGAAAATCGGACGAACGGTCTAGGACTAGTTCTAAAAAGTAGGTTTTCAACATAGATCAAAATGGCGGAAAGGAAGTTTGGCCAACTGTGGCATAATTGGTATCTGTGTTGTCGGCATGACCCAAGGAATATTTTGAGACGAGTTTCATTACAATAGGCTAATGCTATCTACAGTTATTAGCATTTCTGATCATTTTAAAACTAATGGTTAATAAATGGTTCATTACTCTTGACCAATAGGTGGCGCTGCTACCAAATTTATGTGGTGTAATCAGTGTGAGGTGGTAATGCCACATACCAAATTTGGTGCAAATATCTCAAAGCTTTGCAGAGATACAGCTTCCGATGCGCTTTGGCATCTTACCTGCAAATTCATTGATGCGTTAAATGAAAACGGTTTCGAATATCGACACGAAATCCATAACTTTTTTTCAGCATGGTCTGAAGATGATCCGAGTCAAATTTGGTGAAAATCCGACTAACGGTCTAGGAGGAGTTCGAAAAAGTAGGTTTTCTACATTCATCAAAATGGCGAACAGGAAGTTTGGCCAATTTTGGCATAATTGGTATCAATGTTCTCGGCCTGACCCAAGGAATATTTTGAGATCACTTTTATTACAATAAGCCATTTTTTTCAGAAGTTATTAGCATTTTTCGAAATTTCGTTATAACTTTTGACCACAAGGTGGCGCTGGCCCCAAAATTGGTATGTACATTCAGGGCATGGTGCCGAACATTTTTGTAATTATTGTCGAAACGATACGTTAATCCGTTCTCAAGATACGGCATTTTAAAGCTAAATTCAAAATGGCCGACACCCAAAATGGCTGACATGGGAAAATTGGATATGGTTCGACTCGGCATGATCCTCCGAATCTAACAAGACCAGTTTTGAGATTTTTGGTCAAACCACTGAGAAGTTATAAGCAAAAATAGCCATTTTTAATATATCCTGACCACTAGGTGGCACTGTGACGAAACACTGCAGGTAGCCTCAAGTCATGCTTGTTATAACACACACCAAGTTTGGTCTCAATACGACAAACCGTTGCCGAGATACGGCCTCACATCCATTTTTGCGCGCTTTTCGTAGAATTAATTAGCGCGTTATTCGAGAACGTTTTGTCCAATCAACTTGAATTCCATAACTTTTTGCCTGCATGGTCTGAAGATGATCTGAGCCAATTTTGGTGAAAATCAGACAAACCGTCTAGGACGAGTTCGAAAAAGTAGGTTTTACAAACAAAAAATTATAGAAAAAAAACTAAACCTTAGGATTTTTGAAATTTGGTGTTCATTCGACTCGGCATGACCCGAGGATTCAGGGAAAATTGGAATTTTTATTTTATGGCTTACGGTTCAAAAGTTATTAGCAAAAAGAAAGTGAAAGTTTGGACAAGTGGTGGCGCTAGAGAGTTTGAATTAGAGACTCCAAACTTGCTATGGTTAATGTTGGGACTGTCCTCTATCAGTGTGCCAAATTATACAACTTTCCCGCAAGCGGTTCTATGGGCTGCCATAGACTTGCGGCGGAATAATAATAATAATAAGAATTCTAACGGTTTCAATAGGTGCCTTCGCACCTTCGGTGCTTGGCCCCTAATAAGAAGAATTCTAACGAAAACAATAGGTGCCTTCGCACCTTCGGTGCTTGGCCCCTAATAATAATAATAATAATAAGAATTCTAACGGATACAATAGGTGCCTTCGCACCTTCGGTGCTTGGCCCCTAATAAATATAGCTGCAAGCAGCAATTACGGGGCCAAGCACTCAAAGCGGAAAATGAGGAGCTAAGGATGGCAGGAACAGCAGACCAACTGCAACAATAAGTAAAAAGAAGCCATTTTAGGATGATTTAAGTCAGAACGACAGAAAAATGATACTGATATGATTTAATGGCTTATTAGGTTTGACCAACAGGTGGCGCTGTTCTCAAATCCATGTGGTGTGTTTAGTGTGAGGTGACAAACGTGCACACAAAGTTTGGTGTCGTTATGTCAAAGTTTTCCAAAGATATAGCCTCAGAGTCATTTTCACATCAAGCCAAAAATTAATAGAGGCGCTGTACGAAAACGGTTTCATCTATCGACATGAAATCCATAACTTTTTGTCAGCACAGTCTGAAGATGATCTGATTCGATTTTGGTGAAAATCGGACAAACGGTCTAGGACTAGTTCGAAAAAGTAGGTTTTCAACATAAATCAAAATGGCGGACAGGGAGTTTGGCCAACTGTGGCATAATTGGTATCTATGTTGTCAGCATGACCCAAGGAATATTTTGAGACCAGTTTCATTACAATAGGCTAATGCTATCTACAGTTATTAGCATTTTTGTTCATTTTTAAACTAATGGTTAATGAATGGTTCATTACTCTTGACCAATAGGTGGCGCTGCTACCAAATTGATGTGGTGTCATCAGTGTGAGGTGGTAATGCCACATACCAAATTTGGTGCAAATATCTGAAAGCTTTGGGGAGATACAGCTTCCGATGCGCTTTGGCATCTTACCTGCAAATTCGTTGATGCGTTAAATGAAAACGGTTTCGAATATCGACACGAAATCCATAACTTTTTGTCAGCATGGTCTGAAGATGATCCGAGTCAAATTTGGTGAAAATCCGACTAACGGTCTAGGAGGAGTTCGAAAAAGTAGGTTTTCTACATTCATCAAAATGGCGAACAGGAAGTTAGGCCAATTTTGGCATAATTGGTATCAATGTTCTCGGCCTGACCCAAGGAATATTTTGAGATCACTTTTATTACAATAAGCCATTTTTTTCAGAAGTTATTAGCATTTTTCGAAATTTCGTTATAACTTTTGACCACAAGGTGGCGCTGGCCCCAAAATTGGTATGTACATTCAGGGCATGGTGCCGAACATTTTTGTAATTATTGTCGAAACGATACGTTAATCCGTTCTCAAGATACAGCATTGTAAAACTAAATTCAAAATGGCCGACACCAAAAATGGCTGACATGGGAAAATTGGATATGGTTTGACTCGGCATGCTCCTCCGAATCTAACGGGATGAGTTTCGAGATTTTTGGCCAAATCACTAAGAAGTTATAAGCAAAAATATCCATTTTTCATATCTCCTGACCACTAGGTGGCACTGTGACGAAACACTGCAGGTAGCCTCAGGTCATGCTTGTTATAACACACACCAAGTTTGGTCTCAATACTCCAAAGCGTTGCGGAGATATGGCCTCAATTCCATTTTTGAACGCTTTTCTTAGAATTAATTAGCGCGTTATTCGAGAGCGGTTTGTCCAATCAACTTGAATTCCATAACTTTTTGCCTGCATGGTCTGAAGATGATCTGAGCCAATTTTGGTGAAAATCAGACAAACCGTCTAGGACGAGTTCGAAAAAGTAGGTTTTATAAACAAAAAATTATAGAAAAAAAACTAAACCTTAGGATTTTTGAAATTTGGTGTTCATTCGACTCGGCATCACCCAAGGATTCAGGGAAAATTGGAATTTTGATTTTATGGCTTACGGTTCAAAAGTTATTAGCAAAAAGAAAGTGAAAGTTTGGACAAGTGGTGGCGCTAGAGAGTTTGAGTTAGAGACTCCAAACTTGCTATGGTTAATGTTGAGTCGGCCCTCTATCAGTGTGCCAAATTATACAACTTTCCCGCAAGCGGTTCTATGGGCTGCCATAGACTTGCGGCGGAATAATAATAATAAATATAGCTGCAAGCAGCAATTACGGGGCCAAGCACTCAAAGCGGAAAATGAGGAGCTAAGGATGGCAGGAACAGCAGACCAACTGCAACAATTAGTAAAAAGAAGCCATTTTAGGATGATTTTAGTCAAAACGACAGAAAAATGATGTAGAACGCCTACTGATATGATTTAATGGCTTATTAGGTTTGACCAACAGGTGGCGCTGTTATCAAATCGATGCAGTGTTTTTAGTGCGAGGTGACAAACGTACACACAAAGTTTGGTGTCATTATGTCAAAGTTTCCCAAAGATATAGCCTTAGAGTCAGTTTCACATCAAGCCTAAAATTCATAGAGGCGCTGTACGAAAACGGATTCATCTATCAACATGAAATCCATAACTTTTTGTCAGCACTGTCTGAAGATGATCTGACTCGATTTTGGTTAAAATCGGACAAACGGTCTAGGACTAGTTCGAAAAAGTAGGTTTTCAACATAAATCAAAATGGCGGACAGGGAGTTTGGCCAACTGTTGCATAATTGGTATCTATGTTGTCGGCATGACCCAAGGAATATTTTGAGACCAGTTTCATTACAATAGGCTCATGCTATCTACAGTTATTAGCATTTTTGTTCATTTTAAAACTAATAGTTAATGAATGCTTCATTACTCTTGACCAATAGGTGGCGCTGCTACCAAATTTTTGTGGTGTAATCAGTGTGAGGTGGTAATGTCACATACCAAATTTGGTGCAAATATCTCAAAGCTTTGCAGAGATACAGCTTCCGATGCGCTTTGGCATCTTACCTGCATATTCGTTGATGCGTTAAATGAAAACGGTTTCGAATATCGACACGAAATCCATAACTTTTTGTCAGCATGGTCTGAAGATGATCCGAGTCAAATTTGGTGAAAATCCGACTAACGGTCTAGGAGGAGTTCGAAAAAGTAGGTTTTCTACATTCATCAAAATGGCGAACAGGAAGTTAGGCCAATTTTGGCATAATGGGTATCCCTGTTCTCGGTCTGACCCAAGGAATATTTTGAGATCACTTTTATTACAATAAGCCATTATTTTCAGAAGTTATTAGCATTTTTCGAAATTTCCTTATAACTTTTGACCACAAGGTGGCGCTGGCCCCAAAATTGGTATGTACATTCAGGGCATGGTGCTGAACATTTTTGTAATTATTGTCGAAACGATACGTTAATCCGTTCTCAAGATACAGCATTTTAAAGCTAAATTCAAAATGGCCGACACCCAAAATGGCTGATCTGGGAAAATTGGATATGGTTCGACTCGGCATGCTCCTCCGAATCTAACGGGATGAGTTTCGAGATTTTTGGCCAAATCACAGAGGAGTTATAAGCAAAAATAGCCATTTTTCATATCTTCTGACCACTAGGTGGCACTGTGACGAAACACAGCAGGTAGCCTCAGGTCATGCTTGTTATAACACACACCAAGTTTGGACTCAATACTCCAAAGCATTGCCAAGATATGGCCTCACATCCATTTTTGCGTGTTTTTCGTAGAATTAATTAGCGTGTTATTCGAGAACGGTTTGTCCAATCAACTTGAATTCCATAACTTTTTGCCTGCATCGTCTGAAGATGATCTGAGCCAATTTTGGTGAAAATCAGACAAACCGTCTAGGACGAGTTCGAAAAAGTAGGTTTTATAAACAAAAATTTATAGAAAAAAAACTAAACCTTAGGATTTTTGAAATTTGGCATTCATTCGACTCGGCATGACCCAAGGATTCAGGGAAAATTGGAATTTTGATTTTAGGGCTTACGGTTCAAAAGTTATTAGCAAAAAGAAAGTGAAAGTTTGGACAAGTGGTGGCGCTAGAGAGTTTGAGTTAGAGACTCCAAACTTGCTATGGTTAATGTTGAGTCGGCCCTCTATCAGTGTGCCAAATTATACAACTTTCCCGCAAGCGGTTCTATGGGCTGCCATAGACTTGCGGCGGAAGAGGAAGAATAATAATAACACTAACGGATACAATAGGTGCCATCGCACCTTTCGGTGCTTGGCCCCTAAATATAGCTGCAAGCAGCAATTACGGGGCCAAGCACTCAAAGCGGAAAATGAGGAGCTAAGAATGGCAGGAACAGCAGACCAACTGCAACAAGAAGTAAAAAGAAGCCATTTTAGGATGATTTTAGTCAAAACGACAGAAAAATGATGTAGGACGCCTACTGATATGATTTAATGGCTTATTAGGTTTGACCAACAGGTGGCGCTGTTATCAAATCGATGTGGTGTGTTTAGTGTGAGATGACAAACGTTCACACAAAGTTTGGTGTCATTATGTCAAAGTTTTCCAAAGATATAGCCTTAGAGTCATTTTCACATCAAGCCTAAAATTTATAGAGGTGCTGTACGAAAACGGTTTCAACTATCGACATGAAATCCATAACTTTTTGTCAGCACAGTCTGAAGATGATATGACTCGATTTTGGTGAAAATCGGACGAACGGTCTAGGACTAGTTCGAAAAAGTAGGTTTTCAACATAAATCAAAATGGCGGACAGGAAGTTTGGCCAACTGTGGCATAATTGGTATCTATGTTGTCGGCATGACCCAAGGAATATTTTAAGACCAGTTTCATTAAAATAGGCTAATGCTATCTACAGTTATTAGCATTTTTGATCATTTTAAAACTAATGGTTAATGAATGCTTCATTACTCTTGACCAATAGGTGGCGCTGCTACCAAATTTAGGTGGTGTAATCAGTGTGAGGTGGTAATGCCACATACCAAATTTGGTGCAAATATCTCAAAGCTTTGCAGAGATACAGCTTCCGATGCGCTTTGGCATCTTACTTGCAAATTCGTTGATGCGTTAAATGAAAACGGTTTCGAATATCGACACGAAATCCATAACTTTTTGTCAGCATGGTCTGAAGACGATCCGAGTCAAATTTGGTGAAAATCCGACTAACGGTCTAGGAGGAGTTCGAAAAAGTAGGTTTTCTACATTCATCAAAATGGCGAACAGGAAGTTAGGCCAATTTTGGCATAATTGGTATCAATGTTCTCGGCCTGACCCAAGGAATATTTTGAGATCACTTTTATTACAATAAGCCATTTTTTTCAGAAGTTATTAGCATTTTTCGAAATTTCGTTATAACTTTTGACCACAAGGTGGCGCTGGCCCCAAAATTGGTATGTACATTCAGGGCATGGTGCCGAACATTTTTGTAATTATTGTCGAAACGATACGTTAATCCGTTCTCAAGATACAGCATTTTAAAACTAAATTCAAAATGGCCGACACCCAAAATGGCTGACATGGGAAAATTGGATATTGTTCGACTCGGCATGCTCCTCCGAATCTAACAAGACCAGTTTTGAGATTTTTGGTCAAACCACTGAGAAGTTATAATCAAAAATAGCCATTTTTCATATCTCCTGACCACTAGGTGGCACTGTGACGAAACACTGCAGGTAGCCTCAGGTCATGCTTGTTATAACACACACCAAGTTTGGTCTCAATATTCCAAAGCGTTGCGGATATATGGCCTCACTTCCATTTTTGAACGCTTTTCGTAGAATTAATTAGCGCGTTATTCGAGAACGGTTTGTCCAATCAACTTGAATTCCATAACTTTTTGCCTGCATGGTCTGAAGATGATCTGAGCCAATTTTGGTGAAAATCAGACAAACCGTCTAGGACGAGTTCGAAAAAGTAGGTTTTATAAACAAAAAATTATAGAAAAAAAACTAATCCTTACGATTTTTGAAATTTGGTGTTCATTCGACTCGGCATGACCCAAGGATTCAGGGAAAATTGGAATTTTGATGTTGTGGCTTACGGTTCAAAAGTTATTAGCAAAAAGAAATTGAAAGTTTGGACAAGTGGTGGCGCTAGAGAGTTTGAGTTAGAGACTCCAAACTTGCTATGGTTCATGTTGGGACGGTCCTCTATCAGTGTGCCAAATTATACAACTTTCCCGCAAGCGGTTCTATGGGCTGCCATAGACTTGCGGCGGAAGAATAATAATAATAATAAGAATTCTAACGGTTTCAATAGGTGCCTTCGCACCTTCGGTGCTTGGCCCCTAATAATAATAAGAATTCTAACGGTTTCAATAGGTGCCTTCGCACCTTCGGTGCTTGGCCCCTAATAATAATAATAATAAGAAGAATTCTAACGAAAACAATAGGTGCCTCCGCACCTTCGGTGCTTGGCCCCTAAATATAGCTGCAAGCAGCAATTACGGGGCCAAGCACTCAAAGCGGAAAATGAAGAGCTAAGGATGGCAGGAACAGCAGACCAACTGCAACAATAAGGAAAAGGAAGCAATTTTAAGAGGATTTTATTGAAAATTACAGAAAAATTATGTAGAACGCCTACTGATATGATTTAATGCTTATAACGTTTGACCAACAGGTGGCGCTGTTATCAAATCCATGTGGTGTGTTTAGTATGAGGTGACAAACGTACACACAAAGTTTGGTGTCTTTATGTCAAAGTTTTCCAAAGATAAAGCCTCAGAGTCATTTTCACATCAAGCCTAGAATTTATAGAGGTGCTGTACGAAAACTGTTTCAACTATCAACATGAAATCCATAACTTTTTGTCAGCACAGTCTGAAGATGATCTGACTCGATTTTGGTGAAAATCGGACAAACGGTCTAGGACTAGTTCGAAAAAATAGGTTTTCAACATAAATCAAAATGGCGGACAGGGAGTTTGGCCAACTGTGGCATAATTGGTATCTATGTTGTCGGCATGACCCAATGAATATTTTGAGACCAGTTTCATTACAATAGGCTAATGCTATCTACAGTTATTAGCATTTTTGTTCATTTTAAAACTAATAGTTAATGAATGCTTCATTACTCTTGACCAATAGGTGGCGCTGCTACCAAATTGATGTGGTGTCATCAGTGTGAGGTGTTAATGCCACATACCAAATTTGGTGCAAATATCTCAAAGCTTTGCAGAGATACAGCTTCCGATGCGCTTTGGCATCTTACAAGCAAATTCGTTGATGCGTTAAATGAAAACGGTTTCGAATATCGACACGAAATCCATAACTTTTTGTCAGCATAGTCTGAAGATGATCCGAGTCAAATTTGGTGAAAATCCGACTAACGGTCTAGGAGGAGTTCGAAAAAGTAGGTTTTCTACAGTCAATAAAATGGCGAACAGGAAGTTAGGCCAATTTTGGCATAATTGGTGTCAATGTTCTCGGCCTGTCCCAAGGAATATTTTGAGATCACTTTCATTACAATAAGCCATTTTTTTCAGAAGTTATTAGCATTTTTCGATATTTCGTTATAACTTTTGACCACAAGGTGGCGCTGGCCCCAAAATTTTTGTGTACGTTCAGGGCATGGTGCCGAACATTTTTGTAATTATTGTCGAAACGATACGTTAATCCGTTCTCAAGATACAGCATTTTAAAGCTAAATTCAAAATGGCCGACACCCAAAATGGCTGACATGGGAAAATTGGATATGGTTCGACTCGGCATGCTCCTCCGAATCTAACGAGACAAGTTTTGAGATTTTTGGCCAAATCACTGAGAAGTTATAAGCAAAAATAGCCAACTTTCATATCTCCTGACCACTAGGTGGCACTGTGACGAAACACTGCATGTAGCCTCAGGTCATGCTTGTTATAACACACAATAAGTTTGATCTCAATATTCCAAAGTGTTGCAGAGATATGGCCTCGCTTCCATTTTTGAACGCTTTTCGTAGAATTAATTAGCGCGTTATTCGAGAACGGTTTGTCCAATCAACTTGAATTCCATAACTTTTTGCCTGCATGGTCTGAAGATGATCTGACCCAATTTTGGTGAAAATCAGACAAACCGTCTAGGACGAGTTCGAAAAAGTAGGTTTTACAAACAATTAATTATAGAAAAAAAACTAAACCTTACGATTTTTGAATTTTGGAGTTCATTCGACTCGGCATGACCCAAGGATTCTGAGAAAAAATACTTTTGATTTCATGGCTTACGGTTCAAACGTTATCAGCAAAAAGAAAGTGAAACTTTGGACAAGTGGTGGCGCTAGAGAGTTTGAGTTAGAGACTCCAAATTGGCTATGGTGACATTTCAGACTGTCCTCTATCAGTATGCCAACTTATACAACTTTCCCGCAATCGGTTCTATGGGCTGCCATAGACTTTCGGCGGAAGAAGAATAATAATAATAAATATAGCTGCAAGCAGCAATTACGGGGCCAAGCACTCAAAGCGGAAAATGAGGAGCTAAGGATGGCAGGAACAGCAGACCAACTGCAACAATAACGAAAAGGAAGCAATTTTAGGATGATTTTAGACAAAACGACAGAAAAATGATGTAGAACGCCTACTGATATGATTTAATGGCTTATTAGGTTTGACCAACAGGTGGCGCTGTTATCAAATCGTTGTGGTGTGTTTAGTGTGAGGTGGCAAACGTGCACACAAAGTTTGGTGTCATTATGTCAAAGTTTACCAAAGATATAGCCTTAGAGTCATTTTCACATCAAGCCTAAAATTTATAGAGGCGCTGTACGAAAACGGTTTCATCTATCAACATGAAATCCATAACTTTTTGTCATCACAGTCTGGAGATGATCTGACTCGATTTTGGTGAAAATCGGACGAACGGTCTAGGACTAGTTCGAAAAAGTAGGTTTTCAACATAGATCAAAATGGCGGACAGGAAGTTTGGCCAACTGTAGCATAATTGGTATCTTTGTTGTCGGCATGACCCAAGGAATATTTTGAGACCTGTTTCATTACAATAGGCTAATGCTATCTACAGTTATTAGCATTTATGATCATTTTAAAACTAATGGTTAATGAATGCTTCATTACTCTTGACCAATAGGTGGCGCTGCTACCAAATTTATGTGGTGTAATCAGTGTGAGGTGGTAATGCCACATACCAAATTTGGTGCAAATATCTCAAAGCTTTGCAGAGATACAGCTTCCGATGCGCTTTGGCATCTTACTTGCAAATTCGTTGATGCGTTAAATGAAAACGGTTTCGAATATCGACACGAAATCCATAACTTTTTGTCAGCATGCTCTGAAGATGATCCGAGTCAAATTTGGTGAAAATCCGACTAACGGTCTAGGAGGAGTTCGAAAAAGTAGGTTTTCTACATTCATCAAAATGGCGAACAGGAAGTTAGGCCAATTTTGGCATAATTGGTATCAATGTTCTCGGCCTGACCCAAGGAATATTTTGAGATCACTTTTATTACAATAAGCCATTTTTGTCAGAAGTTATTAGCATTTTTCGAAATTTCGTTATAACTTTTGACCACAAGGTGGCGCTGATCCCAAATTTCGTATGTACATTCAGGGCTTGGTGCCGAACATTTTTGTAATTATTGTCGAAACGATACGTTAATCCGTTCTCAAGATACAGCATTTTAAAGCTAAATTCAAAATGGCCGACACCCAAAATGGCTGACATGGGAAAATTGGATATGGTTCGACTCGGCATGCTCCTCCGAATCTAACAAGACCAGTTTTGTGATTTTTGGTCAAACCACTGAGAAGTTATAAGCAAAATTAGCCATTTTTCATATCTCCTGACCACTAGGTGTCACTATGACGAAACACTGCAGGTAGCCTCAGGTCATGCTTGTTACAACACACACCAAGTTTGGTCTCAATAAGACAAACCGTTGCGGAGATATGCCCTCACATCCGTTTTTGCGCACTTTTCGTAGAATTAATTAGCGTGTTATTCGAGAACGGTTTGTCCAATCAACTTGAATTCCATAACTTTTTGCCTGCATGGTCTGAAGATGATCTGAGCAAATTTTGGTGAAAATCAGACAAAACCGTCCAGGACGAGTTCGAAAAAGTAGGTTTCATAAACAAAAAATTATAGAAAAAAAACTAAACCTTACGATTTTTGAAATGTGGTGTTCTTTCGACTCGGCATGACCCAAGGATTCAGCGAAAATTGGAATTTTGATTTTATGGCTTACGGTTCAAAAGTTATTAGCAAAAAGAAAGTGAAAGTTTGGACAAGTGGTGGCGCTAGAGAGTTTGAGTTAGAGACTCCAAACTTGCTACGGTTAATGTTGGGACGGTCCACTATCAGTGTGCCAAATTATACAACTTTCCCGCAAGCGGTTCTATGGGCTGCCATAGACTTGCGGCGGAAGAATAATAATAATAATAATAAATATAGCTGCAAGCAGCAATTACGGGGCCAAGCACTCAAAGCGGAAAATGAGGAGCTAAGGATGGCAGGAACAGCAGACCAACTGCAACAATAAGGAAAAGGAAGCAATATTAAGAGGATTTTAGTGAAAATTACAGAAAAATGGTGTAGAACGCCTACTGATATGATTTAATGGCTTATTAGGTTTTACCAACAGGTGGCGCTGTTATCAAATCGATGTGGTGTGTTTAGTGTGAGATGACAAATGTTCACACAAAGTTTGGTGTCATTATGTCAAAGTTTTCCAAAGATTTAGCCTTAGAGTCATTTTCACATCAAGCCTTAAATTTAGAGAGGAGCTATACGAAAACGGTTTCATCTATCATCATGAAATTCGTAACTTTTTGTCAGCACAGTCAGAAGATAATCTGACTCGATTTTGGTGAAAATCGGACGAACGGTCTAAGACTAGTTCGAAAAAGTAGGTTTTCAACATAAATCAAAATGGCGGACAGGGAGTTTGGCCAACTGTGGCATAATTGGTATCTATGTTGTCGGCATGACCCAAGGAATATTTTGAGACCAGTTTCGTTACAATAGACTAATGCTATCTACAGTTATTAGCATTTTTGTTCATTTTAAAACTAATAAATAATGAATGCTTCATTACTCTTGACCAATAGGTGGCGCTGCTACCAAATTGATGTGGTGTCATCAGTGTGAGGTGCTAATGCCACATACCAAATTTGGTGCAAATATCTCAAAGCTTTGCAGAGATACAGCTTCCGATGCGCTTTGGCATCTTACCTGCAAATTCGTTGATGCGTTAAATGAAAACGGTTTCGAATATCGACACGAAATCCATAACTTTTTGTCAGCATGGTCTGAAGATGATCCGAGTCAAATTTGGTGAAAATCCGACTGACGGTCTAGGAGGAGTTCGAAAAAGTAGGTTTTCTACATTCATCAAAATGGCGAACAGGAAGTTAGGCCAATTTTGGCATAATTGGTATCAATGTTCTCGGCCTGACCCAAGGAATATTTTGAGATCACTTTTATTACAATTAGCCATTTTTTTCAGAAGTTATTAGCATTTTTCAAAATTTCGTTATAACTTTTGACCACAAGGTGGCGCTGGCCCCAAAATTGGTATGTACATTCAGGGCATAGTGCCGAACATTTTTGTAATTATTGTCGAAACGATACGTTAATCCGTTCTCAAGATACAGCATTTTAAAGCTAAATTCAAAATGGCTGACACGAAAAATGGCTGACATGGGAAAATTGGATATGGTTCGACTCGGCATGCTCCTCCGAATCTAACAAGACTAGTTTTGAGATTTTTGGTCAAACCACTGAGAAGTTATAAGCAAAAATAGCCATTTTTCATAACTCCTGACCACTAGGTGGCACTGTGACGAAACACTGCAGGTAGCCTCAGGTCATGCTTGTTATAACACACACCAAGTTTGGTCTCAATATTCAAAAGCGTTGCGGAGATATGGCCTCACTTCCATTTTTGAACGCTTTTCGTAGAATTAATTAGCACGTTATTCGAGAACGGTTTGTCCAATCAACTTGAATTCCATAAATTTTTGCCTGCATGGTCGGAAGATGATCTGAGCCAATTTTGGTGAAAATCAGACAAACCGTCTAGGACGAGTTCGAAAAAGTAGGTTTTATAAACAAAAAATTATAGAAAAAAAACTAAACCTTAGGATTTTTGAAATTTTGTGTTCATTCGACTCGGCATGACCCAAGGATTCAGGGAAAATTGGAATTTTGATTTTATGGCTTACGGTTCAAAAGTTATTAGCAAAAAGAAAGTGAAAGTTTGGACAAGTGGTGGCGCTAGAGAGTTTGAGTTAGAGACTCCAAACTTGCTATGGTTAATGTTAGGATGGTCCACTATCAGTGTGCCAAATTATACAACTTTCCCGCAAGCGGTTCTATGGGCTGCCATAGACTTGCGGCGGAAGAATAATAATAATAATAATAATAATAAGAATTCTAACGGATACAATAGGTGCCTTCGCACCTTCGGTGCTTGGCCCCTAATAAATATAGCTGCAAGCAGCAATTACGGGGCCAAGCACTCAAAGCGGAAAATGAGGAGCTAAGGATGGCAGGAACAGCAGACCAACTGCAACAATAAGTAAAAAGAAGCCATTTTAGTCAAAACGACAGAAAAGTGATGTAGAACGCCTACTGATATGATTTAATGGCTTATTACGTTTGACCAACAGGTGGCACTGTTAACAAATCGATGTGGTGTGTTTAGTGTGAGATGACAAACGTTCACACAAAGTTTGGTGTCATTATGTAAAAGTTTTAAAAAGATATAGCCTTAGAGTCATTTTCACATCGAGCCTAAAATTTGTAGAGGCGCTATCCGAAAACGGTTTCATCTATCAACAAGAAATCCATAACTTTATGTCAGCACAGTCTGAAGATGATCTGACTCGATTTTGGTGAAAATCGGACGAACGGTCTAGGACTAGTTCGAAAAAGTAGGTTTTCAACATAGATCAAAATGGCGGACAGGGAGTTTGGCCAACTGTTGCATAATTGGTATCTATGTTGTCGGCATGACCCAAGGAATATTTTGAGACCTGTTTCATTACAATAGGCTAATGCTATCTACAGTTATTAGCATTTTTGATCATTTAAAAATTAATGGTTAGTGAATGCGTCATTACTCTTGACCAATAGGTGGCGCTGCTACCAAATTGATGTGGTGTCATCAGTGTGAGGTGGTAATGCCACATACCAAATTTGGTGCAAATATCTCAAAGCTTTGCAGAGATACAGCTTCCGATGCGCTTTGGCATCTTACCTGCAAATTCGTTGATGTGTTAAATGAAAACGGTTTTGAATATCGACACGAAATCCATAACTTTTTGTCATCATGGTCTGAAGATGATCCGAGTCAAATTTGGTGAAAATCCGACTAACGGTCTAGGAGGAGTTCGAAAAAGTAGGTTTTCTACATTAATCAAAATGGCGAACAGGAAGTTAGGCCAATTTTGGCATAATTGGTATCAATGTACTCGGCCTTACTCAAGGAATATTTTGAGATCACTTTTATAACAATAAGCCATTTTTTTCAGAAGTTATTAGCATTTTTCGAAATTTCGTTATAACTTTTGACCACAAGGTGGCGCTGGCCCCAAAATTGGTATGTACATTCAGGGCATAGTGCCGAACATTTTTGTAATTATTGTCGAAACGATACGTTAATCCGTTCTCAAGATACAGTATTTTAAAGCTAAATTCAAAATGGCTGACACGCAAAATGGCTGACGTGGGAAAATTGGATATGGTTCGACTCGGCATGCTCCTCCGAATCTAATAAGACTAGTTTTGAGATTTTTGGTCAAACCACTGAGAAGTTATAAGCAAAAATAGCCATTTTTCATATCTCCTGACCACTAGGTGGCACTGTGACGAAACACTGCAGGTAGCCTCAGGTCATACTTGTTATAACACACACCAAGTTTGGTCTCAATAAGACAAACCGTTGCGGAGATATGGCCTCACATCCGTTTTTGCGCACTTTTCGTAGAATTAATTAGCGCGTTATTTAAGAACGGTTTGTCCAATCAACTTGAATTCCATAACTTTTTGCCTGCATGGTCTGAAGATGATCTGAGCCAATTTTGGTGAAAATCAGACAAACCGTCTAGGACGAGTTCGAAAAAGTAGGTTTTATAAACAAAAAATTATAGAAAAAAAACTAAACCTTAGGATTTTTGAAATTTGGTGTTCATTCGACTCGGCATCACCCAAGGATTCAGGGAAAATTGGAATTTTGATTTTATGGCTTACGGTTCAAAAGTTATTAGCAAAAAGAAAGTGAAAGTTTGGACAAGTGGTGGCGCTAGAGAGTTTGAGTTAGAGACTCCAAACTTGCTATGGTTAATGTTGAGTCGGCCCTCTATCAGTGTGCCAAATTATACAACTTTCCCGCAAGCGGTTCTATGGGCTGCCATAGACTTGCGGCGGAATAATAATAATAATAATAAGAATTCTAACGGTTTCAATAGGTGCCTTCGCACCTTCGGTGCTTGGCCCCTAATAATAATAAGAATTCTAACGGATACAATAGGTGCCTACGCACCTTCGGTGCTTGGCCCCTAAATATAGCTGCAAGCAGCAATTACGGGGCCAAGCAATCAAAGCGGAAATGAGGAGCTAAGGATGGCAGAAACAGCAGACCAACTGCAACAATAACGAAAAGAAAGCAATTTTGAGAGGATTTTAGTGAAAATTACAGAAAAATGGTGTAGAAAGCCTACTGATATGATTTAATGCTTATTACGTTTGACCAACAGGTGGCGCTGTTCTCAAATCCATGTGGTGTGTTTAGTGTGAGGTGACAAACGTGCACACAAAGTTTGGTGTCATTATGTCAAAGTTTTCCAAAGATATAGCCTTAGAGTCATTTTCACATCAAGCCTAAAATTTGTAGAGGCGCTATACGAAAACGGTTTCATCTATCAACATGAAATCCATAACTTTTTGTCAGCACAGTCTGAAGATGATCT
Source organism: Garra rufa (assembly GCF_049309525.1). Taxonomy (NCBI): domain Eukaryota; kingdom Metazoa; phylum Chordata; class Actinopteri; order Cypriniformes; family Cyprinidae; genus Garra; species Garra rufa. The sequence goes on from NW_027394276.1 coordinate 10,187,876, forward strand.
GACTCAATTTTGGTGAGAATCGGACGAACGGTCTAGGACTAGTTCTAAAAAGTAGGTTTTCAACATAGATCAAAATGGCGGACAGGAAGTTTGGCCAACTGTGGCATAATTGCTATCTGTTTTGTCGGCATGACCCAAGGAATATTTTGAGATGAGTTTCATTACAATAGGCTAATGCTATCTACAGTTATTAGCATTTTTGATCATTTTAAAACTAATGGTTAATGAATGGTTCATTACTCTTGACCAATAGGTGGCGCTGCTACCAAATTGATGTGGTGTCATCAGTGTGAGGTGTTAATGCCACATACCAAATTTGGTGCAAATATCTCAAAGCTTTGCAGAGATACAGCTTCCGATGCGCTTTGGCATCTTACCTGCAAATTCGTTGATGCGTTAAATGAAAACGGTTTCGAATATCGACACGAAATCCATAACTTTTTGTCAGCATGGTCTGAAGATGATCCGATTCAAATTTGGTGAAAATCCGACTAACGGTCTAGGAGGAGTTCGAAAAAGTAGGTTTTCTACATTCATCAAAATGGCGAACAGGAAGTTAGGCCAATTTTGGCATAATTGGTATCAATGTTCTCATTCTGACCCAAGGAATATTTTGAGATCACTTTTATTACAATAAGCCATTTTTTTCAGAAGTTATTAGCATTTTTAGAAATTTCGTTATAACTTTTGACCACAAGGTGGCGCTGGCCCCAAAATTGGTATGTACATTCAGGGCATGGTGCCGAACATTTTTGTAATTATTGTCGAAACAATACGTTAATCCGTTCTCAAGATACAGCATTTTAAAGCTAAATTCAAAATGGCCGACACCCAAAATGGCTGATATGGGAAAATTGGATATGGGTCGACTCGGCATGCTCCTCCGAATCTAACAAGACCAGTTTTGAGATTTTTGGTCAAACCACTGAGAAGTTATAAGCAAAAATAGCCATTTTTCATATCTCCTGACCACTAGGTGGCACTGTGAAGAAACACTGCAGGTAGCCTCAGGTCATGCTTGTTATAACACACACCAAGTTTGGTCTCAATATTCCAAAGCGTTCCGGAGATATTGCCTCACTTCCATTTTTGAACGCTTTTCGTAGAATTAATTAGCGCGTTATTCGAGAACGGTTTGTCCAAACAACTTGAATTCCATAACTTTTTGCCTGCATGGTCTGAAGATGATCTGACTCAATTTTGGTGAAAATCAGACAAACCGTCTAGGACGAGTTCGAAAAAGTAGGTTTTATAAACAAAAAATAATAGAAAAAAAACTAAACCTTAGGATTTTTGAAATTTGGTGTTCATTCGACTCGGCATGACCCAAGGATTCAGGGAAAATTGGAATTTTGATTTTATGGCTTACGGTTCAAAAGTTATTAGCAAAAAGAAAGTGAAAGTTTGGACAAGTGGTGGCGCTAGAGAGTTTGAGTTAGAGACTCCAAACTTGCTATGGTTAATGTTGGGACGGTCCACTATCAGTGTGCCAAATTATACAACTTTCCCGCAAGCGGTTCTATGGGCTGCCATAGACTTGCGGCGGAATAATAATAATAATAATAATAAATATAGCTGCAAGCAGCAATTACGGGGCCAAGCACTCAAAGCGGAAAATGAGGAGCTAAGGATGGCAGGAACAGCAGACCAACTGCAACAATAAGTAAAAAGAAGCCATTTTAGGATGATTTTAGTCAAAACGACAGAAAAGTGATGTAGAACGCCTACTGATATGATTTAATGGCTTATTAGGTTTGACCAACAGGTGGCGCTGTTATCAAATCGATGTGGTGTGTTTAGTGTGAGATGACAAACGTTCACACAAAGTTTGGTGTCATTATGTAAAAGTTTTCCAAAGATATAGCCTTAGAGTCATTTTCACATCAAGCCTAAAATTTATAGAGGCGCTGTACGAAAACGGTTTCAACTATCAACATGAAATCCATAACTTTTTGTCAGCACAGTCTGAAGATGATCTGACTCGATTTTGGTGAAAATCGGACAAACGGTCTAGGACTAGTTCGAAAAAGTAGGTTTTCAACATAATTCAAAATGGCGGACAGGGAGTTTGGCCAACTGTTGCATAATTGGTATCTATGTTGTCGGCATGACCCAAGGAATATTTTGAGACCAGTTTCATTACAATAGACTAATGCTATCTACAGTTATTAGCATTTTTGTTCATTTTAAAACTAATAGTTAATGAATGCTTCATTACTCTTGACCAATAGGAGGCGCTGCTACCAAATTGATGTGGTGTCATCAGTGTGAGGTGTTAATGCCACATACCAAATTTGGTGCAAATATCTCAAAGCTTTGCAGAGATACAGCTTCCGATGCGCTTTGGCATCTTACCTGCAAATTCGTTGATGCGTTAAATGAAAACGGTTTCGAATATCGACACGAAATCCATAACTTTTTGTCAGCATGGTCTGAAGATGATCCGAGTCAAATTTGGTGAAAATCCGACTAACGGTCTAGGAGGAGTTCGAAAAAGTAGGTTTTCTACATTTATCAAAATGGCGAACAGGAAGTTAGGCCAATTTTGACATAATTGGTATCAATGTTCTCGGCCTGACCCAAGGAATATTTTGAGATTACTTTTATTACAATAAGCCATTTTTTTTCAGAAGTTATTAGCATTTATCGAAATTTCGTTATAACTTTTGACCACAAGGTGGCACTGGCCCCAAAATTTTTTTGTACATTCAGGGCTTGGTGCCGAACATTTTTGTAATTATTGTCAAAACGATACGTTAATCCGTTCTCAAGATACAGCATTTTAAAGCTAAATTCAAAATGGCCGACACCCAAAATGGCTGACATGGGAAAATTGGATATGGGTCGACTCGGCATGCTCCTCCGAATCTAACAAGAGTAGTTTTGAGATTTTTGGTCAAACCACTGAGAAGTTATAAGCAAAAATAGCCATTTTTCATATCTCCTGACCACTAGGTGTCACTATGACGAAACACTGCAGGTAGCCTCAGGTCATGCTTGTTACAACAAACACCAAGTTTGGTCTCAATAAGACAAACCGTTGCGGAGATATGGCCTCACTTCCATTTTTGAACGCTTTTCGTAGAATTAATTAGCGCGTTATTCGAGAATGGTTTGTCCAATCAACTTGAATTCCATAACTTTTTGCCTGCATGGTCTGAAGATGATCTGAGCCAATTTTGGTGAAAATCAGACAAACCGTCTAGGACGAGTTCGAAAAAGTACGTTTTATAAACAAAAAATTATAGAAAAAAAACTAATCCTTACGATTTTTGAAATTTGGTGTTCATTCGACTCGGCATGACCCAAGGATTCAGGGAAAATTGGAATTTTGATTTTATGACTTACGGATCAAAAGTTATTAGCAAAAAGAAAGTGAAAGTTTGGACAAGTGGTGGCGCTAGAGAGTTTGAGTTAGAGACTCCAAACTTGCTATGGTTAATGTTGGGACGGTCCTCTATCAGTGTGCCAAATCATACAACTTTCCCGCAAGCGGTTCTATGGGCTGCCATAGACTTGCGGCGGAAGAATAATAATAATAATAAGAATTCTAACGGTTTCAATAGGTGCCTTCGCACCTTCGGTGCTTGGCCCCTAATAAATATAGCTGCAAGCAGCAATTACGGGGCCAAGCACTCAAAGCGGAAAATGAGGAGCTAAGGATGGCAGGAACAGCAGACCAACTGCAACAATAAGTAAAAAGAAGCCATTTTAGGATGATTTTAGTCAAAACGACAGAAAAATGATGTAGAACGCCTACTGATATGATTTAATGCTTATTAGGTTTGACCAACAGGTGGCGCTGTTATCAAATCGATGTGGTGTGTTTAGTGTGAGGTGACAAACGTTCACACAAAGTTTGGTGTCATTATGTCAAAGTTTTCCAAAGATATAGCCTTAGAGTCATTTTCACATCAAGCCTTAAATTTAGAGAGGCGCTATACGAAAACGGTTTCATCTAACATCATGAAATTCATAACTTTTTGTCAGCACAGTCTGAAGATGATCTGATTCGATTTTGGTGAAAATCCGACAAAAGGTCTAGGACTAGTTCGAAAAAGTAGGTTTTCAACATAAATCAAAATGGCGGACAGGGAGTTTGGCCAACTGTTGCATAATTGGTATCTATGTTGTCGGCATGACCCAAGGAATATTTTGAGACCAGTTTCATTACAATAGGCTAATGCTATCTACAGTTATTAGCATTTTTGTTCATTTTAAAACTAATTGTTAATGAATGCTTCATTACTCTTGACCAATAGGTGGCGCTGATACCAAATTTTTGTGGTGTAATCAGTGTGAGGTGGTAATGCCACATACCAAATTTGGTGCAAATATCTCAAAGCTTTGCAGAGATACAGCTTCCGATGCGCTTTGGCATCTTACCTGCATATTCGTTGATGCGTTAAATGAAAACGGTTTCGAATATCGACACGAAATCCATAACTTTTTGTCAGCATGGTCTGAAGATGATCCGAGTCAAATTTGGTGAAAATCCGACTAACGGTCTAGGAGGAGTTTGAAAAAGTAGGTTTTCTACATTCATCAAAATGGCGAACAGGAAGTTAGGCCAATTTTGGCATAATTGGTATCAATGTTCTCGGCCTGACCCAAGGAATATTTTGAGATCACTTTTATTACAATAAGCCATTTTTTTCAGAAGTTATTAGCATTTATAGAAATTTCGTTATAACTTTTGATCACAAGGTGGCGCTGGTCCCAAAATTCGTATGTACATTCAGGGCATGGTGCCGAACATTTTTGTAATTATTGTCGAAACGATACGTTAATCCGTTCTCAAGATACAGCATTTTAAAGCTAAATTCAAAATGGCCGACACCCAAAATGGCTGACATGGGAAAATTGGATATGGGTCGACTCGGCATGCTCCTCCGAATCTAACAAGACCAGTTTTGAGATTTTTGGCCAAACCACTGAGAAGTTATAAGCAAAAATAGCCATTTTTCATATCTCCTGACCACTAGGTGGCACTGTGACGAAACACTGCAGGTAGCCTCAGGTCATGCTTGTTATAACACACACCAAGTTTGGTCTCAATATTCCAAAGCGTTCCGTAGATATTGCCTCACTTCCATTTTTGAACGCTTTTCGTAGAATTAATTAGCGCGTTATTCGAGAACGGTTTGTCCAATCAACTTGAATTCCATAACTTTTTGCCTGCATGGTCTGAAGATGATCTGAGCCAATTTTGGTGAAAATCAGACAAACCGTCTAGGACGAGTTCGAAAAAGTAGGTTTTACAAACAATAAATTATAGAAAAAAAACTAATCCTTACGATTTTTGAAATTTGGTGTTCATTCGACTCGGCATGACCCAAGGATTCAGGGAAAATTAGAATTTTGATTTTATGGCTTACGGTTCAAAAGTTATTAGCAAAAAGAAAGTGAAAGTTTGGACAAGTGGTGGCGCTAGAGACTTTGAGTTAGAGACTCCAAACTTGCTATGGTTAATGGTGGGACTGTCCTCTATCAGTGTGCCAAATTATACAACTTTCCCGCAAGCGGTTCTATGGGCTGCCTTAGACTTGCGGCGGAAGAAGAAACGGAAGAAGAATAATAAGAACGCTAACGGATACAATAGGTGCCTACGCACCTTCGGTGCTTGGCCCCTAAATATAGCTGCAAGCAGCAATTACGGGGCCAAGCACTCAAAGCAGAAAATGAGGAGCTAAGGATGGCAGGAACAGCAGACCAACTGCAACAATAAGTAAAAAGAAGCCATTTTAGGATGATTTAAGTCAGAACGACAGAAAAATGATACTGATATGATTTAATGGCTTATTAGGTTTGACCAACAGGTGGCGCTGTTATCAAATCGATGTGGTGTGTTTAGTGTGAGGTGACAAACGTGCACACAAAGTTTGGTGTCATTATGTCAAAATTTTCCAAAGATATAGCCTTAGAGTCATTTTCACATCAAGCCTTAAATTTATAGAGGCGCTATACGAAAACGGTTTCATCTATCATCATGAAATCCATAACTTTTTGTCAGCACAGTCTGAAGATGATCTGACTCGAGTTTGGTGGAAATCGGACGAACGGTCTAGGACTAGTTCGAAAAAGTAGGTTTTCAACATAAATCAAAATGGCGGACAGGGAGTTTGGCCAACTGTGGCATAATTGGTATCTATGTTGTCGGCATGACCCAAGGAATATTTTGAGACCAGTTTCATTACAATAGGCTAATGGTATCTACAGTTATTAGCATTTTTGTTCATTTTAAAACTAATGGTTAATGAATGCTTCATTACTCTTGACCAATAGGTGGCGCTGCTACCAAATTGATGTGGTGTCATCAGTGTGAGGTGTTAATGCCACATACCAAATTTGGTGCAAATATCTCAAAGCTTTGCAGAGATACAGCTTCCGATGCGCATTGGCATCTTACCTGCAAATTCGTTGATGCGTTAAATGAAAACGGTTTCGAATATAGACACGAAATCCATAACTTTTTGTCAGCATGGTCTGAAGATGATCCGAGTCAAATTTGGTGAAAATCCGACTAACGGTCTAGGAGGAGTTCGAAAAAGTAGGTTTTCTACATTCATCAAAATGGCGAACAGGAAGTTAGGCCAATTTTGGCATAATGGGTATCAATGTTCTCGGTCTGACCTAAGGAATATTTTGAGATCACTTTTATTACAATAAGCCATTTTTTTCAGAAGTTATTAGCCTTTTTAGAAATTTCGTTATAACTTTTGACCACAAGGTGGCGCTGGCCCCAAAATTGGTATGTACATTCAGGGCATGGTGCCGAACATTTTTGTAATTATTGTCAAAACGATACGTTAATCCGTTCTCAAGATACAGCATTTGAAAGCTAAATTCAAAATGGCCGACACCCAAAATGGCTGACATGGGAAAATTGGATATGGTTCGACTCGGCATGCTCCTCCGAATCTAACAAGACCAGTTTTGAGATTTTTGGTCAAACCACTGAGAAGTTATAAGCAAAAATAGCCATTTTTCATATCTCCTGACCACTAGGTGGCACTGTGACGAAACACTGCAGGACGCCTCAGGTCATGCTTGTTATAACACACACCAAGTTTGGTCTCAATACGACAAACCGTTGCGGAGATATGGCCTTACATCCATTTTTGCGCGCTTTTCGTAGAATTAAATAGCGCGTTATTCGAGAACGGTTTGTCCAATCAACTTGAATTCCATAACTTTTTGCCTGCATGGTCTGTAGATGATCTGAGCCAATTTTGGTGAAAATCAGACAAACCGTCTAGGACGAGTTCGAAAAAGTAGGTTTTATAAACAAAAAATTATAGAAAAAAAACTAATCCTTACGATTTTTGAAATTTGGTGTTCATTCGACTCGGCATGACCCAAGGATTCAGGGAAAATTGGAATTTTGATTTTGTGGCTTACGGTTCAAAAGTTATTAGCAAAAAGAAAGTGAAAGTTTGGACAAATGGTGGCGCTAGAGAGTTTGAGTTAGAGACTCCAAACTTGCTATGGTTAATGTTGGGACGGTCCTCTATCAGTGTGCCAAATTATACAACTTTCCCGCAAGCGGTTCTATGGGCTGCCATAGACTTGCGGCGGAAGAATAATAATAATAAATATAGCTGCAAGCAGCAATTACGGGGCCAAGCACTCAAAGCGGAAAATGAGGAGCTAAGGATGGCAGGAACAGCAGACTAACTGCAACAATAAGTAAAAAGAAGCCATTTTAGGATGATTTTAGTCAAAACGACAGAAAAATGATGTACAACGCCTACTGATATGATTTAATGGCTTTTTAAGGTTTGACCAACAGGTGGCGCTGTTAGCAAATCGATGTGGTGTGTTTAGAGTGAAGTGACAAACGTGCACACAAAGTTTGGTGTCATTATGTCAAAGTTTTCCAAAGATATAGCCTTAGAGTCATTTTCACATCAAGCCTAAAATTTATAGAGGCGCTGTACGAAAACGGTTTCATCTATCAGCATGAAATCCATAACTTTTTGTCAGCACAGTCTGAAGATGATATGACTCGATTTTGGTGAAAATCGGACGAACGGTCTAGGACTAGTTTGAAAAAGTAGGTTTTCAACATAAATCAAAATGGCGGATAGGGAGTTTGGTCAACTGTGGCATAATTGGTATCTATGTTGTCAGCATGACCCAAGGAATATTTTGAGACCAGTTTCATTACAATAGGCTAATGCTATCTACAGTTATTAGCATTTTTGTTCATTTTAAAACTAATGGTTAATGAATGGTTCATTACTCTTGACCAATAGGTGGCGCTGCTACCAAATTGATGTGGTGTCATCAGTGTGAGGTGGTAATGCCACATACCAAATTTGGTGCAAATATCTCAAAGCTTTGCAGAGATACAGCTTCCGATGCGCTTTGGCATCTTACCTGCAAATTCGTTGATGCGTTAAATGAAAACGGTTTCGAATATCGACACGAAATCCATAACTTTTTGTCAGCATGGTCTGAAGATGATCCGAGTCAAATTTGGTGAAAATCCGACTAACGGTCTAGGAGGAGTTCGAAAAAGTAGGTTTTCTACATTCATCAAAATGGCGAACAGGAAGTTTGGCCAATTTTGGCATAATTGGTATCAATGTTCTCGGCCTGACCCAAGGAATATTTTGAGATCACTTTTATAACAATAAGCCATTTTTTTCAGAAGTTATTAGCATTTTTCGAAATTTCGTTATTACTTTTGACCATAAGGTGGCGCTGGTCCCAAAATTGGTATGTACATTCAGGGCTTGGTGCCGAACATTTTTGTAATTATTGTCAAAACGATACGTTAATCCGTTCTCAAGATACAGCATTTTAAAGCTAAATTCAAAATGGCCGACACCCAAAATGGCTGACATGGGAAAATTGGATATGGTTCGACTCGGCATGCTCCTCCGAATCTAACAAGACCAGTTTTGAGATTTTTGGTCAAACCACTGAGAAGTTATAAGCAAAAATAGCCATTTTTCATATCTCCTGACCACTAGGTGTCACTATGACGAAACACTGCAGGTAGCCTCAGGTCATGCTTGTTACAACACACACCAAGTTTGGTCTCAATACGACAAACCGTTGCCGAGATATGGCCTCACATCCGTTTTTGCGCACTTTTTGTAGAATTAATTAGCGCGTTATTCGAGAACGGTTTGTCCAATCAACTTGAATTCCATAACCTTTTGCCTGCATGGTCTGAAGATGATCTGAGCCAATTTTGGTGAAAATCAGACAAACCGTCTAGGACGAGTTCGAAAAAGTAGGTTTTATAAACAAAAAATTATAGAAAAAAAACTAATCCTTACGATTTTTGAAATTTGGTGTTCATTCGACTCGGCATGACCCAAGGATTCAGGGAAAATTGGAATTTTGATTTTGTGGCTTACGGTTCAAAAGTTATTAGCAAAAAGAAATTGAAAGTTTGGACAAGTGGTGGCGCTAGAGAGTTTGAGTTAGAGACTCCAAACTTGCTATGGTTAATGGTGGCACGGTCCTCTATCAGTGTGCCAAATTATACAACTTTCCCACAAACGGTTCTATGGGCTGCCATAGACTTGCGGCGGAATAATAATAATAATAATAATAATAATAATAATAATAATAATAATAAGAATTCTAACGGATACAATAGGTGCCTTCGCACCTTCGGTGCTTGGCCCCTAATAAATATAGCTGCAAGCAGCAATTACGGGGCCAAGCACTCAAAGCGGAAAATGAGGAGCTAACGATGGCAGGAACAACCGACCAACTGCAACGATAACAAAAAGAAAGCAATTTTAAGAGGATTTTAGTGAAAATTACAGAAAAATGGTGTAGAACGCATACTGATTTGATTTAATGCTTATTACGTTTGACCAACAGGTGGCGCTGTTCTCAAATCCATGTGGTGTGTTTAGTGTGAGGTGACAAACGTGCACACAAAGTTTGGTGTCATTATGTCAAAATTTTCCAAAGATATAGCCTTAGAGTCATTTTCACATCAAGCCTAAAATTTGTAGAGGCGCTATCCGAAAACGGTTTCATCTATCAACATGAAATCCATAACTTTATGTCAGCACAGTCTGAAGATGATCTGACTCGATTTTGGTGAAAATCGGACGAACGGTCTAGGACTAGTTCGAAAAAGTAGGTTTTCAACATAGATCAAAATGGCGGACAGGGAGTTTGGCCGACTGTTGCATAATTGGTATCTATGTTGTCGGCATGACCCAAGGAATATTTTGAGACCAGTTTCATTACAATAGGCTAATGCTATCTACAGTTATTAGCATTTTTGTTCATTTAAAAACTAATGGTTAATGAATGCTTCATTACTCTTGACCAATAGGTGGCGCTGCTACCAAATTGATGTGGTGTCATCAGTGTGAGGTGGTAATGCCACATACCAAATTTGGTGCAAATATCTCAAAGCTTTGCAGAGATACAGCTTCCGATGCGCTTTGGCATCTTACCTGCAAATTCGTTGATGCGTTAAATGAAAACGGTTTCGAATATCGACACGAAATCCATAACTTTTTGTCAGCATGGTCTGAAGATGATCCGAGTCAAATTTGGTGAAAATCCGACTAACGGTCTAGGAGGAGTTCGAAAAAGTAGGTTTTCTACATTCATCAAAATGGCGAACAGGAAGTTAGGCCAATTTTGGCATAATTGGTATCAATGTTCTCGGCCTGACCCAAGGAATATTTTGAGATCACTTTTATTACAATAAGTCATTTTTTTCAGAAGTTATTAGCATTTTTCGAAATTTCGTTATAACTTTTGACCACAAGGTGGCGCTGGCCCCAAAATTGGAATGTACATTCAGGGCATGGTGCCGAACATTTTTGTAATTATTGTCGAAACGATACGTTAATCCGTTCTCTAGATACAGCATTTTAAAGCTAAATTCAAAATGGCCGACACCCAAAATGGCTGACATGGGAATATTGGATATGGGTCGACTCGGCATGCTCCTCCGAATCTAACAAGACCAGTTTTGAGATTTTTGGTCAAACCACTGAGAAGTTATAAGCAAAAATAGCTATTTTTCATAACTCCTGACCACTAGGTGGCACTGTGAAGAAACATTGCAGGTAGCCTCAGGTCATGCTTGTTACAACTCACACCAAGTTTGGTCTCAATATTCCAAAGCGTTGCGGAGATATGGCCTCACTTCCATTTTTGAACGCTTTTCGTAGAATTAATTAGCGCGATATTCGAGAACGGTTTGTCCAATCAACTTGAATTCCATAACTTTTTGCTTGCATGGTCTGACGATGATCTGAGCCAATTTTGGTGTAAATCAGACAAACCGTCTAGGACGAGTTCGAAAAGGTAGGTTTTACAAACAAATAATTTTAGAAAAAAAACTAAACCTTACGATTTTTGAAATTTGGTGTTCATTCGACTCGGCATGACCCAAGGATTCAGAGAAAATTGGAATTTTGATTTTGTGGCTTACGCTTCAAAAGTTATTAGCAAAAAGAAAGTGAAAGTTTGGACAAGTGGTGGCGCTAGAGAGTTTGAGTTAGAGACTCCAAACTTGCTATGGTTAATGTTGGGACGGTTCACTATTAGTGTGCCAAATTATACAACTTTCCCGCAAGCGGTTCTATGGGCTGCCTTAGACTTGCGGCGGAATAATAATAATAATAAGAATCCTAACGGATACAATAGGTGCCTTCGCACCTTCGGTGCTTGGCCCCTAATAAATATAGCTGCAAGCAGCAATTACGGGGCCAAGCACTCAAAGCGGAAAATGAGGAGCTAAGGATGGCAGGAACAGCAGACCAACTGCAACAGTAAGTAAAAAGAAGCCATTTTAGGATGATTTTAGTCAAAACGACAGAAAAGTGATGTAGAACGCCTACTGATATGATTTAATGGCTTATTACGTTTGACCAACAGGTGGCGCTGTTATCAAATCGATGTGGTGTGTTTAGTGTGAGATGACAAACGTTCACACAAAGTTTGGTGTCATTATGTAAAAGTTTTCCAAAGATATAGCCTTAGAGTCATTTTCACATCAAGCCTAAAATTTATAGAGGCGCTGTACGAAAACGGTTTCATCTATCAGCATGAAATCCATAACTTTTTGTCAGCACAGTCTGAAGATGATCTGACTCGATTTTGGTGAAAATCGGACGAACGGTCTAGGACTAGTTCGAAAAAGTAGGTTTTCAACATAAATCAAAATGGCGGAAAGGGAGTTTGGCCAACTGTTGCATAATTGGTATCTATGTTGTCGGCATGACCCAAGGAATATTTTGAGACCAGTTTCATTACAATAGGCTAATGCTATCTACAGTTATTAGCATTTTTGTTCATTTTAAAACTAATAGTTAATGAATGCTTCATTACTCTTGACCAATAGGTGGCGCTGCTACCAAATTGATGTGGTGTCATCAGTGTTGGGTGTTAATGCCACATACCAAATTTGGTGCAAATATCTCAAAGCTTTGCAGAGATACAGCTTCCGATGCGCTTTGGCATCTTACCTGCAAATTCGTTGATGCGTTAAATGAAAACGGTTTCGAATATCGACACGAAATCCATAAATTTTTGTCAGCATGGTCTGAAGATGATCCGAGTCAAATTTGGTGAAAATCCGACTAACGGTCTAGGAGGAGTTCGAAAAAGTAGGTTTTCTACATTCATCAAAATGGCGAACAGGAAGTTAAGCCAATTTTGGCATAATTGGTATCAATGTTCTCGGCCTGACCCAAGGAATATTTTGAGATCACTTTTATTACAATAAGCCATTTTTTTCAGAAGTTATTAGTATTTTTCGAAATTTCGTTATAACTTTTGACCACAAGGTGGCGCTGGCCCCAAAATTGGTATGTACATTCAGGGCATGGTGCCGAACATTTTTGTAATTATTGTCGAAACGATACGTTAATCCGTTCTCAAGATACAGCATTTTAAATCTAAATTCAAAATGGCCGACACCCAAAATGGCTGACATGGGAAAATTGGATATGGTTCGACTCGGCATGCTCCTCCGAATCTAACAAGACCAGTTTTGAGATTTTTGGTCAAACCACTGAGAGGTTATAAGCAAAAATAGCCATTTTTCATGTCTCCTGACCACTAGGAGGCACTGTGACGAAACACTGCAGGTAGCCTCAGGTCATGCTTGTTATTACACACACCAAGTTTGGTCTCAATACTCTAAAGCGTTGCGGAGATATGGCCTCACATCCGTTTTTGCGCACTTTTTGTAGAATTAATTAGCGCGTTATTCGAGAACGGTTTGTCCAATCAACTTGAATTCCATAACTTTTTGCCTGCATGGTCTGAAGTTGATCTGAGCCAATTTTGGTGAAAATCAGACAAACCGTCTAGGACGAGTTCGAAAAAGTAGGTTTTATAAACAAAAAATTATAGAAAAAAAACTAAACCTTAGGATTTTTGAAATTTGGTGTTCATTCGACTCGGCATGACCCAAAGATTCAGGGAAAATTGGAATTTTGATTTTGTGGCTTACGGTTCAAAAGTTATTAGCAAAAAGAAAGTGAAAGTTTGGACAAGTGGTGGCGCTAGAGAGTTTGAGTTAGAGACTCCAAACTTGCTATGGTTAATGTTGGGATGGTCCTCTATCAGTGTGCCAAATTATACAACTTTCCCGCAAGCGGTTCTATGGGCTGCCATAGACTTGCGGCGGAATAATAATAATAATAAATATAGCTGCAAGCAGCAATTACGGGGCCAAGCACTCAAAGCGGAAAATGAGGAGCTAAGGATGGCAGGAACAGCAGACCAACTGCAACAATAAGTACAAAGAAGCCATTTTAGGATGATTTTAGTCAAAACGACAGAAAAATGATGTAGAACGACTACTGATGTGATTTAATGGCTTATTAGGTTTGACCAACAGGTGGCGCTGTTATCAAATCGATGTGGTGTGTTTAGTGTGAGATGACAAACGTTCACACAAAGTTTGGTGTCATTATGTCAAAGTTTTCTAAAGATATAGCCTTAGAGTCATTTTCACATCAAGCCTAAAATTTGTAGAGCCGCTGTACGAAAACGGTTTCAACTATCAACATGAAATCCATAAATTTTTGTCAGCACAGTCTGAAGATGATCTGACTCGATTTTGGTGAAAATCGGACAAACGGTCTAGGACTAGTTCGAAAAAGTAGGTTTTCAACATAAATCAAAATGGCGGACAGGGAGTTTGGCCAACTGTTGCATAATTGATATCTATGTTGTCAGCATGACCCAAGGAATATTTTGAGACCAGTTTCATTACAATAGGCTAATGCTATCTACAGTTATTAGCATTTTTGTTCATTTTAAAACTAATGGTTAATGAATGCTTCATTACTCTTGACCAATAGGTGGCGCTGCTACCAAATTGATGTGGTGTAATCAGTGTGAGGTGGTAATGCCACATACCAAATTTGGTGCAAATATCTCAAAGCTTTGCAGAGATACAGCCTCCGATGCGCTTTGGCATCTTACCTGCAAATTCGTTGATGCGTTAAATGAAAACGGTTTCGAATATCGACACGAAATCCATAACTTTTTGTCAGCATGGTCTGAAGATGATCCGATTCAAATTTGGTGAAAATCCGACTAACAGTCTAGGAGGAGTTCGAAAAAGTAGGTTTTCTACATTCATCAAAATGGCGAACAGGAAGTTAGGCCAATTTTGGCATAATTGGTATCAATGTTCTCGGCCAGACCCAAGGAATATTTTGAGATCACTTTTATTACATTAAGCCATTTTTTTCAGAAGTTATTAGCATTTTTAGAAATTTCGTTATAACTTTTGACCACAAGGTGGCGCTGGCCCCAAAATTGGTATGTACATTCAGGGCATGGTGCCGAACATTTTTGTAATTATGGTCGAAACGATACGTTAATCTGTTCTCAAGATACAGCATTTTAAAGCTAAATTCAAAATGGCCGACACCCAAAATGGCTGACATGGGAAAATTGGATATGGTTCGACTCGGCATGCTCCTCCGAATCTAACGGGACCAGTTTCTAGATATTTGGCCAAAGCACTAAGAAGTTATAAGCAAAAATAGCCATTTTTCATATCTCCTGACCACTAGGTGGCACTGTGACGAAACACTGCAGGTAGCCTCAGGTCATGCTTGTTACAACACACACCAAGTTTGGTCTCAATAAGACAAACCGTTGCGGAGATATGGCCTCACATCCGTTTTTGCGCACTTTTCGTAGAATTAATTAGCGCGTTATTCGAGAACGGTTTGTCCAATCAACTTGAATTCCATAACTTTTTGCCTGCATGGTCTGAAGATGATCTGAGCCAATTTTGGTGAAAATCAGACAAACCGTCTAGGACGAGTTCGAAAAAGTAGGTTTTATAAACAAAAAATTATAGAAAAAAAACTAAACCTTAGGATTTTTGAAATTTGGTGTTCATTCGACTCGGCATCACCCAAGGATTCAGGGAAAATTGGAATTTTGATTTTATGGCTTACGGTTCAAAAGTTATTAGCAAAAAGAAAGTGAAAGTTTGGACAAGTGGTGGCGCTAGAGAGTTTGAGTTAGAGACTCCAAACTTGCTATGGTTAATGTTGAGTCGGCCCTCTATCAGTGTGCCAAATTATACAACTTTCCCGCAAGCGGTTCTATGGGCTGCCATAGACTTGCGGCGGAATAATAATAATAATAAGAATTCTAACGGTTTCAATAGGTGCCTTCGCACCTTCGGTGCTTGGCCCCTAAATATAGCTGCAAGCAGCAATTACGGGGCCAAGCACTCAAAACGGAAAATGAGGAGCTAACGATGGCAGGAACAACCGACCAACTGCAACAATAACAAAAAGGAAGCAATTTTAAGAGGATTTTAGTGAAAATTACAGAAAAATGGTGTAGAACGCATACTGATTTGATTTAATGCTTATTACGTTTTACCAACAGGTGGCGCTGTTCTCAAATCCATGTGGTGTGTTTAGTGTGAGGTGACAAACGTGCACACAAAGTTTGGTGTCATTATGTCAAAATTTTCCAAAGATATAGCCTTAGAGTCATTTTCACATCAAGCCTTAAATTTAGAGAGGAGCTATACGAAAACGGTTTCATCTATCATCATGAAATTCATAACTTTTTGTCAGCACAGTCTGAAGATGATCTGACTCGATTTTGGTGAAAATCGGACGAACGGTCTAAGACTAGTTCGAAAAAGTAGGTTTTCAACATAAATCAAAATGGCGGACAGGGAGTTTGGCCAACTGTGGCATAATTGGTATCTATGTTGTCGGCATGACCCAAGGAATATTTTGAGACCAGTTTCATTACAATAGGCTAATGCTATCTACAGTTATTAGCATTTATGTTCATTTTAAAACTAATAAATAATGAATGCTTCATTACTCTTGACCAATAGGTGGCGCTGCTACCAAATTTATGTGGTGTAATCAGTGTGAGGTGTTAATGCCACATACCAAATTTGGTGCAAATATCTCAAAGCTTTGCAGAGATACAGCTTCCGATGCGCTTTGGCATCTTACCTGCAAATTCGTTGATGTGTTAACTGAAAACGGTTTCGAATATCGACACGAAATCCATAACTTTTTGTCAGCATAGTCTGAAGATGATCCGAGTCAAATTTGGTGAAAATCAGACTAACGGTCTAGGAGGAGTTTGAAAAAGTAGGTTTTCTACATTCATCAAAATGGCGAACAGGAAGTTAGGCCAATTTTGGCATAATTAGTATCAACGTTCTCGGCCTGACCCAAGGAATATTTTGAGATCACTTTTATTACAATAAGCCATTTTTTTCAGAAGTTATTAGCATTTTTCGAAATTTCGTTATAACTTTTGACCACAAGGTGGCGCTGGCCCCAAAATTTGTATGTACATTCAGGGCATGGTGCCGAACAGTTTTGTAATTATTGTCGAAACGATACGTTAATCCGTTCTCAAGATACAGCATTTTAAAGCTAAATTCAAAATGGCCGACACCCAAAATGGCTGACTTGGGAAAATTGGATATGGTTCGACTCGGCATGCTCCTCCGAATCTAACGGAATGAGTTTCGAGATTTTTGGCCAAATCACTGAGAAGTTATAAGCAAAAATAGCCATTTTTCATAACTCCTGACCACTAGGTGGCACTGTGACGAAACACTGCAGGTAGCCTCAAGTCATGCTTGTTACAACACACACCAAGTTTGGTCTCAATATTCCAAAGCGTTGCGGAGATATGGCCTCACTTCCATTTTTGAACGCTTTTCGTAGAATTAATTAGCGCGTTATTCGAGAACGGTTTGTCCAATCAACTTGAATTCCATAACTTTTTGCCTGCATGGTCTGAAGATGATCTGAGCCAATTTTGGTGTAAATCAGACAAACCGTCTAGGACGAGTTCGAAAAGGTAGGTTTTACAAACAAATAATTTTAGAAAAAAAACGAAACCTTACGATTTTTGAAATTTGGTGTTCATTCGACTCGGCATGACCCAAGGATTCAGGGAAAATTGGAAATTTGATTTTGTGGCTTGTGGTTCAAAAGTTATTAGCAAAAAGAAAGTGAAAGTTTGGACAAGTGGTGGCGCTAGAGAGTTTGAGTTAGAGACTCCAAACTTGCTATGGTTAATGTTGGGACGGTCCTCTATCAGTGTGCCAAATTATACAACTTTCCCGCAAGCGGTTCTATGGGCTGCCATAGACTTGCGGCGGAATAATAATAATAATAAGAATTCTAACGGATACAATAGGTGCCTTCGCACCTTCGGTGCTTGGCCCCTAAATATAGCTGCAAGCAGCAATTACGGGGCCAAGCACTCAAAGCGGAAAATGAGGAGCTAACGATGGCAGGAACAACCGACCAACTGCAACAATAACGAATAGGAAGCAATTTTAAGAGGATTTTAGTGAAAATTACAGAAAAATGGTGTAGAACGCATACTGATTTGATGTAATGCGTATTACGTTTGACCAACAGGTGGCGCTGTTCTCAAATCCATGTGGTGTGTTTAGTGTGAGGTGACAAACGTGCACACAAAGTTTGGTGTCATTATGTCAAAATTTTCCAAAGATATAGCCTTCGAGTCATTTTCACATCAATCCTTAAATTTAGAGAGGCGCTATACGAAAACGATTTCATCTATCATCATGAAATTCATAACTTTTTGTCAGCACAGTCTGAAGATGATCTGACTCAATTTTGGTGAGAATCGGACAAACGGTCTAGGACTAGTTCGAAAAAGTATGTTTTCAACATAAATCAAAATGGCGGACAGGGAGTTTGGCCAACTGTGGCATAACTGGTATCTATGTTGTCGGCATGACCCAAGGAATATTTTGAGACCAGTTTCATTACAATAGGCTAATGCTATCTACAGTTATTAGCATTTTTGTTCATTTTAAAACTAATGGTTAATGAATGCTTCATTACTCTTGACCAATAGGTGGCGCTGCTACCAAATTTATGTGGTGTCATCAGTGTGAGGTGGTAATGCCACATACCAAATTTGGTGCAAATATCTCTAAGCTTTGCAGAGATACAGCTTCCGATGCGCTTTGGCATCTTACCTGCAAATTCATTGATGCGTTAAATGAAAACGGTTTCGAATATCGACACGAAATCCATAACTTTTTGTCAGCATGGTCTGAAGATGATCCGGTTCAAATTTGGTGAAAATCCGACTAACGGTCTAGGAGGAGTTCGAAAAAGTAGGTTTTCTACATTAATCAAAATGGCGAACAGGAAGTTAGGCCTATTTTGGCATAATTGGTATCAATGTTCTCGGCCTGACTCAAGGAATATTTTGAGATCACTTTTATTACAATAAGCCATTTTGTTCAGAAGTTATTAGCATTTTTGGAAATTTCGTTATAACTTTTGACCACAAGGTGGCGCTGGCCCCAAAATTGGTATGTACATTCAGGGCATGGTGCCGAACATTTTTGTAATTATTGTCGAAACGATACGTTAATCCGTTCTCAAGATACAGCATTTTAATGCTAAATTCAAAATGGCCGACACCCAAAATGGCTGAAATGGGAAAATTGGATATGGTTCGACTCGGCATGCTCCTCCGAATCTAACAAGACTAGTTTTGAGATTTTTGGTCAAACCACTGAGAAGTTATAAGCAAAAATAGCCATTTTCCATATCTCCTGACCACTAGGTGGCACTGTGACGAAACACTGCAGGTAGCCTCAGGTCATGCTTGTTATAAGCCTCACCAAGATTGGTCTCAATACGACAAACCGTTGCCGAGATACGGCCTCACATCCATTTTTGCTCGCTTTTCGTAGAATTAATTAGCGCGTTATTCGAGAACGGTTTGTCCAATCAACTTGAATTCCATAACTTTTTGCCTGCATGGTCTGAAGATGATCTGAGTCAATTTTGGTGTAAATCAGACAAACCGTCTAGGACGAGTTCGAAAAAGTAGGTTTTACAAACAAAAAATTATAGAAAAAAAACTAATCCTTACGATTTTTGAAATTTGGTGTTCATTCGACTCGGCATGACCCAAGGATTCAGGGAAAATTGGAATTTTGATTTTATGGCTTACGGTTCAAGAGTTATTAGCAAAAAGAAAGTGAAAGTTTGGACAAGTGGTGGCGCTAGAGAGTTTGAATTAGAGACTCCAAACTTGCTATGGTTAATGTTGAGTCAGCCCTTTATCAGTGTGCCAAATTATACAACTTTCCCGCAAGCGGTTCTATGGGCTGCCATAGACTTGCGGCGGAAGAATAATAATAATAAATATAGCTGCAAGCAGCAATTACGGGGCCAAGCACTCAAAGCGGAAAATGAGGAGCTAAGGATGGCAGGAACAGCAGACCAACTGCAACAATAAGTAAAAAGAAGCCATTTTAGGATGATTTTATTCAAAACGACAGAAAAATTATGTAGAACGCCTACTGATATGATTTAATGGCTTATTAGGTTTGACCAACAGGTGGCGCTGTTATCAAATCGATGTGGTGTGTTTAGTGTGAGATGACAAACGTATACACAAAGTTTGGTGTCATTATGTCAAAGTTTTCCAAAGATATAGCCTTAGAGTCATTTTCACATCAATCCTTAAATTTAGAGAGGCGCTATACGAAAATGGTTTCATCTATCATCATGAAAATCATAACTTTTTGTCAGCACAGTCTGAAGATGATCTGACTCAATTTTGGTGAGAATCGGACGAACGGTCTAGGACTAGTTCTAAAAAGTAGGTTTTCAACATAGATCAAAATGGCGGACAGGAAGTTTGGCCAACTGTGGCATAATTGGTATCTGTGTTGTCGACATGACCCAAGGAATATTTTGAGACCAGTTTCATTACAATAGACTAATGCTATCTACAGTTATTAGCATTTTTGATCATTTTAAAACTAATAGTTAATGAATGCTTCATTACTCTTGACCAATAGGTGGCGCTGCTACCAAATTGATGTGGTGTCATCAGTGTGAGGTGTTAATGCCACATACCAAATTTGGTGCAAATATCTCAAAGCTTTGCAGAGATACAGCTTCCGATGCGCTTTGGCATCTTACCTGCAAATTCGTTGATGCGTTAAATGAAAACGGTTTCGAATATCGACACGAAATCCATAACTTTTTGTCAGCATGGTCTGAAGATGTTCCGAGTCAAATTTGGTGAAAATCCGACTAACGGTCTAGGAGGAGTTCGAAAAAGTAGGTTTTCTACATTCATCAAAATGGCGAACAGGAAGTTAGGCCAATTTTGGCATAATTGGTATCAATGTTCTCGGCCTGACCCAAGGAATATTTTGAGATCACTTTTATCACAATAAGCCATTTTTTTCAGAAGTTATTAGCATTTTTCGAAATTTCGTTATAACTTTTGACCACAAGGTGGCGCTGGCGCCAAAATTGGTATGTACATTCAGGGCATGGTGCCGAACATTTTTGTAATTATTGTCGAAACGATACGTTAATCCGTTCTCAAGATACAGCATTTTAAAGCTAAATTCAAAATGGCCGACACCCAAAATGGCTGACTTGGGAAAATTGGATATGGTTCGACTCGGCATGCTCCTCCGAATCTAACGGGATGAGTTTCGAGATTTTTTGGCAAAGCACTGAGAAGTTATAAGCAAAAATAGCCATTTTTCATATCTCCTTACCACTAGGGGGCACTGTGACGAAACAATGTAGGTAGCCTCAGGTCATGCTTGTTATAACACACACCAAGTTTGGACTCAATATTCCAAAGCGTTCCAGAGATATTGCCTCACTTCCATTTTTGAACGCTTTTCGTAGAATTAATTAGCACGTTATTCGAGAACGGTTTGTCCAATCAACTTGAATTCCATAACTTTTTGCCTGCATGGTCTGAAGATGATCTGAGCCAATTTTGGTGAAAATCAGACAAACCGTCTAGGACGAGTTCGAAAAAGTAGGTTTTATAAACAAAAAATTATAGAAAAAAAACTAAACCTTAGGATTTTTGAAATTTGGTGTTCATTCGACTCGGCATCACCCAAGGATTCAGGGAAAATTGGAATTTTGATTTTATGGCTTACGGTTCAAAAGTTATTAGCAAAAAGAAAGTGAAAGTTTGGACAAGTGGTGGCGCTAGAGAGTTTGAGTTAGAGACTCCAAACTTGCTATGGTTAATGTTGAGTCGGCCCTCTATCAGTGTGCCAAATTATACAACTTTCCCGCAAGCGGTTCTATGGGCTGCCATAGACTTGCGGCGGAATAATAATAATAATAAGAATTCTAACGGTTTCAATAGGTGCCTTCGCACCTTCGGTGCTTGGCCCCTAAATATAGCTGCAAGCAGCAATTACGGGGCCAAGCACTCAAAGCGGAAAATGAGGAGCTAAGGATGGCAGGAACAGCAGACCAACTGCAACAATAAGTAAAAAGAAGCCATTTTAGGATGATTTTAGTCAAAACGACAGAAAAGTGATGTAGAACGCCTACTGATATGATTTAATGGCTTATTAGGTTTGACCAACAGGTGGCGCTGTTATCAAATCGATGTGGTGTGTTTAGTGTGAGATGACAAACGTTCACACAAAGTTTGGTGTCATTATGTAAAAGTTTTCCAAAGATATAGCCTTAGAGTCATTTTCACATCAAGCCTAAAATTTATAGAGGCGCTGTACGAAAACGGTTTCAACTATCAACATGAAATCCATAACTTTTTGTCAGCACAGTCTGAAGATGATCTGACTCGATTTTGGTGAAAATCGGACAAACGGTCTAGGACTAGTTCGAAAAAGTAGGTTTTCAACATAATTCAAAATGGCGGACAGGGAGTTTGGCCAACTGTTGCATAATTGGTATCTATGTTGTCGGCATGACCCAAGGAATATTTTGAGACCAGTTTCATTACAATAGACTAATGCTATCTACAGTTATTAGCATTTTTGTTCATTTTAAAACTAATAGTTAATGAATGCTTCATTACTCTTGACCAATAGGAGGCGCTGCTACCAAATTGATGTGGTGTCATCAGTGTGAGGTGTTAATGCCACATACCAAATTTGGTGCAAATATCTCAAAGCTTTGCAGAGATACAGCTTCCGATGCGCTTTGGCATCTTACCTGCAAATTCGTTGATGCGTTAAATGAAAACGGTTTCGAATATCGACACGAAATCCATAACTTTTTGTCAGCATGGTCTGAAGATGATCCGAGTCAAATTTGGTGAAAATCCGACTAACGGTCTAGGAGGAGTTCGAAAAAGTAGGTTTTCTACATTTATCAAAATGGCGAACAGGAAGTTAGGCCAATTTTGGCATAATTGGTATCAATGTTCTCGGCCTGACCCAAGGAATATTTTGAGATCACTTTTATTACAATAAGCCATTTTTTTTCAGAAGTTATTAGCATTTTTCGAAATTTCGTTATAACTTTTGACCACAAGGTGGCACTGGCCCCAAAAATTTTTTGTACATTCAGGGCTTGGTGCCGAACATTTTTGTAATTATTGTCAAAACGATACGTTAATCCGTTCTCAAGATACAGCATTTTAAAGCTAAATTCAAAATGGCCGACACCCAAAATGGCTGACATGGGAAAATTGGATATGGTTCGACTCGGCATGCTCCTCCGAATCTAACAAGACCAGTTTTGAGATTTTTGGTCAAACCACTGAGAAGTTATAAGCAAAAATAGCCATTTTTCATATCTCCTGACCACTAGGTGTCACTATGACGAAACACTGCAGGTAGCCTCAGGTCATGCTTGTTACAACAAACACCAAGTTTGGTCTCAATAAGACAAACCGTTGCGGAGATATGGCCTCACATCCGTTTTTGCGCACTTTTCGTAGAATTAATTAGCGCGTTATTCGAGAACGGTTTGTCCAATCAACTTGAATTCCATAACTTTTTGCCTGCATGGTCTGAAGATGATCTGAGCCAATTTTGGTGAAAATCAGACAAACCGTCTAGGACGAGTTCGAAAAAGTAGGTTTTATAAACAAAAAATTATAGAAAAAAAACTAAACCTTAGGATTTTTGAAATTTGGTGTTCATTCGACTCGGCATCACCCAAGGATTCAGGGAAAATTGGAATTTTGATTTTATGGCTTACGGTTCAAAAGTTATTAGCAAAAAGAAAGTGAAAGTTTGGACAAGTGGTGGCGCTAGAGAGTTTGAGTTAGAGACTCCAAACTTGCTATGGTTAATGTTGAGTCGGCCCTCTATCAGTGTGCCAAATTATACAACTTTCCCGCAAGCGGTTCTATGGGCTGCCATAGACTTGCGGCGGAAGAATAATAATAATAATAAGAATTCTAACGGTTTCAATAGGTGCCTTCGCACCTTCGGTGCTTGGCCCCTAAATATAGCTGCAAGCAGCAATTACGGGGCCAAGCACTCAAAGCGGAAAATGAGGAGCTAAGGATGGCAGGAACAGCAGACCAACTGCAACAATAAGTAAAAAGAAGCCATTTTAGGATGATTTTAGTCAAAACGACAGAAAAGTGATGTAGAACGCCTACTGATATGATTTAATGGCTTATTAGGTTTGACCAACAGGTGGCGCTGTTATCAAATCGATGTGGTGTGTTTAGTGTGAGATGACAAACGTTCACACAAAGTTTGGTGTCATTATGTAAAAGTTTTCCAAAGATATAGCCTTAGAGTCATTTTCACATCAAGCCTAAAATTTATAGAGGCGCTGTACGAAAACGGTTTCAACTATCAACATGAAATCCATAACTTTTTGTCAGCACAGTCTGAAGATGATCTGACTCGATTTTGGTGAAAATCGGACAAACGGTCTAGGACTAGTTCGAAAAAGTAGGTTTTCAACATAATTCAAAATGGCGGACAGGGAGTTTGGCCAACTGTTGCATAATTGGTATCTATGTTGTCGGCATGACCCAAGGAATATTTTGAGACCAGTTTCATTACAATAGACTAATGCTATCTACAGTTATTAGCATTTTTGTTCATTTTAAAACTAATAGTTAATGAATGCTTCATTACTCTTGACCAATAGGAGGCGCTGCTACCAAATTGATGTGGTGTCATCAGTGTGAGGTGTTAATGCCACATACCAAATTTGGTGCAAATATCTCAAAGCTTTGCAGAGATACAGCTTCCGATGCGCTTTGGCATCTTACCTGCAAATTCGTTGATGCGTTAAATGAAAACGGTTTCGAATATCGACACGAAATCCATAACTTTTTGTCAGCATGGTCTGAAGATGATCCGAGTCAAATTTGGTGAAAATCCGACTAACGGTCTAGGAGGAGTTCGAAAAAGTAGGTTTTCTACATTTATCAAAATGGCGAACAGGAAGTTAGGCCAATTTTGGCATAATTGGTATCAATGTTCTCGGCCTGACCCAAGGAATATTTTGAGATCACTTTTATTACAATAAGCCATTTTTTTTCAGAAGTTATTAGCATTTTTCGAAATTTCGTTATAACTTTTGACCACAAGGTGGCACTGGCCCCAAAAATTTTTTGTACATTCAGGGCTTGGTGCCGAACATTTTTGTAATTATTGTCAAAACGATACGTTAATCCGTTCTCAAGATACAGCATTTTAAAGCTAAATTCAAAATGGCCGACACCCAAAATGGCTGACATGGGAAAATTGGATATGGTTCGACTCGGCATGCTCCTCCGAATCTAACAAGACCAGTTTTGAGATTTTTGGTCAAACCACTGAGAAGTTATAAGCAAAAATAGCCATTTTTCATATCTCCTGACCACTAGGTGTCACTATGACGAAACACTGCAGGTAGCCTCAGGTCATGCTTGTTACAACAAACACCAAGTTTGGTCTCAATAAGACAAACCGTTGCGGAGATATGGCCTCACATCCGTTTTTGCGCACTTTTCGTAGAATTAATTAGCGCGTTATTCGAGAACGGTTTGTCCAATCAACTTGAATTCCATAACTTTTTGCCTGCATGGTCTGAAGATGATCTGAGCCAATTTTGGTGAAAATCAGACAAACCGTCTAGGACGAGTTCGAAAAAGTAGGTTTTATAAACAAAAAATTATAGAAAAAAAACTAAACCTTAGGATTTTTGAAATTTGGTGTTCATTCGACTCGGCATCACCCAAGGATTCAGGGAAAATTGGAATTTTGATTTTATGGCTTACGGTTCAAAAGTTATTAGCAAAAAGAAAGTGAAAGTTTGGACAAGTGGTGGCGCTAGAGAGTTTGAGTTAGAGACTCCAAACTTGCTATGGTTAATGTTGAGTCGGCCCTCTATCAGTGTGCCAAATTATACAACTTTCCCGCAAGCGGTTCTATGGGCTGCCATAGACTTGCGGCGGAAGAATAATAATAATAATAAGAATTCTAACGGTTTCAATAGGTGCCTTCGCACCTTCGGTGCTTGGCCCCTAAATATAGCTGCAAGCAGCAATTACGGGGCCAAGCACTCAAAGCGGAAAATGAGGAGCTAAGGATGGCAGGAACAGCAGACCAACTGCAACAATAAGTAAAAAGAAGCCATTTTAGGATGATTTTAGTCAAAACGACAGAAAAGTGATGTAGAACGCCTACTGATATGATTTAATGGCTTATTAGGTTTGACCAACAGGTGGCGCTGTTATCAAATCGATGTGGTGTGTTTAGTGTGAGATGACAAACGTTCACACAAAGTTTGGTGTCATTATGTAAAAGTTTTCCAAAGATATAGCCTTAGAGTCATTTTCACATCAAGCCTAAAATTTATAGAGGCGCTGTACGAAAACGGTTTCAACTATCAACATGAAATCCATAACTTTTTGTCAGCACAGTCTGAAGATGATCTGACTCGATTTTGGTGAAAATCGGACAAACGGTCTAGGACTAGTTCGAAAAAGTAGGTTTTCAACATAATTCAAAATGGCGGACAGGGAGTTTGGCCAACTGTTGCATAATTGGTATCTATGTTGTCGGCATGACCCAAGGAATATTTTGAGACCAGTTTCATTACAATAGACTAATGCTATCTACAGTTATTAGCATTTTTGTTCATTTTAAAACTAATAGTTAATGAATGCTTCATTACTCTTGACCAATAGGAGGCGCTGCTACCAAATTGATGTGGTGTCATCAGTGTGAGGTGTTAATGCCACATACCAAATTTGGTGCAAATATCTCAAAGCTTTGCAGAGATACAGCTTCCGATGCGCTTTGGCATCTTACCTGCAAATTCGTTGATGCGTTAAATGAAAACGGTTTCGAATATCGACACGAAATCCATAACTTTTTGTCAGCATGGTCTGAAGATGATCCGAGTCAAATTTGGTGAAAATCCGACTAACGGTCTAGGAGGAGTTCGAAAAAGTAGGTTTTCTACATTTATCAAAATGGCGAACAGGAAGTTAGGCCAATTTTGGCATAATTGGTATCAATGTTCTCGGCCTGACCCAAGGAATATTTTGAGATCACTTTTATTACAATAAGCCATTTTTTTTCAGAAGTTATTAGCATTTTTCGAAATTTCGTTATAACTTTTGACCACAAGGTGGCACTGGCCCCAAAAATTTTTTGTACATTCAGGGCTTGGTGCCGAACATTTTTGTAATTATTGTCAAAACGATACGTTAATCCGTTCTCAAGATACAGCATTTTAAAGCTAAATTCAAAATGGCCGACACCCAAAATGGCTGACATGGGAAAATTGGATATGGTTCGACTCGGCATGCTCCTCCGAATCTAACAAGACCAGTTTTGAGATTTTTGGTCAAACCACTGAGAAGTTATAAGCAAAAATAGCCATTTTTCATATCTCCTGACCACTAGGTGTCACTATGACGAAACACTGCAGGTAGCCTCAGGTCATGCTTGTTACAACAAACACCAAGTTTGGTCTCAATAAGACAAACCGTTGCGGAGATATGGCCTCACATCCGTTTTTGCGCACTTTTCGTAGAATTAATTAGCGCGTTATTCGAGAACGGTTTGTCCAATCAACTTGAATTCCATAACTTTTTGCCTGCATGGTCTGAAGATGATCTGAGCCAATTTTGGTGAAAATCAGACAAACCGTCTAGGACGAGTTCGAAAAAGTAGGTTTTATAAACAAAAAATTATAGAAAAAAAACTAAACCTTAGGATTTTTGAAATTTGGTGTTCATTCGACTCGGCATCACCCAAGGATTCAGGGAAAATTGGAATTTTGATTTTATGGCTTACGGTTCAAAAGTTATTAGCAAAAAGAAAGTGAAAGTTTGGACAAGTGGTGGCGCTAGAGAGTTTGAGTTAGAGACTCCAAACTTGCTATGGTTAATGTTGAGTCGGCCCTCTATCAGTGTGCCAAATTATACAACTTTCCCGCAAGCGGTTCTATGGGCTGCCATAGACTTGCGGCGGAAGAATAATAATAATAATAAGAATTCTAACGGTTTCAATAGGTGCCTTCGCACCTTCGGTGCTTGGCCCCTAATAATAAGAATTCTAACGGATACAATAGGTGCCTTCGCACCTTCGGTGCTTGGCCCCTAAATATAGCTGCAAGCAGCAATTACAGGGCCAAGCACTCAAAGCGGAAAATGAGGAGCTAAGGATGGCAGGAACAGCAGACCAACTGCAACAATAAGTAAAAAAAAAGCCATTTTAAGATGATTTTAGTCAAAACGACAGAAAAATGGTGTAGAACGCCTACTGATATGATTTAATGCTTATCACTTTTGACCAACAGGTGGCGCTGTTATCAAATCGATGTGGTGTGTTTAGTGTGAGATGACAAACGTTCACACAAAGTTTGGTGTCATTATGTCAAAGTTTTCCAAAGATATAGCCTTAGAGTCATTTTCACATCAAATCTAAAATTTATAGAGGCGCTGTACAAAAACGGTTTCAACTATCAACATGAAATCCATAACTTTTTGTCAGCACAGTCTGAAGATGATCTGACTCGATTTTGGTGAAAATCGGACAAACGGTCTAGGACTAGTTCGAAAAAGTAGGTTTTCAACATAAATCAAAATGGCGGACAGGGAGTTTGGCCAACTGTTGCATAATTGGTATCTATGTTGTCGGCATGACCCAAGGAATATTTTGAGACCAGTTTCATTACAATAGGCTAATGCTTTCTACAGTTATTTGCATTTTTGTTCATTTTAAGACTGATGGTTAATGAATGCTTCATTACTCCTGACCAATAGGTGGCCCTGCTACCAAATTTATGTGGTGTCATCAGTGTGAGGTGTTAATGCCACATACCAAATTTGGTGCAAATATCTCAAAGCTTTGCAGAGATACAGCTTCCGATGCGCTTTGGCATCTTACCTGCAAATTCGTTGATGCGTTAAATGAAAACGGTTTCGAATATCGACACGAAATCCATAACTTTTTGTCAGCATGGTCTGAAGATGATCCGATTCAAATTTGGTGAAAATCCGACTAACGGTCTAGGAGGAGTTCGAAAAAGTAGGTTTTCTACATTAATCAAAATGGCGAACAGGAAGTTAGGCCAATTTTGGCATAACTGGTATCAATGTTCTCGGCCTGACCCAAGGAATATTTTGAGATCACTTTTATAACAATAAGCCATTTTTTTCAGAAGTTATTAGCATTTTTCGAAATTTCGTTATAACTTTTGACCACAAGGTGTCGCTGGCCCCAAAATTTGTATGTACATTCAGGGCATGGTGCCGAACATTTTTGTAATTATTGTCAAAACGATACGTTAATCCGTTCTCAAGATACAGCATTTTAAAGCTAAATTCAAAATGGCCGACACCCAAAATGGCTGACATGGGAAAATTGGATATGGTTCGACTCGGCATGCTCCTCCAAATCTAACAAGACCAGTTTTGAGATTTTTGGTCAAACCACTGAGAAGTTATAAGCAAAAATAGACATTTTTCATATCTCCTGACCACTAGGTGGCACTGT
Organism: Garra rufa; assembly: GCF_049309525.1. NCBI lineage: Eukaryota > Metazoa > Chordata > Actinopteri > Cypriniformes > Cyprinidae > Garra > Garra rufa. The sequence goes on from NW_027394276.1 coordinate 10,217,115, forward strand.
GACGAAACACTGCAGGTAGCCTCAGGTCATGCTTGTTATAACACACACCAAGTTTGGTCTCAATACTCCAAAGCGTTGCGGAGATATGGCCTCAATTCCATTTTTGAACGCTTTTCGTAGAATTAATTAGCGCGTTATTCGAGAGCGGTTTGTCCAATCAACTTGAATTCCATAACTTTTTGCCTGCATGGTCTGAAGATGATCTGAGCCAATTTTGGTGAAAATCAGACAAACCGTCTAGGACGAGTTCGAAAAAGTAGGTTTTACAAACAAATAATTTTAGAAAAAAAACGAAACCTTACGATTTTTGAAATTTGGTGTTCATTCGACTCGGCATGACCCAAGGATTCAGGGAAAATTGGAAATTTGATTTTGTGGCTTATGGTTCAAAAGTTATTAGCAAAAAGAAAGTGAAAGTTTGGACAAGTGGTGGCGCTAGAGAGTTTGAGATAGAGACTCCAAACTTGCTAGTGTTAATGTTGGGACGGTCCACTATCAGTGTGCCAAATTATACAACTTTCCCGCAAGCGGTTCTATGGGCTGCCATAGACTTGCGGCGGAATAATAATAATAATAATAAATATAGCTGCAAGCAGCAATTACGGGGCCAAGCACTCAAAGCGGAAAATGAGGAGCTAACGATGGCAGGAACAACCGACCAACTGCAACAATAACGAAAAGGAAGCAATTTTAAGAGGATTTTAGTGAAAATTACAGAAAAATGGTGTAGAACGCATACTGATTTGATTTAATGCTTATTACGTTTGACCAACAGGTGGCGCTGTTCTCAAATCCATGTGGTGTGTTTAGTGTGAGGTGACAAACGTGCACACAAAGTTTGGTGTCATTATGTCAAAATTTTCCAAAGATATAGCCTTAGAGTCATTTTCACATCAATCCTTAAATTTAGAGAGGCGCTATACGAAAACAGTTTCATCTATCATCATGAAATTCATAACTTTTTGTCATCACAGTCTGAAGATGATCTGACTCAATTTTGGTGAGAATCGGACGAACGGTCTAGGACTAGTTCTAAAAAGTAGGTTTTCAACATAGATCAAAATGGCGGACAGGAAGTTTGGCCAACTGTGGCATAATTGGTATCTGTGTTGTCGGCATGACCCAAGGAATATTTTGAGACGAGTTTCATTACAATAGGCTAATGCTATCTACAGTTATTAGCATTTTTGATCATTTTAAAACTAATGGTTAATGAATGGTTCATTACTCTTGACCAATAGGTGGCGCTGCTACCAAATTTATGTGGTGTAATCAGTGTGAGGTGGTAATGCCACATACCAAATTTGGTGCAAATATCTCAAAGCTTTGCAGAGATACAGCTTCCGATGCGCTTTGGCATCTTACCTGCAAATTCCTTGATGCGTTAAATGAAAACGGTTTCGAATATCGACACGAAATCCATAACTTTTTGTCAGCATGGTCTGAAGATGATCCGATTCAAATTTGGTGAAAATCCGACTAACGGTCTAGGAGGAGTTCGAAAAAGTAGGTTTTCTACATTCATCAAAATGGCGAACAGGAAGTTAGGCCAATTTTGGCATAATTGGTATCAATGTTCTCGGCCTGACCCAAGGAATATTTTGAGATCACTTTTATTACAATAAGCCATTTTTTTCAGAAGTTATTAGCATTTTTAGAAATTTCGTTATAACTTTTGACCACAAGGTGGCGCTGGCCCCAAAATTGGTATGTACATTCAGGGCATGGTGCCGAACATTTTTGTAATTATTGTCGAAACGATACGTTAATCCGTTCTCAAGATACAGCATTTTAAAACTAAATTCAAAATGGCCGACACCCAAAATGGCTGACATGGGAAAATTGGATATGGGTCGACTCGGCATGCTCCTCCGAATCTAACAAGACCAGTTTTGAGATTTTTGGTCAAACCACTGAGAAGTTATAAGCAAAAATAGCCATTTTTCATATCTCCTGACCACTAGGTGGCACTGTGACGAAACACTGCAGGTAGCCTCAGGTCATGCTTGTTATAACACACACCAAGTTTGGTCTCAATACTCCAAAGCGTTGCGGAGATATGGCCTCACTTCCATTTTTGAACGCTTTTCGTAGAATTAATTAGCGCGTTATTCGAGAACGGTTTGTCCAATCAACTTGATTTCCATAACTTTTTGCCGCCATGGTCTGAAGATGATCTGAGCCAATTTTGGTGTAAATCAGACAAACCGTCTAGGACGAGTTCGAAAAAGTAGGTTTTACAAACAAAAAATTATATAAAAAAAACTAAACCTTACGATTATTGAAATTTCGTGTTCATTCGACTCGGCTTGACCCAAGGATTCAGGAAAAAATGGAATTTTGATTTTATGGCTTACGGTTCAAAAGTTATTAACAAAAAGAGAGTGAAAGTTTGGACAAGTGGTGGCGCTAGAGAGTTTGAGTTAGAGACTCCAAACTTGCTATGGTTAATGTTGATTCGGCCCTCTATCAGTGTTCCAAATTATACAACTTTCCCGCAAGCGGTTCTATGGGCTGCCATAGACTTGCGGCGGAATAATAATAATAATAAGAATTCTAACGGATACAATAGGTGCCTTCGCACCTTCGGTGCTTGGCCCCTAAATATAGCTGCAAGCAGCAATTACGGGGCCAAGCACTTAAAGCGGAAAATGAGGAGCTAAGGATGGCAGGAACAGCAGACCAACTGCAACAATAAGTAAAAAGAAGCCATTTTAGGATGATTTTAGTCAAAACGACAGAAAAATGATGTAGAGCGCCTACTGATATGATTTAATGGCTTATTAGGTTTTACCAACAGGTGGCGCTGTTATCAAATCGATGTGGTGTGTTTAGTGTGAGATGACAAACGTTCACACAAAGTTTGGTGTCATTATGTCAAAGTTTTCCAAAGATATAGCCTTAGAGTCATTTTCACTTCAAGCCTATAATTTATAGAGGCGCTGTACGAAAACGGTTTCAACTATCAACATGAAATCCATAACTTTTTGTCAGCACAGTCTGAAGATGATCTGACTCGATTTTGGTGAAAATCGGACAAACGGTCTAGGACTAGTTCGAAAAAGTAGGTTTTCAACATAAATCAAAATGGCGGACAGGGAGTTTGGCCAACTGTGGCATAATTGGTATCTATGTTGTCGGCATGACCCAAGGAATATTTTGAGACCAGTTTCATTACAATAGGCTAATGCTATCTACAGTTATTAGCATTTTTGTATATTTTAAAACTAATGGTTAATGAATGCTTCATTACTCTTGACCAATAGGTGGCGCTGCTACCAAATTGATGTGGTGTCATCAGTGTGAGGTGATAATGCCACATACCAAATTTGGTGCAAATATCTCAAAGCTTTGCAGAGATACAGCTTCCGATGCGCATTGGCATCTTACCTGCAAATTCGTTGATGCGTTAAATGAAAACGGTTTCGAATATCGACACGAAATCCATAACTTTTTGTCAGCATGGTCTGAAGATGATCCGAGTCAAATTTGGTGAAAATCCGACTAACGGTCTAGGAGGAGTTCGAAAAAGTAGGTTTTCTACATGAATCAAAATGGTGAACAGGAAGTTAGGCCAATTTTGGCGTAATTGGTATCAATGTTCTCGGCCTGACACAAGGAATATTTTGAGATCACTTTTATTACAATAAGCCATTTTTTTTCAGAAGTTATTAGCATTTTTCGAAATTTCGCTATAACTTTTGACCACAAGGTGGCGCTGGCCCCAAAATTTGTATGTACATTCAGGGCATGGTGCCGAACATTTTTGTAATTATTGTCGAAACGATACGTTAATCCGTTCTCAAGATACAGCATTTTAAAGCTAAATTCAAAATGGCCGACACCCAAAATGGCTGACATGGGAAAATTGGATATGGTTCGACTCGGCATGCTCCTCCAAATCTAACAAGACCAGTTTTGAGATTTTTGGTCAAACCACTGAGAAGTTATAAGCAAAAATAGCCATTTTTCATATCTCCTGACCACTAGGTGGCACTGTGATGAAACACTGCAGGTAGCCTCAGGTCATGCTTGTTATAACACACACCAAGTTTGGTCTCAATATTCCAAAGCGTTCCGGAGATATTGCCTCACTTCCATTTTTGAACGCTTTTCGTAGAATTAATTAGCGCGTTAATTGGAGAACGGTTTGTCCAATCAACTTGAATTCCATAACTTTTTGCCTGCATGGTCTGAAGATGATCTGAGCCAATTTTGGTGTAAATCAGACAAACCGTCTAGGACGAGTTCGAAAAAGTAGGTTTTACAAACAATAAATTATAGAAAAAAAACTAATCCTTAGGATTTTTGAAATTTGGTGTTCATTCGACTCGGCATGACCCAAGGATTCAGGGAAAATTGGAATTTTGATTTTGTGGCTTACGGTTCAAAAGTTATTAGCAAAAAGAAAGTGAAAGTTTGGACAAATGGTGGCGCTAGAGAGTTTAAGTTAGAGACTCCAAACTTGCTATGTTTAATGTTGGGACGGTCCTCTATCAGTGTGCCAAATTATACAACTTTCCCGCAAGCGGTTCTATGGGCTGCCATAGACTTGCGGCGGAATAATAATAATAATAAGAATTCTAACGGATACAATAGGTGCCTTCGCACCTTCGGTGCTTGGCCCCTAAATATAGCTGCAAGCAGCAATTACGGGGCCAAGCAATCAAACCGGAAATGAGGAGCTAAGGATGGCAGGAACAGCAGACCAACTGCAACAATAACGAAAAGGAAGCAATTTTGAGAGGATTTTAGTGAAAATTACAGAAAAATGGTGTAGAAAGCCTACTGATATGATTTAATGCTTATTACGTTTGACCAACAGCGGGCGCTGTTCTCAAATCCATGTGGTGTGTTTAGTGTGAGGTGACAAACGTGCACACAAAGTTTGGTGTCATTATGTCAAAGTTTTCCAAAGATATAGCCTTAGAGTCATTTTCACATCAAGCCTAAAATTTGTAGAGGCGCTATCCGAAAACGGTTTCATCTATCAACATGAAATCCATAACCTTTTGTCAGCACAGTCTGAAGATGATCTGACTCGATTTTGGTGAAAATCGGACGAACGGTCTAGGACTAGTTCGAAAAAGTAGGTTTTCAACATAGATCAAAATGGCGGACAGGGAGTTTGGCCAACTGTTGCATAATTGGTATCTATGTTGTCGGCATGACCCAAGGAATATTTTGAGACCAGTTTCATTACAATAGGCTAATGCTATCTACAGTTATTAGCATTTTTGTTCATTTTAAAACTAATGGTTAATGAATGCTTCATTACTCTTGACCAATAGGTGGCGCTGCTACCAAATTTATGTGGTATAATCAGTGTGAGGTGGTAATGCCACATACCAAATTTGGTGCAAATATCTCAAAGCTTTGCAGAGATACAGCTTCCGATGCGCTTTGGCATCTTACCTGCAAATTCGTTGATGCGTTAAATAAAAACGGTTTCGAATATCGACACGAAATCCATAACTTTTTGTCAACATGGTCTGAAGATGATCCGAGTCAAATTTGGTGAAAATCCGACTAACGGTCTAGGAGGAGTTCGAAAAAGTAGGTTTTCTACATTCATCAAAATGGCGAACAGGAAGTTAGGCCAATTTTGGCATAATGGGTATCCATGTTCTCGGTCTGACCCAAGGAATATTTTGAGATCACTTTTATTACAATAAGCCATTTTTTTCAGAAGTTATTAGCATTTTTCGAAATTTCGTTATAACTTTTGACCACAAGGTGGCGCTGGCCCCAAAATTGGTATGTACATTCAGGGCTCGGTGCCGAACATTTTTGTAATTATTGTCGAAACGTTACGGTAATCCGTTCTCAAGATACAGCATTTTAAAGCTAAATTCAAAATGGCCGACACCCAAGATGGCTGACATGGGAAAATTGGATATGGTTCGACTCGGCATGCTCCTCCAAATCTAACAAGACCAGTTTTGAGATTTTTGGTCAAACCACCGAGAAGTTATAAGCAAAAATAGCCATTTTTCATAACTCCTGACCACTAGGTGGCACTGTGACAAAACACTGCATGTAGCCTCAGGTCATGCTTGTTACAACACACACCAAGTTTGGTCTCAATATTCCAAAGCGTTGCGGAGATATGGCCTCACTTCCATTTTTGAACGCTTTTCGTAGAATTAATTAGCGCGTTATTCGAGAACGGTTTGTCCAATCAACTTGAATTCCATAACTTTTTGCCTACATGGTCTGAAGATGATCTGAGCCAATTTTGGTGAAAATCAGACAAACCGTCTAGGACGAGTTCGAAAAAGTAGGTTTTATAAACAAAAAATTATAGAAAAAAAACTAAACCTTAGGATTTTTGAAATTTGGTGTTCCTTCGACTCGGCATGACCCAAGGATTCAGGGAAAATTGGAATTTTGTTTTTATGGTTTACGGTTCAAAAGTTATTAGCAAAAAGAAAGTGAAAGTTTGGACAAGTGGTGGCGCTAGAGAGTTTGAGTTAGAGACTCCAAACTTGCTATGGTTAATGTTGGGACGGTCCTCTATCAGTGTGCCAAATTATACAACTTTCCCGCAAGCGGTTCTATGGGCTGCCATAGACTTGCGGCGGAATAATAATAATAATAAGAATTCTAACGGATACAATAGGTGCCTTCGCACCTTCGGTGCTTGGCCCCTAATAATAAGAATTCTAACGGTTTCAATAGGTGCCTTCGCACCTTCGGTGCTTGGCCCCTAATAATAAATATAGCTGCAAGCAGCAATTACGGGGCCAAGCACTCAAAGCGGAAAATGAGGAGCTAACGATGGCAGGAACAGCAGACCAACTACAACAATAAGTAAAAAGAAGCCATTTTAGGATGATTTTAGTCAAAACGACAGAAAAATGATGTAGAACGCCTATTGATATGATTTAATGGCTTATTATGTTTGACCAACAGGTGGCGCTGTTATCAAATCGATGTGGTGTGTTTAGTGTGAGATGACAAACGTTCACACAAAGTTTGGTGTCATTATGTCAAAGTTTTGCAAAGATATAGCCTTAGAGTCATTTTCACATCAAGCCTATAATTTATAGAGGTGCTGTACGAAAACGGTTTCAACTATCAACATGAAATCCATAACTATTTGTCAGCACAGTCTGATGATGATCTGACTCGATTTTGGTGAAAATCGGACAAACGGTCTAGGACTAGTTCGAAAAAGTAGGTTTTCAACATAATTCAAAATGGCGGACAGGGAGTTTGGCCAACTGTTGCATAATTGGTATCTATGTTGTCGGCATGACCCAAGGAATATTTTGAGACCAGTTTCATTATAATAGGCTAATACTATCTACAGTTATTAGCATTTTTGTTCATTTTAAAACTAATAGTTAATGAATGCTTCATTACTCTTGACCAATAGGTGGCACTGCTACCAAATTGATGTGGTGTCATCAGTGTGAGGTGTTAATGCCACATACCAAATTTGGTGCAAATATCTCAAAGCTTTGCAGAGATACAGCTTCCGATGCGCTTTGGCATCTTACCTGCAAATTCGTTGATGCGTTAAATGAAAACGGTTTCGAATATCGACACGAAATCCATAACTTTTTGTCAGCATGGTCTGAAGATGATCCGAGTCAAATTTGGTGAAAATCCGACTAACGGTCTAGGAGGAGTTCGAAAAAGTAGGTTTTCTACATTCATCAAGATGGCGAACAGGAAGTTAGGCCAATTTTGGCATAATTGGTATCAATGTTCTCGGCCTGACCCAAGGAATATTTTGAGATCACTTTTATTACAATAAGCCTTTTTTTTTCAGAAGTTATTAGCATTTTTCAAAATTTCGTTATAACTTTTGACCACAAGGTGGCGCTGGCTCCAAAATTGGTATGTACATTCAGGGCATGGTGCCGAACATTTTTGTAATTATTGTCGAAACGATACGTTAATCCGTTCTCAAGATACAGCATTTTAAAGCTAAATTCAAAATGGCCGACACCCAAAATGGCTGACATGGGAAAATTGGATATGGGTCGACTCGGCATGCTCCTCCGAATCTAACAAGACTAGTTTTGAGATTTTTGGTCAAACCACTGAGAAGTTATAAGCAAAAATAGCCATTTTTCATATCTCCTGACCACTAGGTGTCACTATGACGAAACACTGCAGGTAGCCTCAGGTCATGCTTGTTACAACAAACACCAAGTTTGGTCTCAATAAGACAAACCGTTGCGGAGATATGGCCTCACATCCGTTTTTGCGCACTTTTTGTAGAATTTATTAGCGCGTTATTCGAGAACGGTTTGTCCAATCAACTTGAATTCCATAACTTTTTGCCTGCATGGTCTGAAGATGATCTGAGCCAATTTTGGTGAAAATCAGACAAACCGTCTAGGACGAGTTCGAAAAAGTAGGTTTTACAAACAAAAAATTATAGAAAAAAAACTAAACCTTAGGATTTTTGAAATTTGGTGTTCATTCGACTCGGCATGACCCAAGGATTCAGGGAAATTTGGAATTTTGATTTTGTGGCTTACGGTTCAAAAGTTATTAGCAAAAAGAAAGTGAAAGTTTGGACAAATGGTGGCGCTAGAGAGTTTGAGTTAGAGACTCCAAACTTGCTATGGTTAATGTTGGGACGGTCCTCTATCAGTGTGCCAAATTATACAACTTTCCCGCAAGCGGTTCTATGGGCTGCCATAGACTTGCGGCGGAAGAATAATAATAATAATAAGAATTCTAACGGTTTCAATAGGTGCCTTCGCACCTTCGGTGCTTGGCCCCTAAATATAGCTGCAAGCAGCAATTACGGGGCCAAGCACTCAAAGCGGAAAATGAGGAGCTAAGGATGGCAGGAACAGCAGACCAACTGCAACAATTAGTAAAAAGAAGCCATTTTAGGATGATTTTAGTCAAAACGACAGAAAAATGATGTAGAACGCCTACTGATATGATTTAATGGCTTATTAGGTTTGACCAACAGGTGGCGCTGTTATCAAATCGATGCAGTGTTTTTAGTGCGAGGTGACAAACGTACACACAAAGTTTGGTGTCATTATGTCAAAGTTTCCCAAAGATATAGCCTTAGAGTCAGTTTCACATCAAGCCTAAAATTCATAGAGGCGCTGTACGAAAACGGATTCATCTATCAACATGAAATCCATAACTTTTTGTCAGCACTGTCTGAAGATGATCTGACTCGATTTTGGTTAAAATCGGACAAACGGTCTAGGACTAGTTCGAAAAAGTAGGTTTTCAACATAAATCAAAATGGCGGACAGGGAGTTTGGCCAACTGTTGCATAATTGGTATCTATGTTGTCGGCATGACCCAAGGAATATTTTGAGACCAGTTTCATTACAATAGGCTCATGCTATCTACAGTTATTAGCATTTTTGTTCATTTTAAAACTAATAGTTAATGAATGCTTCATTACTCTTGACCAATAGGTGGCGCTGCTACCAAATTTTTGTGGTGTAATCAGTGTGAGGTGGTAATGTCACATACCAAATTTGGTGCAAATATCTCAAAGCTTTGCAGAGATACAGCTTCCGATGCGCTTTGGCATCTTACCTGCATATTCGTTGATGCGTTAAATGAAAACGGTTTCGAATATCGACACGAAATCCATAACTTTTTGTCAGCATGGTCTGAAGATGATCCGAGTCAAATTTGGTGAAAATCCGACTAACGGTCTAGGAGGAGTTCGAAAAAGTAGGTTTTCTACATTCATCAAAATGGCGAACAGGAAGTTAGGCCAATTTTGGCATAATGGGTATCCCTGTTCTCGGTCTGACCCAAGGAATATTTTGAGATCACTTTTATTACAATAAGCCATTATTTTCAGAAGTTATTAGCATTTTTCGAAATTTCCTTATAACTTTTGACCACAAGGTGGCGCTGGCCCCAAAATTGGTATGTACATTCAGGGCATGGTGCTGAACATTTTTGTAATTATTGTCGAAACGATACGTTAATCCGTTCTCAAGATACAGCATTTTAAAGCTAAATTCAAAATGGCCGACACCCAAAATGGCTGATCTGGGAAAATTGGATATGGTTCGACTCGGCATGCTCCTCCGAATCTAACGGGATGAGTTTCGAGATTTTTGGCCAAATCACAGAGGAGTTATAAGCAAAAATAGACATTTTTCATATCTTCTGACCACTAGGTGGCACTGTGACGAAACACAGCAGGTAGCCTCAGGTCATGCTTGTTATAACACACACCAAGTTTGGACTCAATACTCCAAAGCATTGCCAAGATATGGCCTCACATCCATTTTTGCGTGTTTTTCGTAGAATTAATTAGCGTGTTATTCGAGAACGGTTTGTCCAATCAACTTGAATTCCATAACTTTTTGCCTGCATCGTCTGAAGATGATCTGAGCCAATTTTGGTGAAAATCAGACAAACCGTCTAGGACGAGTTCGAAAAAGTAGGTTTTATAAACAAAAATTTATAGAAAAAAAACTAAACCTTAGGATTTTTGAAATTTGGCATTCATTCGACTCGGCATGACCCAAGGATTCAGGGAAAATTGGAATTTTGATTTTAGGGCTTACGGTTCAAAAGTTATTAGCAAAAAGAAAGTGAAAGTTTGGACAAGTGGTGGCGCTAGAGAGTTTGAGTTAGAGACTCCAAACTTGCTATGGTTAATGTTGAGTCGGCCCCCTATCAGTGTGCCAAATTATACAACTTTCCCGCAAGCGGTTCTATGGGCTGCCATAGACTTGCGGCGGAAGAGGAAGAATAATAATAACACTAACGGATACAATAGGTGCCATCGCACCTTCGGTGCTTGGCCCCTAAATATAGCTGCAAGCAGCAATTACGGGGCCAAGCACTCAAAGCGGAAAATGAGGAGCTAAGGATGGCAGGAACAGCAGACCAACTGCAACAATAAGGAAAAGGAACCAATTTTAAGAGGATTTTAGTGAAAATTACAGAAAAATGATGTAGAACGCCTACTGATATGATTTAATGCTTATTACGTTTGACCAACAGGTGGCGCTGTTATCAAATTCATGTGGTGTGTTTAGTGTAAGGTGGCAAACGTACACACAAAGTTTGGTGTCTTTATATCAAAGCTTTGCAGAAATACAGCCTCAGAGTCATTTTATCATAAAGCCTAAAATTTGTAGAGGCGCTATACGAAAACGGTTTCATCTATCATCATGAAATCCATAACTTTTTGTCAGCACAGTCCGAAGATGATCTGACTCAATTTTGGTGAGAATCGGACGAACGGTCTAGGACTAGTTCTAAAAAGTATGTTTTCAACATAGATCAAAATGGCGGACAGGGAGTTTGGCCAACTGTGGCATAATTGGTATCTATGTTGTCGGCATGACCCAAGGAATATTTTGAGACCAGTTTCATCACAATAGGCTAATGCTATCTACAGTTCTTAGCATTTTTGTTCATTTTAAAACTAATGGTTAATGAATGCTTCATTACTCTTGACCAATAGGTGGCGCTGCTACCAAATTTATGTGGTGTAATCAGTGTGAGGTGGTAATGCCACATACCAAATTTGGTGCAAATATCTCAAAGCTTTGCAGAGATACAGCTTCCGATGCGCTTTGGCATCTTACCTGCAAATTCGTTGATGCGTTAAATGAAAACGGTTTCGAATATCGACACGAAATCCATAACTTTTTGTCAGCATGGTCTGAAGATGATCCGAGTCAAATTTGGTGAAAATCAGACTAACGGTCTAGGAGGAGTTCGAAAAAGTAGGTTTTCTACATTATTCAAAATGGCGAACAGGAAGTTAGGCCAATTTTGGCATAATGGGTATCAATGTTCTCGGTCTGACCCAAGGAATATTTTGAGATCACTTTTATTACAATAAGCCATTTTTTTCAGAAGTTATTAGCATTTTTCGAAATTTCGTTATAACTTTTGACCACAAGGTGGCGCTGGCCCCAAAATTGGTATATACATTCAGGGCATGGTGCCGAACATTTTTGTAATTATTGTCGAAACGATACGTTAATCCGTTTTCAAGATACAGCATTTTAAAGCTAAATTCAAAATGGCCGACACACAAAATGGCTGACATGGGAAAATTGGATATGGTTCGACTCGGCATGCTCCTCCAAATCTAACAAGACCAGTTTTGAGATTTTTGGTCAAACCACTGAGAAGTTATAAGCAAAAATAGCCATTTTTCATATCTCCTGACCACTAGGTGGCACTGTGACGAAACACTGCAGGTAGCCTCAGGTCATGCTTGTTATAACACAGACCAAGTTTGGTCTCAATATTCCAAAGCGTTCCGGAGATATTGCCTCACTTCCATTTTTGAACGCTTTTCGTAGAATTAATTAGCGCGTTATTCGAGAACGGTTTGTCCAATCAACTTGAATTCCATAACTTTTTGCCAGCATGGTCTGAAGATGATCTGAGCCAATATTGGTGTAAATCAGACAAACCGTCTAGGACGAGTTCGAAAAAGTAGGTTTTACAAACAAATAATTTTAGAAAAAAAACGAAACCTTACGATTTTTGAAATTTGGTGTTCATTCGACTCGGCATGACCCAAGGAATCGGAGAAAATTGGAATTTTGATTTTATGGCTTACGGTTCAAAAGTTATTAGCAAAAAGAAAGTGAAAGTTTGGACAAGTGGTGGCGCTAGAGAGTTTGAGTTAGAGACTCTAAACTTGCTATGGTTAATGTTGGGACTGTCCTCTATCAGTGTGCCAAATTATACAACTTTCCCGCAAGCGGTTCTATGGGCTGCCTTAGACTTGCGGCGGAATAATAATAATAATAAGAATTCTAACGGATACAATAGGTGCCTTCGCACCTTCGGTGCTTGGCCCCTAATAATTCTAACGGATACAATAGGTGCCTTCGCACCTTCGGTGCTTGGCCCCTAATAAATATAGCTGCAAGCAGCAATTACGGGGCCAAGCACTCAAAGCGGCAAATGAGGAGCTAAGGATGGCAGGAACAGCAGACCAACTGCAACAATAAGTAAAAAGAAGCCATTTTAGGATGATTTTAGTCAAAACGACAGAAAAATGATGTAGAACTCCAACTGTTATGATTTAATGCTTATTACGTTTGACCAACAGGTGGCGCTGTTCTCAAATCCATGTGGTGTGTTTAGTGTGAGGTGACAAACGTGCACACAAAGTTTGGTGTCATTATGTCAAAATTTTCCAAAGATATAGCCTTAGAGTCATTTTCACATCAAGCCTTAAATTTCTAGAGGCGCTATACGAAAACGGTTTCATCTATCATCATTAAATCCATAACTTTTTGTCAGCACAGTCTGAAGATGATCTGACTCGATTTTGGTGAAAATCGGACAAACGGTCTAGGACTAGTTCGAAAAAGTAGGTTTTCAACATAAATCAAAATGGCGGACAGGGAGTTTGGCCAACTGTGGCATAATTGGTATCTATGTTGTCGGCATGACCCAAGGAATATTTTGAGTCCAGTTTCATTACAATAGGCTAATGCTATCTACAGTTATTAGCATTTTTGTTCATTTTAAAACTAATAGTTAATGAATGCTTCATTACTCTTGACCAATAGGTGGCGCTGCTACCAAATTGATGTGGTGTCATCAGTGTGAGGTGTTAATGCCACATACCAAATTTGGTGCAAATATCTCAAAGCTTTGCAGAGATACAGCTTCCGATGCGCTTTGGCATCTTACCTGCAAATTCGTTGATGCGTTAAATGAAAACGGTTTCGAATATCGACACGAAATCCATAACTTTTTGTCAGCATGGTCTGAAGATGATCCGAGTCAAATTTGGTGAAAATCCGACTAACGGTCTAGGAGGAGTTCGAAAAAGTAGGTTTTCTACATTCTTCAAAATGGCGAACAGGAAGTTAGGCCAATTTTGGCATAATTGGTATCAATGTTCTCGGCCTGACCCAAGGAATATTTTGAGATCACTTTTATTACAATAAGACATTTTTTTCAGAAGTTATTAGCATTTTTCGAAATTTCGTTATAACTTTTGACCACAAGGTGGCGCTGGCCCCAAAATTGGTATGTACATTCAGGGCATGGTGCCGAACATTTTTGTAATTATTGTCGAAACGATACGTTACTCCGTTCTCAAGATACAGCATTTTAAATCTAAATTCAAAATGGCCGACACCCAAAATGGCTGACATGGGAAAATTGGATATGGGTCGACTCGGCATGCTCCTCCGAATCTAACAAGACCAGTTTTGAGATTTTTGGTCAAACCACTGAGAAGTTATAAGCAAAAATAGCCATTTTTCATATCTCCTGACCACTAGGTGGCACTGTGACGAAACACTGTAGGTAGCCTCAGGTTATGCTTGTTATAACACACACCGAGTTTGGTGTCAATACGACAAACCGATGCCGAGATATGGCCTCACATCCATTTTTGCGCGCTTTTCGTAGAATTCGTTTGCATGTTATTCGAAAACAATTAGTCCAATCAACTTGAATTCCATAACTTTTTGCCAACATGGTCTGAACATGATCTGAGCCAATTTTGATGAAAATCAGACAAACCGTCTAGGACGAGTTCGAAAAAGTAGGTTTTATAAACAAAAAATTATAGAAAAAAAAACTAATCCTTACGATTTTTGAAATTTGGTGTTCATTCGACTCGGCATGACCCAAGGATTCAGGGAAAATTGGAATTTTGATTTTATGGCTTATGGTTCAAAAGTTATTAGCAAAAAGAAAGTGAAAGTTTGGACAAGTGGTGGCGCTAGAGAGTTTGAGTTAGAGACTCCAAACTTGCTATGGTTAATGTTGGGACGGTCAACTATCAGTGTGCCAAATTATACAACTTTCCCGCAAGCGGTTCTATGGGCTGCCATAGACTTGCGGCGGAAGAATAATAATAATAATAATAAGAATTCTAACGGTTTCAATAGGTGCCTTCGCACCTTCGGTGCTTGGCCCCTAATAATAAGAAGAAGAATTCTAACGGATACAATAGGTGCCTTCGCACCTTCGGTGCTTGGCCCCTAATAATAAGAATTCTAACGGATACAATAGGTGCCTTCGCACCTTCGGTGCTTGGCCCCTAATAATAATTCTAACGGATACAATAGGTGCCTTCGCACCTTCGGTGCTTGGCCCCTAATAAATATAGCTGCAAGCAGCAATTACGGGGCCAAGCACTCAAAGCGGAAAATGAGGAGCTAAGGATGGCAGGAACAGCAGACCAACTGCAACAATAAGGAAAAGGAAGCAATTTTATGATGATTTTGGTCAAAAATACAGAAAAAAAGTATGTACAATGCCTACTGATATGATTTAATGGCTTATTACGTTTGACCAACTGGTGGCGCTGTTATCAAATCCATGTGGTGTGTTTATTGTGAGGTGACAAACGTACACACAAAGTTTGGTGTCGTTATGTCAAAGCTTTGCAGAGATAAAGCCTAAGAGTCATTTTCACATCAAGCCTAAAATTTATAGAGGCGCTGTACGAAAATGGTTTCATCTATCAACATGAAATCCATAACTTTTTGTCAGCACAGTCTGAAGATGATCTGAATCGATTTTGGTGAGAATCGGACAAACGGTCTAGGACTAGTTCGAAAAAGTAGGTTTTCAACATAAATCAAAATGGCGGACAGGAAGTTTGGTCAACTGTGGCCTAATTGGTATCTATGTTGTCGGCATGACCCAAGGAATATTTCAAGACCAGTTTCATTAAAATAGGCTAATGCTATCTACAGTTATTAGCATTTTTGATCATTTTAAAACTAATGGTTAATGAATGGTTCATTACTCTTGACCAATAGGTGGCGCTGCTACCAAATTGATGTTGTGTCATCAATGTGAGGTGGTAATGCCACATACCAAATTTGGTGCAAATATCTCAAAGCTTTGCAGAGATACAGCTTCCGATGCGCTTTGGCATCTTACCTGCAAATTCGTTGATGCGTTAAATGAAAACGGTTTCGAATATCGACACGCAATCCATAACTTTTTGTCAGAACGGTCTGAAGATGATCCGAGTAAAATTTGGTGAAAATCCGACTAACGGTCTAGGAGGAGTTCGAAAAAGTAGGTTTTCTACATTCATCAAAATGGCGAACAGGAAGTTAGGTAAATTTTGGCATAATTGGTATCAATGTTCTCGGCCTGACCCAAGGAATATTTTGAGATCACTTTTATTACAATAAGCCATTTTTTTCAGAAGTTATTAGCATTTTTCGAAATTTCGTTATAACTTTTGACCACAAGGTGGCGCTGGCCCCAAAATTTGTATGTACATTCAGGGCATGGTGCCGAACATTTTTGTAATTATTGTCGAAACGATACGTTAATCCGTTCTCAAGATACAGCATTTTAAAGCTTAATTCAAAATGGCCGACACCCAAAATGGCTGACATGGGAAAATTGGATATGGGTCGACTCGGCATGCTCCTCCGAATCTAACAAGACCAGTTTTGAGATTTTTGGTCAAACCACTGAGAAGTCATAAGCAAAAATAGCCATTTTTCATATCTCCTGACCACTAGGTGGCACTGTGACGAAACACTGTAGTTAGCCTCAGGTTATGCTTGTTATAACACACACCGAGTTTGGTGTCAATACGACAAACCGTTGCCGAGATATGGCCTCACATCCATTTTTGCGCGCTTTTCGTAGAATTCGTTTGCATGTTATTCGAAAACAATTTGTCCAATCAACTTGAATTCCATAACTTTTTGCCTGCATGGTCTGAAGATGATCTGAGACAATTTTGGTGAAAATCAGACAAACCGTCTAGGACGAGTTCGAAAAAGTAGGTTTTATAAACAAAAAATTATAGAAAAAAAACTAAACCTTACGATTTTTGAAATTTGGTGTTCATTCGACTCGGCATCACCCAAGGATTCAGGGAAAATTGGAATTTTGATTTTATGGCTTACGGTTCAAAAGTTATTAGCAAAAAGAAAGTGAAAGTTTGGACAAGTGGTGGCGCTAGAGAGTTTGAGTTAGAGACTCCAAACTTGCTATGGTTAATGTTGAGTCGGCCCTCTATCAGTGTGCCAAATTATACAACTTTCCCGCAAGCGGTTCTATGGGCTGCCATAGACTTGCGGCGGAAGAATAATAATAATAAATATAGCTGCAAGCAGCAATTACGGGGCCAAGCACTCAAAGCGGAAAATGAGGAGCTAAGGATGGCAGGAACAGCAGACCAACTGCAACAATAAGGAAAAGGAAGCAATTTTATGATGATTTTGGTCAAAAATACAGAAAAAAAGTATGTACAATGCCTACTGATATGATTTAATGGCTTATTACGTTTGACCAACTGGTGGCGCTGTTATCAAATCCATGTGGTGTGTTTATTGTGAGGTGACAAACGTACACACAAAGTTTGGTGTCGTTATGTCAAAGCTTTGCAGAGATAAAGCCTAAGAGTCATTTTCACATCAAGCCTAAAATTTATAGAGGCGCTGTACGAAAATGGTTTCATCTATCAACATGAAATCCATAACTTTTTGTCAGCACAGTCTGAAGATGATCTGAATCGATTTTGGTGAGAATCGGACAAACGGTCTAGGACTAGTTCGAAAAAGTAGGTTTTCAACATTAATCAAAATGGCTAACAGGAAGTTAGGCCAATTTTGGCATAATTGGTATCAATGTTCTCGGGCTGACCCAAGGAATATTTTGAGATCACTTTTATTACAATAAGCCATTTTTTTCAGAAGTTATTAGCATTTTTAGAAATTTCGTTATAACTTTTGACCACAAGGTGGCGCTGGCCCCAAAATTGGTATGTACATTCAGGGCATGGTGCCGAACATTTTTGTAATTATTGTCGAAACGATACGTTAATCCGTTCTCAAGATACAGCATTTTAAAGCGAAATTCAAAATGGCCGACACCCAAAATGGCTGACATGGGAAAATTGGATATGGGTCGACTCGGCATCCTCCTCCGAATCTAACAAGACCAGTTTTGAGATTTTTGGTCAAACCACTGAGAAGTTATAAGCAAAAATAGCCATTTTTCATATCTCCTGACCACTAGGTGGCACTGTGACGAAACACTGCAGGTAGCCTCAGGTCATGCTTGTTATAACACAAACCAAGTTTGGTCTCAATATTCCAAAGCGTTCCGGAGATATTGCCTCACTTCCATTTTTGAACGCTTTTCGTAGAATTAATTAGCGCGTTATTCGAGAACGGTTAGTCCAATCAACTTGAATTCCATAACTTTTTGCCTGCATGGTCTGAAGATGATCTGAGCCAATTTTGGTGAAAATCAGACAAACCGTCTAGGACGAGTTCGAAAAAGTAGGTTTTATAAACAAAAAATTATAGAAAAAAAACTAAACCTTAGGATTTTTGAAATTTGGTGTTCATTCGACTCGGCATAACCCAAGGATTCAGGGAAAATTGGAATTTCGATTTTATGGCTAACGGTTCAAAAGTTATTAGCAAAAAGAAAGTGAAAGTTTGGACAAGTGGTGGCGCTAGAGAGTTTGAATTAGAGACTCCAAACTTGCTACGGTTAATGTTGAGTCGGCCCTCTATCAGTGTGCCAAATTATACAACTTTCCCGCAAGCGGTTCTATGGGCTGCCATAGACTTGCGGCGGAAGAATAATAATAATAATAATAATAATAAGAATTCTAACGGATACAATAGGTGCCTTCGCACCTTCGGTGCTTGGCCCCTAAATATAGCTGCAAGCAGCAATTACGGGGCCAAGCAATCAAAGCGGAAATGAGGAGCTAAGGATGGCAGGAACAGCAGACCAACTGCAACAATAACGAAAAGGAAGCAATTTTGAGAGGATTTTAGTGAAAATTACAGAAAAATGGTGTAGAAAGCCTACTGATATGATTTAATGCTTATTACGTTTGACCAACAGTGGGCGCTGTTCTCAAATCCATGTGGTGTGTTTAGTGTGAGGTGACAAACGTGCACACAAAGTTTGGTGTCATTATGTCAAAGTTTTCCAAAGATATAGCCTTAGAGTCATTTTCACATCAAGCCTAAAATTTGTAGAGGCGCTATCCGAAAACGGTTTCATCTATCAACATGAAATCCATAACCTTTTGTCAGCACAGTCTGAAGATGATCTGACTCGATTTTGGTGAAAATCGGACGAACGGTCTAGGACTAGTTCGAAAAAGTAGGTTTTCAACATAGATCAAAATGGCGGACAGGGAGTTTGGCCAACTGTTGCATAATTGGTATCTATGTTGTCGGCATGACCCAAGGAATATTTTGAGACCAGTTTCATTACAATAGGCTAATGCTATCTACAGTTATTAGCATTTTTGTTCATTTTAAAACTAATGGTTAATGAATGCTTCATTACTCTTGACCAATAGGTGGCGCTGCTACCAAATTTATGTGGCGTAATCAGTGTGAGGTGGTAATGCCACATACCAAATTTGGTGCAAATATCTCAAAGCTTTGCAGAGATACAGCTTCCGATGCGCTTTGGCATCTTACCTGCAAATTCGTTGATGCGTTAAATGAAAACGGTTTCGAATATCGACACGAAATCCATAACTTTTTGTCAGCATGGTCTGAAGATGATCCGAGTCAAATTTGGTGAAAATCCGACTAACGGTCTAGGAGGAGTTCGAAAAAGTAGGTTTTCTACATTCATCAAAATGGCGAACAGGAAGTTAGGCCAATTTTGGCATAATTGGTATCAATGTTCTCGGCCTGACCCAAGGAATATTTTGAGATCACTTTTATTACAATAAGCCATTTTTTTCAGAAGTTATTAGCATTTTTAGAAATTTCGTTATAACTTTTGACCACAAGGTGGCGCTGGCTCCAAAATTTGTATGTACATTCAGGGCGTGGTGCCGAACATTTTTGTAATTATTGTCGAAACGATACGTTAATCCGTTCTCAAGATACAGCGTTTTAAAGCTAAATTCAAAATGGCCGACACCCAAAATGGCTGACATGGGAAAATTGGATATGGGTCGACTCGGCATGCTCCTCCGAATCTAACAAGACCAGTTTTGAGATTTTTGGTCAAACCACTGAGAAGTTATAAGCAAAAATAGTCACTTTACATATCTCCTGACCACTAGGTGGCACTGTGACGAAACACTGCAAGTAGTGTCAGGTCATGCTTGTTATAACACACACCAAGTTTGGTCTCAATACGACAAACCGTTGCCGAGATATGGCCTCACATCCATTTTTGAACGCTTTTCGTAGAATTAATTAGCGCATTATTCGAGAACGGTTTGTCCAATCAACTTGAATTCCATAACTTTTTGCCTCCATGGTCTGAAGATGATCTGAGCCAATTTTGGTGAAAATCAGACAAACCGTCTAGGACGAGTTCGAAAAAGTAGGTTTTATAAACAAAAAATTATAGAAAAAAAACTAAACCTTAGGATTTTTGAAATTTGGTGTTCATTCGACTCGGCACGACCCAAGGATTCAGAGAAAATTGGAATTTTGATTTTATGGCTTACGGTTCAAAAGTTATTAGCAAAAAGAAAGTGAAAGTTTGGACAAGTGGTGGCGCTAGAGAGTTTGAGTTAGAGACTCCAAACTTGCTATGGTTAAAGTTGAGACTGTCCTCTATTAGTGTGCCAAATTATACAACTTTCCCGCAAGCGGTTCTATGGGCTGCCATAGACTTGCGGCGGAAGAATAATAATAATAATAAGAATTCTAACGGTTTCAATAGGTGCCTTCGCACCTTCGGTGCTTGGCCCCTAATAATAAGAATTCTAACGGTTTCAATAGGTGCCTTCGCACCTTCGGTGCTTGGCCCCTAATAATAAGAATTCTAACGGATACAATAGGTGCCTTCGCACCTTCGGTGCTTGGCCCCTAATAAGAATTCTAACGGTTTCAATAGGTGCCTTCGCACCTTCGGTGCTTGGCCCCTAATAAGAATTCTAACGGTTTCAATAGGTGCCTTCGCACCTTCGGTGCTTGGCCCCTAATAATAATAATAATAAACGGAGCAGATTCAATAGGGTCCTCACACTATCGGTGCTCGGGCCCTAATTAAAGCTGCAAGCAGCGATGGTAGGGCCCTCGCACTCGGGCTCACCGCCGATCGGTGGCGAATGGTGGGCACTATGCTATTAACACAGAAAATGTAGGAGGAATATGTCAAAGTCATTGATATGTGCCAATCTTCCTTCTGCCAGCTGGTGGCGCTATGCCTATAACTGAATATTGGCATGCAGATGTGTTCAGGCCAGTGCTTTTATCAAACATATGAAGTTTGGTGAAGCTTGAACATGGCATGCTTGAGTGTAAGTCATGACATATCCTGCTGCCAACAGGTGGCGCTATTACAAAATATTGGCTTTTAGATGTCTTCAGGCCAGGACTATTGGCAAACATGTCAAGTTTGGTGCAAATTGTACATTGCATGCTTAAGTTAGTGTAAAACAAGTAATTTGCTGTTGCCAGCTGGTGGCGCTATGACTATAACTAAATATTGGCATGTAAATGTATTCAGGCCAAGACTCTTATCAAACATATTAAGTTTGGGGCTGATTGGACATTGCATGCCTGAGTTACAGTAACTTCCTGTTTCATTGCATTAAGAGTATGCTTTAGCACTTAGCTAAATGTTGCTAACATGTTTCTAGCATGTTGCTACCCTATTTAACACTTGTTGATATTTTTAAAATGTTGCTGGGCATCCACAACAGTATTAAACATGTGACTTCCTGTTGCCAGCAGGTGGCACTATGACTATAACTGAATATGGGCATGGGCTTGTGTTCAGACCAGGACTCTTATCAAACATATTAAGCTTGGGTCAGATTGGACATTGTATGCATGAGTTACACTTATTTTTCTTTGTATTAGTATCATGCTTTAGCTCTCAGCTAAGTGTTACTAGCATGTTTTAACATGATTCTAGCATGATGCTAGCCTATTTAAAACTTGCTGACGCTTTTTATTATGTTGCTAGGAGTCCGTAATACCATTAAACGTCACTTCCTGTTGTCAGCAGGTGGCGCTGTGACTATAACTGAATATGGGCATGTATATATCTTCAGGCCAGGACTCTTATCAAACGTGAAGTTTGGGGCTGATTGGACATTGCATGTCTGAGTTACAGTAACTTCCTGTTTTATGTCTTTAACCCTCTGGGGACTGAGGGTGTTTTTGGGCCCTGAAGAAGTTTTGACATGCCCTGACATTTGTGCTTTTTTCAGTATCTTAAAAACATATGAATGGCCCAAATCTGATTATATTGTAATCAGCACAATTTGGGCTACAATAATATGTAAGCAACATGAATGTACATGTTTGTGTTTTTGAGAAAACAACGTTTATGCGTGCTTAGTGAAAAACAAAATTTTTGAAGTCACTGAAATAAAGTCATGAAACACATACAGAATATTTGTTCACAAGACTTTGAGAACTGGATGTGTTAGGCTAGAGTTTTTTCTATCAAATGATGTGAAAATCATCTCGTTCACTTGTTTACACAAAACAGTATATTGATTTAAATTTTTGAAGACACTTTTTGTTTAGAATGGCTGTATTCGAGAAGGCGTGAATGATCATGAATAATGCTGTGATTCACACCTGAGAAGACAAAGACCTGCATAATGAGCCGCATAATTAGTTATTCAGTCAGATGACTGAGAGGAACAAAGGAATGAATGAAGAAGGAATATAAGGACAAAATATGTTTGTAGCTTATTTTGAATAGATTTATTTATCAAGAAAAATAACTTGAGATTCACTTGTGAACTTCTTTAACATCTGAAGATGGTACAGTGCTCTCAGGAAAACAGTTTGAGGAGACTCAAGTAAATGTCAGCAGGATTCATGTGTTGAGCAGGTTTCCAATCACTAAAAACAACAAAACAAAACATATTTGAGCATGTTAATTTCAGCAGCATCATACTATTTATTTATATATATATATTATGATTTTGTAGTCATAGACCCACGCATTTTGTACAAACGTAAAAAGGACATTTTATATCTGAGAAACTAATAAAAATTGTTTATCGTGTTAAACATCCATTCGAGAACACAGTATTAATACATATTGTCAAAACATACACTAAGTGTAAACCCTCATATTACATCCTACTGTTGTAAGATACATTAATAACTAAATAAATAATTATGATCTTATAGTCAAACATAAGCATGCTTTGTGTGTATTATAGAATACAAAGAAACTAGGCTATATTATAACTGTTAATCTTAAATGTGAACACTATAACCTTTATATTGCATCATTCTTTATTGAACAGACTATTAAAAACATACTGGCATCGTGAGTCATTTAGATGCAGTGAAATGAAACGTACTTTATAATGTTTCACTTGCTGTAGTCAGGAATTATAGTTGGCAAAAAGTCTTAACTGGTAAAATGTTTGCACATTCTGTCACAGTAATAACTAACAAGTAGGCTAATAAGAGAGAAAAAAACGTACTCATGTCTTCTGAAGTACGTTTTATTCCTGACAGAGTCTTCTTCCAGAAATGACTAACTTGAACGAAGTTTCTCCTTTGTTTACCGTGATGTGGGCATCTACTTTTGGCGCGGCGCCCTCACGTGGACGATTTGAATATGAATAGCGAACAGCTCGTGGGCGTGATCTAATTATAAAATAATGAAGCAGACCGGAGAGACTGGACATCGTGTTGGTTTCATATTGATTATTTTATCACAGGATATTTGTTTTCGGTAAAACTTACTTCGTTTAAAAGTATACATATCAAGCTTTGTCTAGACATATTGCTCATGTCTCTGTGTTGTGTATTGGCTGAGTTATAGTATATTTTACTGACGCGTTTCTGAATGAAGATCACGGAGATCAACGCGGCAGACAGCACACCCTTTTTGTTTTCTTTATTTTGCAAAATCACAATGTTTTTTGATTTTGTGAGTATATACAAATAAAAGTAGACCCTTTACAGATTCGATTGATGTACTGCTTTTATCTGTGCAATCAGAAATGACAAAGTAATTGAGGTTTCTTTTGGGAAACTGCCTCAAAACGCCCCAGGGCGTTTTTCGTCCCCAGGGGGTTAACAACATGCTTTAGCACTAAGTAAGTGTTGCTAGCATGTTTGAGTACGTTTTAAACTAGTTTAGCACTCAATGGCTTTTTTAGTGTGTTGCTAATAGTGTGTCACAGTGTTAAACATGTCACTTCCTGTTGACAGTAGGTGGCGCTATAACTATAACTGAATATTGGCATGTAGATATCTTCAGGCCAGGACTGTTATCAAACATGTGAAGTTTGGGGCTGATTGGACATTGCATGCCTGAGTTAGAGTAACTTCCTGTTTCATTGCATTAAGAGTATGCTTTAGCACTTAGCTAAATGTTGCTAACATGTTATAGCATGTTTCTAGCATGTTGCTACCCTGTTTAACAGTTGTTGAATTTTTTAAAAATGTTGCTAGGCATCCACAACAGTATTAAACATGTGGCTTCCTGTTACCAGCTGGTGGCGCTATGACTATAACTGAATACGGGCATGGGCGTGTGTTTAGGCCAGGATTCTTATCAAACATGTTAAGTTTGGGGCTGATTGGACATTGTATGCCTGAGTTAGAGTAACTTCCTGTTTCATTGTATTATTAGCATGCTTTAGCATATTAGCTAAGTGTTGCTAGCATGCTTTATTATTTTTGTAGCATGTTGAATATTAAGTTTGGGTCAGATTCAACATTATATACATGAGTTACAGCAATTTCCTTCTGTATTTGTATTAATAGCATGCTTTAGCTCTTAGCTAAGTGTTGCTAGCATGTTTTAGCATGTTTGTAGCATGTTGCTAGCCTATTTAAGACTTGTTAACGCTTTTCAATATGTTTCTAGGAGTCCGTAACAGTGTTAAACATGTCATTTCCTGTTGTCAGCAGGTGGCGCTATGACTATAACTGAATATGGGCACTGACGTGTGTTCAGGACCGGACTGTCATCAAACATGTGAAGTTTGAGGCAGATCGGACATCGTGTGCCTGAGTTATAGCAACTTCCTTTTTCATGGCGAAACATCAAAGTTTGTCCGGCCGCCACGGACACGCCCTTCGACGAAAACTCTAAAGCTTCGCAATTTAACATCGCAAAGTCCTTATGATGACACTCAGCAAATTTGAAGATGATCGGATAAAAACTGTAGGAGGAGTTCGTTAAAGTATGAGGCCTGAAAATGGCAAAAACTGCACAAAAATCGTACAGGAAATTCAATATAACGGACTTCCTGTTGGGTTTCGGATGTTGCACCAGGAGACTTTTTTGTAGGTATTGGTGTGTTACATATGTGTACCGAGTTTCGTACATGTACATGAAACGTAGCTCGAGGGGCACTCCGTTGAAATTTTATAGGTGGCGCTATCGAGCCATTTTGTCACACCCACTTTTGAAAACCATATCAGATGTAAATTTTCGCCAGGTCTGATGCGTGTGCAAAGTTTCGTGAGTTTTCGGGCATGTTTAGGCCCTCAAAAAGACTTTTCACTTTGGAGAAGAAGAAGAAGAAGAAGAAGAAGAAGAAGAATTAAAGCTGCAAGCAGCGATGAACGGGCCCTCGCACACGGGCTCACCGCCGACCGGTGGCTTTAGGAACACAGCTAATGGTGGGCAGTATGCTTTTAATACAGTAAAAATAGGAGAAATATGTCAAAGTCACTTAAATGTGCCAAATTTCCTGCTGCCAGCTGGTGGCGCTATGCCTATAACTGATTATTGGCATGTAGATGTGTTCAGGCTGGCACTTTCATCAAACATATGAAGTTTGGTGCAGATTGACCTTGGTATGTTTGAGTTAGTGAAAGATATGATATATCCTGCTGCCAACAGGTGGCGCTATGATAATATCTGAATATTGGCCTTTAGGTATCTTCAGGCCAGGACTCTTACCAAACCTGTGAAGTTTGAGGCAGATCGGACATTTTATGGCTGAGTTATAACAACTTCTATGTACATGGCGAAACATCAAACTTTGTCACGCCGCCACAGACACGCCGTTTAACGAAAACTCAAGATCTTCGCAATTTAACATCTCTAAGGCCTCTAGATCAGACTGAACAAATATAAAGTTGATATCATTAAATCTCTAGGAGGAGTTTGCTACAAGTCATTTCCTGTTGCCAACAGGTGGCGCTGTGATTATAATAGAATATTGGCCTTCAGATTTGTTCAGGCCAGGACTCTTATCGAACATGTGAAGTTTGAGGCAAATCGGACATTTTATGGCTGAGTTATAACAAGTTTTATATCCATGGCGAGACCTCGAAATTTGTCAGGCCGCCACGGACACGCCCTTCAACGAAAACTCAAGATCTTCGCAATTTAACATCACTAAAGCCTTTTGATTAGACTAACTGATTTTGGTGTTGATCTGTATAAATCTCTAGGTGGAGTTTGTTGCAGAGTACAGCATGACACTTCCTGGTGCCTGCAGGTGGCGCTATGAGTAAAACTGAATATGGGCATGTAGATGTCTTCAGGTCAGGAGTGTTATCACACATATGAAGTTTGGGGCAGATCGGGCATTTTATGCCTGAGTTATAGCAACTTCCTTTTTCATGGCGAAACATCAAAATTTGCGAGGCCGCCACGGACACGCCCTCTGATGAAAACTCTAGATCTTCGCAATTTAACGTCACAAAGGGCTTTAGATTAGACTCACCAAATTTGGTGTTGATCCGAATAAATCTCTAGGAGGAGTTCGTTCAAGTATGACGCCTGAAAATTGCAAAAATGACACAAATTTTGCTAAGAAAATTAATAATAACTGACTTCCTGTTGGGTTTCGGATTTTGTCCCAGGAGGCTTTTTTGTAGGTATTGGTGAGTTACATGTGTGTACCGATTTGCGTGCATGTACGTGAATCACAGCTGAATGCGCACACCGCGGAACGTGTAAAGGTGGCGCTATTGAGCCATTTTGCCACACCCACTTCTGCAACCCATATCAGACGTCCATTTTCGCCAGGTTTGATGTGTGTGCAAAGTTTCATGAGTTTTCGGGTATGTTTAGGCCCTCAAAAATGCGATTCATTCCGGAGAAGAAGAATAATAATAATTAAAGCTGCGAGCAGCGATGAACGGGCCCTCGCACCCGGGCTCACCGCCGACCGGTGGCTTCAGGAAAACAGCAAACGGTGGGCAGTATGCTTTTAATACAGTAAATATAGAAAAAATATGTCATAAGTCATTTAAATGTGCCAAACTTGCCGCTGCCAGCTGGTGGCGCTATGCCTATAACTGATTATTGGCATGTAGATGTGTTCAGGCCAGCACTATTATCAAACATATGAAGTTTGGTGCAGATTGACCTTGGTATGTTTGAGTTAGTGAAAGATATGATATATCCTGGTGTCAACAGGTGGCGCTATGATAATATCTGAATATTGGCCTTTAGGTGTCTTCAGGCCAGGACTCTTACCAAACCTCTGAAGTTTGAGGCAGATCAGACATTTTATGGCTGAGTTATTACACCTATGTCCATGGCGAAACATCAAACTTTGTCAGGCCGCCACGGACACGCCCTTTAACGAAAACTCAAGATCTTCGCAATTTAACATCTTTAAGGCCTCTAGATCAGAATGACCAAATATAATGTTAATATCATTAAATCTCTAAGAGGAGTTTGATACAAGTCATTTCCTGTTGCCAACAGGTGGCGCTGTGATTATAATAGAATGTTGGCCTTGAGATGTGTTCAGGCCAGGACTCTTATTGAATATGTGAAGTTTGAGGCAAATCGGACATTTTATGGCTGAGTTATAACAAGTTTTATATCCATGGCGAGACCTCGAAATTTGTCAGGCCGCCACGGACACGCCCTTTACCGAAAACTCAAGATCTTTACAATTAAACATCGCTAAGGCCTTTATATTAGACTGACCGATTTTGGAGTTGATCTGTATAAATCTCTAGGAGGAGTTTGTTGTAGAGTACAGCATGACACTTCCTGTTGCCTGCAGGTGGCGCTATGACTATAACTGAATATGGGCATGTAGATGTCTTCAGGTCAGGAGTGTTATCACACATGTGAAGTTTGGGACAGATCGGACATTTTATGCCTAAGTTATAGCAACTTCCTTTTTCATGGCGAAACATCGAAATTTGCGAGGCCGCCACGGACACGCCCTCCGATGAAAACTCTAGATCTTCACAATTTAACGTCACAAAGGGCTTTAGATTAGACTCACCAAATTTGGTGTTGATCGGAATAAATCTCTAGGAGGAGTTCGTTCAAGTATGACACCTGAAAATGGCAAAAATGACACAAATTTTGCTAAGAAAATTAATAATAACCGAATTCCTGTTGGGTTTCGGATTTTATCTCAAGAGGCTTTTTTGTAGGTATTGGTGTGTTACATGTGTGTACCGATTTTTGTGCATGTACGATAATCACAGCTGAATGCGCACACCGCGGAACGTGTAAAGGTGGCGCTATTGAGCCATTTTGCCACACCCACTTCTGCAACCCATATCAGACGTCCATTTTCGCCAGGTCTGATGTGTGTGCAAAGTTTCGTTAGTTTTCGGGTATGTTTAGGCCCTCAAAAATGCGATTCATTCCGGATAAGAAGAATAATAATAATAATAATAATAATAATAAACGGAGCAGATTCAATAGGGTCCTCACACCATCGGTGCTCGGGCCCTAATAAGAAACGTCTCAGGTTACGTATGTAACCCTAGTTCCCTGAGAATAGGGAACGAGACACTGCGTCCTCTAGAGGGCGCTTTTGGGGAACGCTGCAGCGTGCCTCGAGTCTGAAGAATGCATAGAAAAACTACATGAAATGGCCGGCGCCAGCGTATGACGTCACCGCGGCGCGTCAGTCGCTGCCGTTGCGTCACTACCGGGCGACCATAACATAAAAGAGGCGCCCGTGCAACACAATACATCTTCAAAGTCTGAAGCTTTACCGTCCGAAGCATGGCGAGGAAGCCTAGAGGACGCAGTGTCTCGTTCCCTATTCTCAGGGAACTAGGGTTACATACGTAACCTGAGACGTTCCCTTCCGAAGGGAACTCTCACTGCGTCCTCTAGAGGGCGCTTTTGGGGAACGGTATACCAACACTGCCATGCTGAGGGGAGTGCATGCTAAGCCAGCGAGCACTAAGCAACAATTCTGAGAGGAATTGCCCCTACTAGGACGTGGTGACGGCTGTCAAAACGTTACCCCTCCCGGCCAGAGGCCTGACCTGTTACCCACTTACAGACTGGGTAGAACCCAGGGCACAGCTCAGGCTTGGAATTATAGTAATTCCTTCTGAGGGAAACGGCTAAGCTTCGATGGAAACTTAGACTTGTCAGAACCAGAAACTACCGCAACATAGGGCCTAGTTCCCTCAGGAACTGGCTCCCATAAGAGGGCAGAAACCTGTCCTGGGTCCGTTCAAAGGGCCACTAGTAGTGGCGCGCCCCAATAGTGGATGGTCAGCAGACATCAGCTAAGATATCAAAGGAGTCGAACCCAGGGAACCGGGGTTGTAAGCCGACTTCAAAAGATGGGAACAAGGCAAAGCGTGTGACCCATACCAAAAAGGATTTAAAAGAGGAACTCAAACTTGGTGGGAACCTACCAACACGTGGATTTTATAGAAGTGCCCCAGGTGTGTGTGCACTTACCACACTTGTGGTTTTAACTGGAAGACGCCCAGGCATAGCGTGGGACGCTTACCGACATGATCGGATTTAAGGGGAGTGTTATCCCAGGGGGTTTCACTATCAGCTCCATGCCGTCTGAAGAGACAGAAAGGGTATGACCCAGATGGTGAGGGGATTGCCACACTAACCCTCCCCTGGACAGAAGCTCGCAAGCTATCTGTCAACAGAGATGAACATGGAGCTGAGACCATCCTGAAATGGTGGACGATAGTAGAGGACAAAAATCCTGACCCTGATCCACAGGGAGGATCGCTTCTCCAGAAGGGGGCACTGCTGTCTTTTAGGGAACCCTTAATGAAAAGGGGGGAAGCGTGCACAGCCCGGTCCACGCGACCTGTATGAAGGTCTGGCAATCTCACGAAGGTGGGTTGGCGCTCATAGAAGACCCTTCCCAGAAGGGGAGCTGCACAACCGAACAGGAGCGAATGCTCTCACTGTTACCCTTCATAGAGAGGAGCATACATCCAGAATAAAGGCTGGAGAGTAGAAACCTGA
Organism: Garra rufa; assembly: GCF_049309525.1. Lineage (NCBI taxonomy): Eukaryota > Metazoa > Chordata > Actinopteri > Cypriniformes > Cyprinidae > Garra > Garra rufa. Next base: position 10,247,169 of record NW_027394276.1, read on the forward strand.
AGCATGAAGGTCAAGCTCCTACCCTGGGAAACAGGGAGGAGAACTTGGCCACCAAGGAGTGGTGCTCTTATAAGTGAACCCTGGAAAGGGGGCACGCCAACATCCTTGTAGCAGATTCATAACTCTCAAGGGTCTGTCCCTGGTAGATTCCTACCCTCAGGAGGGAGGAAACATTCCGTCCTAGGAAGTTGCTCTGAAGGAAACCCTGAATTAGGGGAGGTCAGGTCCGTTCCAGCAATCCTGCGCACAGGGAGGAACGCGAGCTCTTAACCTTAACAAAACCCATTCCTCAGAAGGGGGAGCACTCAGTCCTGGGAAGTTGCTCTGAAGGAAACCCTGGATTAGGGGAGCTCAGATATGTTCCAGCAATCCTGCGCACAGGGAGGAACGTGAGCTCTTAACCTTAACAAACCCTTTCCTCAGAAAGGGGAGCACTGTTTGCCTTGAAAGTTTCTGGGAAGCTCCGGAATGAATAAGGGCAGCTTCCTAGTTCAGACACTTCGTAAACCTTTCCTCAGAAAGGGAAGTGGAACTAGGCCTGGGGGGCGAGAATCGATCCTAGAGTGACGGCTTTCTAAGGTGTTAAACACCGAAAGATGCTCAAACCCTCTGTAGGGGAGACATTCGTCAGCCTGGGTGTAGATCCTACATCAAGTGCTGCCTCAGCCCTCAGGCTTAGAATGAGGCGACTTGAAGAGAGTCACAAAGTGGCACTCAGATTTACATAAAAACCCCTTCCTCAGAAAGGGGAGCGCACACCAAATGGACCGAGAATCAAGACCCCAGCTGGAAAGCATGTCACCAGGTGGAGCTCAAATAAGAACCTTTTCCGCAGAAAAGGGAGCAACCAATCCTGCTCCGGGTTCGCAGCGAGCACTCCGGTCTGCTGCACTCCTATTCAAGTGAACGCCTGTCTCAACAGGTGTAGACACTCAGTTTCCATGGAAACCGTATTTAGGAGAGGACACGAAGCGGATCCTCGCACGCAGGCCGTCTGCAACAGAGTTAAACATACTAGTGCAATCTTAACCATAAATATCTTAAGATGCTTACCTAGGGAGAAAGGAAAATTTCCTTTTGCTCGTTTAACCACTGAAGGGGGAAGCCTGATAGTGCTGGAACAAGTGTTGTGTAGACGGACACCACCATACAACCGTTTGAAGGGAGGGGTGCTCCGTCGAGATGTTTCCACCTTTTTCTGAGGGAAAAATACAACACGCAACCTAACCCTGCAGGCAACACGCCTATCCAGCCATAAGGGGGGCGTAACTAGGGAGTTATGCTCCTGTCTCAATAGGGCATAAGTCTACACTAGGCCTGCAAAGGACAGCATAACCATATCAAGGGCAAACCCAGGAAAGACTTAGGGAGCTTACCTTGAAGAGGACAAGGTCCTATGTGTAATGTATGCTGTAAGGGTTGGTTTACCGCACAGCCTGTGGAGTGGAGAGGGCAAAACACTGCCGTAACCTTAATCCATAGGATCAGAGGGGGGCGTCTGCCGTAGACTCGTCGTATTTCTTCTGTGGAGAGAGAAAACATACACAGGCCTGAGACAGTATGAAGTTCCTTCAAAGTAAAAAACGGATCATACTCACCCATTTAAGAGCATCCTGCTTCATAGAAAGAGGCGGGACTCTCCTCAGAGACCGCCTGATTCCAGACCATCAGTAAATTAGGGTTCTATACAGGTAGAACCACCAAAGAACATCATAGGTCCGGGGAGTGCAGGAAGCTTAAATGGCGACAGGGGAATTAAAATGGCGACCCGACTGGACCGAGGGAAGGAGAGGTTTTATTAGGTATTACTCTGACCCCTGCGAGAATTTTGTCTCGCTTGGATGACTTCCCTTAAATCCTGTCTGCCACCTCTCGATCCGCGTCGCCTCCTAGACCTGTTCGCAGGGGGAGGAGGAGCGCGGGATGCAACACTAGCCTTCTGCACCTGCCTCTGTTCCTCAGAAGGAGGCGGCGCAGGACCCCTGTGGTGTTCGGGCTGAGACCTGGGCCTTCGAGGGATAAAGGACTTGAAGGCAGCTGAGCGCGTCTTCGCTTCTCTGAACTTTTCAACCACCGTCTCAACGGAGGCACCGAAAAGCTCAGATGGCGAAACCGGTGCGTCGAGAAGAAAGCCCTTCTCTTTCCTCCCGACATCAGCCAGGTTCAACCACAGATGTCTCTCCGTAGCCACCATAGCCCCCATGGCCCTGCCCATATGGGTAGCGGCCTGCTTGGTGGCACGGAGAGCGAGATCCGTGGTGCGACGGAGCTCAGCCACCTGGTCAGGGGAAAGACCCTGACCGTTGTCCAGGTCTTTCAGCAGATCGGCTTGGTAGGCTTGGAGCACTGCCATGGTGTGCAGTGCACCCACCGCCTGACCTGCTGCTGCATATGCTCTGCCGTTCAGCCGGGATGTTAATTGCAGGGCCGGAGAAGGCAGAGAGGGAGTCTTGAGAGAGGAGGCCCGCCCTGTGGAGAGATAGCAGGCTAGCGTCTCTTCCACAGGGGGCATCTTCTCATAGCCGTGGTCACGCAATCCCTCGATATTAGCATAGTTCGCCATAGACGAACTATGAATGCG